>NC_089278.1:35564303-35900017 GCF_963678975.1 Dysidea avara
TAGACAGGTTAGTCACTATAGACTGTATAGACAGGTTAGTCACTATAGACTGTATAGACAGGTTAGTCACTATATAGACTGTATAGACAGGTTAGTCACTATATAGACTGTATAGACAGGTTAGTCACAATAGACTGTATAGACAGGTTAGTCACTATATAGACTGTATAGACAGGTTAGTCACTATATAGACAGGTTAGTCACTATAGACTGTATAGACAGGTTAGTCACTATAGACGGTATAGACAGGTTAGTCACTACAGACTGTATAGACATGTTAGTCACTATATAGACTGTATAGACAGGTTAGTCACTATATAGACAGGTTAGTCACTATAGACTGTATAGACAGGTTAGTCACTATAGACGGTATAGACAGGTTAGTCACTATAGACCGTATAGACAGGTTAGTCACTATATAGACTGTATAGACAGGTTAGTCACTATAGACTGTGTAGACAGGTTAGTCACTATATAGACTGTATAGACAGGTTAGTCACTATATAGACAGGTTAGTCACTATAGACTGTATAGACAGGTTAGTCACTATAGACGGTATAGACAGGTTAGTCACTATAGACTGTATAGACAGGTTAGTCACTATAGACGGTATAGACAGGTTAGTCACTATAGACTGTATAGACAGGTTAGTCACTATATAGACTGTATAGACAGGTTAGTCACTATATAGACTGTATAGACAGGTTAGTCACTATATAGACAGGTTAGTCACTATAGACTGTATAGACAGGTTAGTCACTATAGACGGTATAGACAGGTTAGTCACTATAGACCGTATAGACAGGTTAGTCACTATATAGACGGTGTAGACAGGTTAGTCACTATAGACCGTATAGACAGGTTAGTCACTATATAGACTGTATAGACAGGTTAGTCACTATAGACTGTATAGACAGGTTAGTCACTATAGACTGTATAGACAGGTTAGTCACTATATAGACTGTATAGACAGGTTAGTCACTATAGACTGTATAGACAGGTTAGTCACTATATAGACTGTATAGACAGGTTAGTCACTATATAGACTGTATAGACAGGTTAGTCACAATAGACTGTATAGACAGGTTAGTCACTATATAGACTGTATAGACAGGTTAGTCACTATATAGACAGGTTAGTCACTATAGACTGTATAGACAGGTTAGTCACTATAGACGGTATAGACAGGTTAGTCACTATAGACCGTATAGACATGTTAGTCACTATATAGACTGTATAGACAGGTTAGTCACTATATAGACAGGTTAGTCACTATAGACTGTATAGACAGGTTAGTCACTATAGACGGTATAGACAGGTTAGTCACTATAGACCGTATAGACAGGTTAGTCACTATATAGACTGTATAGACAGGTTAGTCACTATAGACTGTGTAGACAGGTTAGTCACTATAGACTGTATAGACAGGTTAGTCACTATATAGACTGTATAGACAGGTTAGTCACTATATAGACAGGTTAGTCACTATAGACGGTATAGACAGGTTAGTCACTATAGACTGTATAGACAGGTTAGTCACTATAGACTGTATAGACAGGTTAGTCACTATAGACTGTATAGACAGGTTAGTCACTATAGACTGTATAGACAGGTTAGTCACTATATAGACTGTATAGACAGGTTAGTCACTATAGACTGTGTAGACAGGTTAGTCACTATAGACTGTATAGACAGGTTAGTCACTATATAGACTGTATAGACAGGTTAGTCACTATATAGACTGTATAGACAGGTTAGTCACTATATAGACTGTATAGACAGGTTAGTCACTATATAGACAGGTTAGTCACTATAGACTGTATAGACAGGTTAGTCACTATAGACGGTATAGACAGGTTAGTCACTATAGACCGTATAGACAGGTTAGTCACTATAGACTGTATAGACAGGTTAGTCACTATAGACTGTATAGACAATTAGTCACTATAGACTGTATAGACAGGTTAGTCACTATAGACTGTATAGACAGGTTAGTCACTATATAGACGGTATAGACAGGTTAGTCACTATAGACCGTATAGACAGGTTAGTCACTATAGACTGTATAGACAAGTTAGTCACTATAGAATGTATAGACAATTTAGTCACTATAGACGGTATAGACAGGTTAGTCACTATAGACGGTATAGACAGGTTAGTCACTATAGACGGTATAGACAGGTTAGTCACTATAGACCGTATAGACAGGTTAGTTACTATAGACTGTATAGACAGGTTAGTCACTATAGACCGTATAGACAGGTTAGTCACTATAGACTGTATAGACAGGTTAGTCACTATAGACTGTATAGACAGGTTAGTCACTATAGACTGTATAGACAGGTTAGTCACTATAGACTGTATAGACAGGTTAGTCACTATATAGACTGTATAGACAGGTTAGTCACTATATAGACTGTATAGACAGGTTAGTCACTATAGACTGTGTAGACAGGTTAGTCACTATAGACTGTATAGACAGGTTAGTCACTATATAGACTGTATAGACAGGTTAGTCACTATATAGACAGGTTAGTCACTATAGACTGTATAGACAGGTTAGTCACTATAGACGGTATAGACAGGTTAGTCACTATAGACTGTATAGACAGGTTAGTCACTATAGACTGTATAGACAGGTTAGTCACTATAGACTGTATAGACAGGTTAGTCACTATAGACTGTATAGACAGGTTAGTCACTATAGACTGTATAGACAGGTTAGTCACTATATAGACTGTATAGACAGGTTAGTCACTATAGACTGTGTAGACAGGTTAGTCACTATAGACTGTATAGACAGGTTAGTCACTATATAGACTGTATAGACAGGTTAGTCACTATATAGACTGTATAGACAGGTTAGTCACTATATAGACTGTATAGACAGGTTAGTCACTATATAGACAGGTTAGTCACTATAGACTGTATAGACAGGTTAGTCACTATAGACGGTATAGACAGGTTAGTCACTATAGACCGTATAGACAGGTTAGTCACTATAGACTGTATAGACAGGTTAGTCACTATAGACTGTATAGACAATTAGTCACTATAGACTGTATAGACAGGTAGGTCACTATAGACTGTATAGACAGGTTAGTCACTATATAGACGGTATAGACAGGTTAGTCACTATAGACCGTATAGACAGGTTAGTCACTATAGACTGTATAGACAAGTTAGTCACTATAGAATGTATAGACAATTTAGTCACTATAGACGGTATAGACAGGTTAGTCACTATAGACGGTATAGACAGGTTAGTCACTATAGACGGTATAGACAGGTTAGTCACTATATAGACTGTGTAGACAGGTTAGTCACTATAGACCGTATAGACAGGTTAGTCACTATATAGACTGTATAGACAGGTTAGTCACTATAGACTGTATAGACAGGTTAGTCACTATAGACTGTATAGACAGGTTAGTCACTATATAGACTGTATAGACAGGTTAATCACTATATAGACTGTATAGACAGGTTAGTCACTATATAGACAGGTTAGTCACTATAGACTGTATAGACAGGTTAGTCACTATAGACGGTATAGACAGGTTAGTTACTATAGACCGTATAGACAGGTTAGTCACTATATAGACTGTGTAGACAGGTTAGTCACTATAGACCGTATAGACAGGTTAGTCACTATAGACTGTATAGACAGGTTAGTCACTATATAGACTGTATAGACAGGTTAGTCACTATATAGACTGTATAGACAGGTTAGTCACTATAGACTGTGTAGACAGGTTAGTCACTATAGACTGTATAGACAGGTTAGTCACTATATATACTGTATAGACAGGTTAGTCACTATAGACGATATAGACAGGTTAGTCACTATAGACGGTATAGACAGGTTAGTCACTATAGACGGTATAGACAGGTTAGTCACTATAGACTGTATAGACAGGTTAGTCACTATAGACTGTATAGACAGGTTAGTCACTATAGACTGTATAGATAGGTTAGTCACTATATAGACTGTATAGACAGGTTAGTCACTATAGACTGTATAGACAGGTTAGTCACTATAGACTGTATGGACAGGTTAGTCACTATAGACGGTATAGACAGGTTAGTCACTATAGACTGTATAGACAGGTTAGTCACTATAGACTGTATAGACAGGTTAGTCACTATATAGACTGTATAGACAGGTTAGTCACTATAGACTGTATAGACAGGTTAGTCACTATAGACTGTATAGACAGGTTAGTCACTATAGACGGTATAGACAGGTTAGTCCCTATAGACCGTATAGACAGGTTAGTCACTATATAGACTGTGTAGACAGGTTAGTCACTATAGACCGTATAGACAGGTTAGTCACTATAGACTGTATAGACAGGTTAGTCACTATATAGACTGTATAGACAGGTTAGTCACTATATAGACTGTATAGACAGGTTAGTCACTATAGACTGTGTAGACAGGTTAGTCACTATAGACTGTATAGACAGGTTAGTCACTATATAGACTGTATAGACAGGTTAGTCACTATATAGACTGTATAGACAGGTTAGTCACTATAGACTGTATAGACAGGTTAATCACTATAGACTGTGTAGACAGGTTAGTCACTATAGACTGTATAGACAGGTTAGTCACTATATAGACTGTATAGACAGGTTAGTCACAATAGACTGTATAGACAGGTTAGTCACTATAGACCGTATAGACAGGTTAGTCACTATAGACCGTATAGACAGGTTAGTCACTATAGACAGTATAGACAGGTAAGTCACTATAGACGGTATAGACAGGTTAATTTCCGTTTTTATTAGTATATTAGTTCCGTGTTACGGATAACATCCTGTCTGTAATGCCACTTATAAAAAAGTATTAGTTTTCACGCCTACTAGGCAAACCGCTTAGATCAATGAGCTGAAAATCGGTGTATAGCTGGAATAATCTTCATAGAAAGTCCTTGCAGTAGTACAGAAGAATCGGATTACAAACCACTGAGTTATGATTCGAAAGCCAACTCCGTGTAGCAAATGCGAGATCGAGATACTCTAATAGAACAGTCACCCTAATAGAGCATTCGGCTAATTTATTTACTCCATTATAGAATTTTATTACATCACAAGTTATTCTGTAGGGAGTTCAGCTGCAAACAGTTAATCTTATAGACAGTTCAGCAAGAAGACAGTCACCATGTGGAGAGTTAAGCAAATATATCACTATAGAGATTCAGAACATTACAAGTCACACTGAAGAAAGTTCAACTATAAACAAGTCATGCACTGTGTAGAGAATTCAGCTACAATTAAGTCACTCTCTAGAGAATTCAGTTACACAGAATTCAGCTACACACAAGTCACTGTGGAGAGAGTTCAGCTACAAACAAATTACCCTTTAGAGTGATCAGCTACAAACAAAACACTTTGCAGGGTGTTCAGCTGCAACAAATCAACCTTTAGAGCGATCAGCAATGAACAAATCAACACAAATCTACCTGTAGAGAGATCAGCTAGAAACAAATCACCCTGAAGAGAGTTCAGCTACAAAAAATCACCCTGTAGAGACATCAGCTAGAAACTAGACACAATGTAAGGAGTTCAGCTACAAGCAATCACCTTGTAGAGAGTTCAGCTAAAACAAATCAACCTGCAGAGAGATCAGCTACAAACAAATCACCTTATAGAGAGTTCAGCTACAAACAGATTACCTGTAGAGAGATCGGCTACAAACAAATCAACCTGCAGAGAGATCAGCTACACAAAAATCAACTTGTAGAGAGATCAGCTACAAACAAATCACCCTGTAGAGAGATCAGCTAGAAACTACACACAATGTAAGGAGTTCAGCTACAAACAAATCACCCTGTAGAGAGATCAGCTACAATCTAGACACAAAGTAAGGAGTTCAGCTACAAGTAAATTACCATGTAGAGAGTTCATCTACAAACAAATCAACCTGTAGAGCAATCAGCTAGAAACAAATCACCCTGAAGAGAGGTCAGCTACAAAAAATCACCCTGTAGAGAGATCAGCTACAAACAAATCACCCTGTAGAGAGATCAGCTACACACAAATCAACTTGTAGAGAGATCAGCTACAAACAAATCACCCTGTAGAGAGATCAGCTAGAAACTAGATACAACGCAAGGAGTTCAGCTACAAGCAAAATCACCCTTTAGTGAGTTCAGCTACAAACAAATCAACCTGTAGTGAGATCACCCACAAAAACGCACCTGTACAGAGTTCAGTTACAAACAAATCACCCTGTAGAGAGATCAGGTAGAAGAATTCACCTTGTAGAGAGTTCAGCAACAAAGAAACCACCATGTAGAGATTTCAGCTGCAAACAAATCACCCAGTAGAAAGATCAGCTAGAAGAAGTTACATTGTAGAGAGTTCAGTTACAAAGAAACCATCATATAGAGAGTTCAGCTACAAATAATTACCCTGTAGAGAGTTCAGCTAGAAGAAGTCAACTTGTAAAGAGTTCAGCTACAAAGAAGCCATCATGTACAGAGTTCAGCTACAAAGAAACCACCTGCACAGAATTCAACTACAAACAAATTACCCTGTATAAAGATCAGCTAGAAGAAGTTACCTTGTAGATAGTTCAGCTACAACAATTCACCCTGTAGAAAGATCAGCTAGAAGAAGTCACCTTGTAGAGTGTTCAGTTACAAAGAAACCATCATGTAGAGAGTTCAGCTGCAAACAAATCACTCTGTAGAGAGTTCAGCTACAAAGAAACCGCCATGTAGAGAGTCCAGCCTCATACAAACCACCTTGTAGAGAATTCAACTACAACAAATCACCCTGTAGAGAAGAAGTTACCTTGTAGAGAGTTCAGCTACAAAGAAACCATCATGTAGGGAGTTCAGCTACAAAGAAACCACCATGTAGAGAGTTTAGCTGCAAACAAATCACCTGTAGAGAGTTCAGCTAGAAACAAATCACCCCGTAGAGAGATCAGCTGGACGAAGTCACCTTGTAGAGAGTTCAGCTACAAAGAAACCATCATGTAGATAGTTCAGCTGCAAACAAATCACCCTGCAGAGAGTTCAGCTACAAAAAAATCACCCTGTAGAGAGTTCAGCTAGACGAAGTCACCTTATAGAGAGTTCAGCTACAAAGAAACCATCATGTAGAGAGTTCGGCTACAAAGACACCACCATGTAGAGAGTTTAGCTGCAAACAAATCACCTGTAGAGAGTTCAGCTAGAAACAAATCACCCCGTAGAGAGATCAGCTGGATGAAGTCACCTTGTAGAGAGTTCAGCTACAAAGAAACCATCATGTAGATAGTTCAGCTGCAAACAAATCACCCTGCAGAGAGTTCAGCTACAAAAAAATCACCCTGTAGAGAGTTCAGCTAGACGAAGTCACCTTATAGAGAGTTCAGCTACAAAGAAACCATCATGTAGAGAGTTCGGCTACAAAGACACCACCATGTAGAGAGTTTAGCTGCAAACAAATCACCTGTAGAGAGTTCAGCTAGAAACAAAATACCCTGTAGAGAGACCAGCTAGAAGAGGTTACCTTGTAGAGAGTTCAGCTACAAAGAAACCATCCTGTATATAGTTCAGCTACATTTCAAGTCACCCAGTAGAGAGATCAGCTGCAAAATAATATCCTGTGGGGAATAATGGGCATGTAATAAATAAATGTATATAATTTGTATAATTACTAATAAAATCAAAAATAATTGAAGTACTAAAATTCTTCTTTAAGTTCTTTTCTTCTTCCTGTGGTAAAGAAAAAAACACATGGGTTAAAAAAGCCCCAAAGCCAGCCATAGGCCGGCTTTGCAGTATACAAATACAAAAAGAAGTGATATCTAATCAAAAACAGCCAAGCTGTAAAAAAGGTGCGGCCCCCAAAAAGGCCATGGTGATAAAAGATGTGAAATCCAAGGTGGCGGCCAAGAAATGGCTGTGATGGTAGGTTAATGGTTACATTTTAATAATGACAATTCAGGTGAATTTTGTGCCGCTTGGTCTTGGCACCAAATTCACCTGAATTGTTGTTATTAAAATGTAACCATTAACCTACCATCACAGCCATTTCTTGGCCGCCACCTTGGATTTCACATCTTTTTTCACCATGGCCTTTTTTTGGGGGCCGCACCTTTTTTTACAGCTTGGCTGTTTTTGATTAGATATATAGCTTGGCTGTTTTTGATTAGATATATATCTAATCAAAAACAGCCAAGCTGTAAAAAAAGGTGCGGCCCCCAAAAAGGCCATGGTGAAAAAAGATGTGAAATCCAAGGTGGTGGCCATTTCTTGGCCGCCACCTTGAAATGGCCACCACCTTGGATTTCACATCTTTTTTCACCATGGCCTTTTTGGGGGCCGCACCTTTTTTTACAGCTTGGCTGTTTTTGATTAGATATCACTTCTTTTTTGTATTTGTATACTGCAAAGCCGGCCTATGGCTGGCTTTGGGGCTTTTTTAACCCATGTGTTTTTTTTCTTTACCACAGGAAGAAGAAAAGAACTTAAAGAAGATTTTTAATGCTTCAATTATTTTTGATTTTATTAGTAATTATACAAATTATATACATATATTTATTACATGCCCATTATTCCCCACAGGATATTTTTTGCAGTTGATCTCTCTACTGGGTGACTTGAAATGTAGCTGAACTATATACAGGATGGTTTCTTTGTAGCTGAACTCTCTACAAGGTGACCTCTTCTAGCTGGTCTCTCTACAGGGTGATTTGTTTCTAGCTGAACTCTCTACAGGTGATTTGTTTGCAGCTAAACTCTCTACATGGTGGTTTGTTTGTAGCTGAACTCTCTACATGATGGTTTCTTTGTAGCTGAACTCTCTATAAGGTGACTTCGTCTAGCTGAACTCTCTACAGGGTGATTTTTTACAATACTTTACAATACAGTAAACGTATTGAGGGTCAACCAACAACCTGTGTTGGCAGCCCGAAAAAGTTAAAACTTAATTTACTTAATTACAAAACTAAAGTACCGAGAAATTGCTAGATAAACCTACGTTATAACAATTACTACATCTGCAACAAAAATGATACGTACAAGGATTGTTAGCTAAAAAATGAAGTATGAAGTGTTGATGTAGATACTTGTAGATGTTGACTTTAATGACTGATAGTGGCTGGCTTAGATCGATGGATGGTAATTTATTCCACAGTCTTGATATTCTGTTGAAATAGAAGTTCCTGGTGTAATTGTTAGAAGTGTAGACATGGTTGAGTTTAATATTAGAGGATGATCTGGTGTTTGCAGTGCTAAAAGAAACATGATCATATATATTAAAATGGTTGGAAGGCTGCTTTAGAGCTTTGATGAAAAACATGATGTCATAGAAATCCAGTGTATACATTAAAGGCAATAGATCTAGTTTGAGGAGACAAGTATGATAGCTAGATTCATAGTCTTTAAGGATGAATTTAGTTGCTTGTCGCTGAATCTTTTCTAGGGTAATAGTGTCCTTGATCAAGTACGGATTCCACAGCTGAGAGCAATAAGTTAACTGAGATCGAACAAGAGTTATGTATAGAGTTTTTTTGGCTTTAACAGAGTGACAGTTACTAAAAGCACGCCTTAGGAGGCCGAGATATCTATAAGCCTTGGAAGTTATATGTTTGTAATGATTCTCCCAGGAGAGGTAGTCAGAAATTTGTACACCCAAATCACGATGACTGTGCAGCCGAGGAAGTGTGTTACCATCAAGTGAATAGGAAGTAGGTGTCTTGTTGTTAAAACTCAAGTAGATACATTTACTGATGCCAAAAAATAAGTCAGAGTCGATGCTCCAGATATATAGGTGGTCTAGATCCTGTTGTAAATCAGTATGATCAGGGGGGTGAAGAATTATTTTATAAAGCTTGGTGTCATCAGCAAACAAAAATAGATTAGAAAACTGTGTAGCTAGTGTTAGATCATTTATATACATTAGAAACAGCAGGGGGCCAAGGATGCTGCCCTGGGGAACACCAGATAATACTGGCAATGGATCAGAAATAATATTGCAGACTTTAACATGTTGAAAGCAATTACGTAGGTAGTTATTAAACCAGTTCCAGAGGTTTCCAGTTATTCCATAATTTGATAGTTTAACTAAAAGCTTGACTTCATCAAAGCAGGCTTTCAGCTGACTGTCGAAAAACAGTTGGCGATCACGAAAAGTAGAATCAGCTGGTGAAGGAAATGTTTGTAGTAAGAAAGAAAGACAATTTGGACAAGGTCTGTACATCAGTATGTTAATATTATAAAATAATGGCATAATGGTAATACCCTCCCGCCCGCATCATAATAATTAGAAAGGCTGGATGAGAAACTAATAATCACCGAATAGGGGCCTTATGTCATTATTATTATTATTAGCTATAGATCTACTGCAGAATCACTACATGCACTAGCATGAATTATTTATGCAACAAAGTAAAGCTGACACATTTAGACACCAGTCACGAAATACAAACTAAATGGCTTCTAAAAACAAACTTTAAAAATCCTAAAGCCATAATGTACTAAGGTAGGGTCCGCAACGTGAAAAATCAATATCCTCCAATCAACTACCTAAGTATTGTCATGTGTTAGGCTAAGTGTAACTTGAATAACTGAATACCGGGAACTAAACTTCTCACTGAGTAAATGAGCCAAATCATAATTTTTATAGGTGGTAGTGGCTGTTTTCCCCATTTGGTAAAGCTGCCATGTTCTACTTTGTGTATGTGCTCCTCATAAACACGACACTTCTCAGTCTCATGCCTATGAAAAGTGGCAGTCAAGGTGGTAGACTGATTGGAAGCTGCAAAAGAATTTAAAACGTGAACATCAAAAAAAGTGCGATGATGTAAGCACCTCCAAAAATCTGATGCTCTGATGTCCACTCTGGCCTTATCATCAAGCACAGCTGAACGGTAATGCATAACCTCACCAGACAGGGCATGTAGATGAGGCTCCACCTTGACATCATGGCACACTTCTGTCATCAAACTAGCAGTCAAATCTTGTACTTCATTGTGTTGGATAGTTAGAAAAGCACCATGCGGGCAGCTAAGGGCATGGGACAAGGTAAAATCCTTACCACACACACAGCGCGATGGTAACAATGATGGTGTAAATCCATAGCATAAACAGACGGCGTCAATGAATTCACCCTTATGAAGGGTAAAACCATACTGCTCCAATGGAAGTGCAGACAGCCGGGAAGAGGCCCCTCTCTCCATGCAGCACTCAACAGCCCAGCGCAAAGGTGAAGGGCAATTAGAGATGGTTGATTGCAGCTGGGCAGACAAAGACTGTTCTCTAAGGGCAGAAAGATGGCAAAAGAAGTCATTCTGATGATCTGGACGCAAGGCTGATTTATGGGCTAAGACTAAATCAACAATGCCCTGCAAAAGTGCTCTGGAAAAACTATACTTTTCCTCAGAAGCTGACATAGGATTACTGATCCCAAAACCACCAAATGCACAAAAAAGGAAAACAACTCATGTTCGATGTCACTAACAACGTGGGGAGCCAACTTTAGAAGTAGATGTTTACACACAGCTGATTGAAAGCAAAGCTGAGATACCTGAATTGGTGTGAAAATAGTAGTTCCATTTAGAAACATATCCATGAGTGAATGCAGAATATGAGGCATGAGGCTGGGTATTGGCAAAAGATGACAAATGTGACACCCCAGCAATCCATTCACTGACACATTGTTGAGTAAGGTCATTGATAAAGGAGATGGAACCTAAAGCTGCACCCAAATAATTACGACCTACTGAAGTGATCTGAACACCAGTCCCTGCAAAAACACACTGAGCTAACTGCAAATATCCTTCCTTAATAGAGCAGTCAGGTATACTCTAATAGAACATGCATGTAAATATATCCATGTCCATATGAAGTTTTTCAGACATTCTAACATTAAATGCAAAACTTAGCATGACTTTATACTGCTATAGCTTTGGTGTGCAGTGTTTAAAGATATAGAGCTCCAGTAGTTTATCACTTGTGTTATGCAAAATGAATTCATGCTATGCATATTTGTATAGTTATATTGTTTTGTTTGTAAGTCATTCCATTTGTATCAGTGGATTCATGGCTCTTATACCACAGTGAGATAACTATCACTTACAGATTATTAGTGTGTGTCTCTATGTGTTATGCTGTCTGTTTCCACTAGGTGGCTTTATCTAGTACTACCTTCATCGCGGGGCACTTATATGCATCACAATTAATGTACTTTTGCATAAAATATAGCAATTTGCTGAGTTTTGATTCATTAAAATATTGAAAGTCTCTCAGCGGCTGGGGGCTGCGCCCCCAGACCCCTGCTTCTGGTAACTTAATGCTGTTCTGGAACCCCCCTTCAAAAAAATCCTGGCTACGCCCCTGCTGCAATGGGACAGTCATTGAGAATGGCTTCTACTTCAACTACAGTGATCTGCAAGGCAATTAGGGAGATGAATGTCCTCCCAAGTACCTTCTTTGGCGTGGTCTTAGTAAGCCCAATGAGCAATTCCCAAAACCTACCATGCCACGGTGCCCTTTTGAGTATGAATTGCCAGACTGTTCCTCACTTGTTCAGATATTCATTTAGGGTAGGAGAGTTAAGCATCCTCTCATTCTCTTTGGCAGCTGATTGAAAGGTGGAAGTATTATCTGAAATCATCAATTGAGGAAGGGACTTGCGGCCAACAAACCTACGGAATGCCTGAAGGAACTTCTCAATTAAATCTGTTACAACTTCTAAGTGTACAGCTATTGTGTTGGCACAAGTGAACAGGCATATATACCAGCGTTGAAACCGGGTCGGGTCATCCGGGTCACATTTTCTCTGGGTCATCTGGGTCTGACCCGGATTGGATCACGTGAGAAACGAAATTGTTCGTTTGACGACGTGGAAACTTATAAACGCTATCGCGTAACTCTTTCGTGAGCCACGCCCACTTATCGCATTACCAACATACGCTCAGCCACGCTCATTTGTTAGTAAGTGTAGTATGTAGCACGAAATTGAGGGTATCTATGGTGAGGGATAGCTATTGTCAGTAGTTGAAGACCCTTTTTTTTTTTTTTTTTTTTTTTTGGTCTTCAACCTACAGCTAGGCTGAAGTTGCAATATTTACTCAACACGAATCGAACACTCAAAATGTAGACTCGTTCGCTCGCTCGAGACTAGCCGAAACACGTCTCGGCTTTAATTAATCTGGGTCAATCCGGGTCACATCCGGGTCAAATCCGGGTCAGTGGGTCATCCGGGTCAGCAGTAGTGACCCGGTTTCAACGTTGATATATACACCTTCTGTTCCCCTCCCAAATCACGCACAAACAAAGCTCCTGTAAAATCGACACCAGTTACGTGAAATGGTGCAGCACAGTGTTTGAGACTTGGGAAGTGGAGGTGCTTCTGGCACAGAGTATGGTCTTCCTGAGACTTTTCAACAAATTACACACTTCCTTAACAAGTTCCTCACAGTTTGACGAATTCTTGGTATCCAGTACCTTTGTTGTAGAGCTGTGATGACACTGTTTACTCCACCATGAAGTTGGTTGACATGGGTCATGATAATGATTAAGTTTGCCAATGGCAGGAGGTATGGAAATTTCGACAACTCACAGAGTGGTGCATTATGAATTCTGCCACCACATCGAAGGAAGCCATTGTCCAGGAATAAGCGGAGCTGTCTTAAAAGTGGAAAATGCTTTGCAGACTTTGATGTCTGACTTCTCGGTGAAAGTAAGTCTGCTGACCATTCTTGATCCATTTAGTAAAGCATTGTTGATCTCTTGAACGGTTAGTGCACCAACCGAGTGAGCATTTTGATGTTTCATGTTGTGAGTGAATCTTAGAAGGTAAGCTGTAACTCGTAACAATCTCATCAATGAGCTGAAATTAGAAATCTCTAGAATCTTGTGCAGACCTG
Source organism: Dysidea avara (assembly GCF_963678975.1). Classification (NCBI taxonomy): domain Eukaryota; kingdom Metazoa; phylum Porifera; class Demospongiae; order Dictyoceratida; family Dysideidae; genus Dysidea; species Dysidea avara. The sequence continues at coordinate 35,578,176 of NC_089278.1, forward strand.
TCTGTGGTTGACATTGCATGGTTCATTAGCATCATCAGTTAACTCTGTTTGTAAACGCAGAATTTCAGTTTGCTTCCATTGTGGCCATTTAGACTTCCCAGTAATCCAAGAGGGACCCTGTACCCAAAGAGGATCATTGAGTACATCACTGTCCATTCCCCTTGTCAATAAATCTGCTGGATTGTCTCCAGTTGGACGGTAGTTCCACACTGTGGATAGACATTAAGGTCTGAATAATTTCCTGTATACGGTGGGAAACAAACTGTAGCTTCTGTTTCTTCTGGCTGCCTATCCAATGGAGCACAATCTGACTATCAGACCACAAGTGAACAGGCGTGTGAGGATAAAAACTATTTAGTGATTCAGTTACAAACTTTGTAAGCCTTGTAGCAACCAGTGCAGCCATAAGTTCAAGCTTATGCAGTGTAAGTTTGCTGAGTGGAGCAACACATATCTTGGCTATGACAAATGACACTTCATTGGCTTGTTGGATGTAGATTACTGCTCCATATGCCTTTAAACTAGCATCTGCAAAGCCATGGATTTCTTGAGCTTGAGTGTTGCAGTCATCATCGTCAACAGTAAAATAGCGTCTTGAGATAGAACCATGGACTGCCTTCTGTAGGTTGTCAGCAATGTTGTTCCACTGTTCTCTTATAGATGGTTCTAAAGGCTCATCCCACCAAACATTCATTTTAATTACCAGAGTTGCTCCATCAACAGTTTAGCACGGACACTAACTGGAGACAAGAAACCAATTGGATCGAAAATTCTAGATGAAAACATTTCTCTCAGTAACTGCAGAGTCAGTATTGTACAGTACAATAGTACTGTATAGTAGGGGCATCGAAGGCATGGGGGCGATCTGTGATATAATATTATTATTGGGGGTACAGGTAAGAAGGCAAAGCCTGTAAAAACCTGATCTAAACAATCAAACTACTACTACAAAAATAACTATACAATATCATAATGGTAATCATAATAAAATCTATCTAGGTGTGTCTTAAACAAATAACATTAACTGAATCATGTGGGAGTCCATTCTTATCATTTTTGCCGTAAGTCATGAAATTCTTTGCCCTTGGGGTGTAAATTACTAATGGACAAGTGATTCATAGAATTTCTTGGTTAATATAAATATGAGCTTCATGTAGTTCCTACAGCAGTGGCTTCCTCCCTGGGGGTTGAATAACCAATCGGCTTACCCACATCTATAGCTAGTCCTGGAACCATAGCCTTTAGAATTACAGCCGTCTAGTTCATGCAGTTCAGGAACCATGACATTGAGAATTACTCTTCAATTTCTAGAACAACACTTATTTCAACTTAAGTATTACCAAGAGCCCATAATATATTATGGACACTCACTATTAAGTTTTATATGCTAGGTTTAATTGTTTCATGTATGTAGCTACGTAGTGTTCTGTGATACAGTGCATTTTGTGTATCACGTATCACCATCAATAAATTGTTTGATACGATACTGTATCACGATACTATATTGAAGTGGTCATAGCTAGCTATGACTGGCATATTAGTAACAATATCCAACCTTATAGAGCCAACACTGATTCTACATTCACTGTGTATACAAATGTCTTCTTCAAGTTATTCAGTGAATGTTGATAAACTACAGTGTTATACTGATGTGACAAATAGCTAGTGTGTTCTGATATGATTTTTAGTATGGAAAACAGAGTTCCTGTTAAAAACCACATCTCTACCTGGATATACCTGCTTCTATTTCACCACCCAGACAATTAGCTACCACAAACATTTTAACACATGCTCCCACTGTGAAAAAGAGGGATATAAGATGGTATTTCCAGTGGCTTATTGAATACAAAAAAGCTTGGTATAACCTGTATTATACCAATCTCGTTATGTACAGACTTGCTCAACCACAAAATTACGCAATACAGGAAACTGGGTTGTCACGTGATCACCGCACAAAGTTCTGCGTAACAATGACAGATCGAGTGACCTTTATTTAAAGATTTGTTTACAGTGGAGTGGATATCTCGCTAGTCTGCTAGTATAACAGGTGACCTCAAGCTACCCCCTATATCTTGGTTTCTGCTTCATGGAAGGTATTATAAGTAGTCAGTATATATAGTGTACTGGTAGTTTAATAGTTGTGTATGCCAAGTAGTACTTTCATTACATGGACTCTACTGAGTAGTGAGTGAGCCTTGAGCTAATAATGTATGGCATTGTTATCAGGTGGTTACAAATCAACCAAGCTTACCAACCAATGCCATGCATTCATAAACTGTAACATTACTGGTTATCTGCACATGGGACAATGTTGGGATTTGAACTTTGATTAGTACAAATGCCTGCTTTGTGCTGTTGCTTATACCATATAGGTGAAGCAACATAGCCAACCTGGCTGGTTAGAACATTGGCTTGGTTCCAGGTTCGATGCCCCCTCATCCAACTGTAAGTTGCAGTTTCCTGAGCAAGAGACCTACCTAAGTATGACTGTATAACTGGGACTTGGGGAAGCTAGTATCATTTAGTGGTGTCGGGGTTATGAGTTCCACGGGCATTTACCGGTTGCTTGCAAAATGTAAAAACAAAATCACATGCACATTTCACTTGAAGATTTTAAATTTTCTGATGAAAATTTGTGTTCTGCCTATCATATATAACAATCAGTATAATTATACATCACGTTTTGCTGGCAAACTGTTAACTACAATCCTTGCCATATAGTTCAAGATATTCGTATCATGGGTCACGTGTTTGATCATGTATCTGTTTTTACTACATTTTTGCAATCAACCTGAAAGTTGGTAGAAACGTGATCATGCAGTATCCCAGATGATTGAATTTCACGGCTTGTGTTGTACTCTTCTTGATGCTTTCCACGAGCTCTATACAATGCTCTTCACTTCGTCATTTAATAGCACTGTTGCACAGAATGTTTAGAAATTATGACTGGTATTCATTTGATACATGGCGTTTATTTAGTAGAACAATTACTTGTATCTTCCCTATTGTGTTGTGCCTTATACTGATTGTTTTATTTTGCAGAGCATTAAAACAAGATGTCACAGAATTCACCAGTTTGAACAATCCCGATGTAAGTGTGTATTAGTTGTTTAATATAGACCATGTCCAGTCTTTGGACATGGTTTTATAAAAAAATTGAAAGTGTTGATCGTACACGATATGGCCATCCTAAAGTATTACAAGAACACTTCGTAATAGTCTTAACTTATCAAACGTTCCCTTCACTATGAGTATTTAATATTTTCCCAGCATATAATGTTGTAGATTTTGCTTTCAAATTAATGGTGACCACATCCTCAGTAGCAGGTGGCTAGTTTCCAGCCCCTAGTATGTGGGAAGGGGGGGGGGGGGGGGCTTAAAGTAAGCTCCTTACTAAAGTCACCTCTATATAAATTGTAATCACTGGCTATTTGTTATGTGTAATCTTATTTAATTTTTGGCAATGTAAAACTACTACTACCTAGGAACATGCGTTTACTGCTTAATTTGGTGCAGTCATAAATGGAACTACCGGTTATAACTTTGGTTGTGAATTGTCACATTTGTACATTTGGTGTGCTTTAATGTACATTGACATGGCTGTAAATGGGTGATACTTGCATGATTTATCTGTTCACAACCTATAACAAAGTCCAATTCATAATTTGTAGTGAGAGTATATAATAGAAACCAAGAGTATTGAACGGGTGTGTTACCAGTCATAAATGATTGCGTGAAGTAACATGGATATTTCAGTAATTGTTCGTTTTCAGTGCCATGATAGGTTGCTGTATTTAGCCCAATTCAGCCAGTGAAAACGTGATAGCATTAAAGGGAAATGGCTAATGTTAAAGTTCTGGCATTGCCAAGTGGATCCCTGAAGGCGTGGCAACACTCTCATTTGTGCAGCCATTGTTTTAGTGAGCTGGGGGCAATAACTGTTGAATACTTGGTTGAATAACACAGAAAACTGGCGAACAAAGGCCTTTTGCCATGTACACATTTCAAATTACCATTTCACACAAATGAACAATTACTGAAATATCCGTGTTATTTTATGCGATCATTAATCACGGGCTAATACACCGTTCGACACTCTTGGTTTCTATTATATACTGGCAAATAATATATTAAACATCCATTGCTCATTGCAAGGAGTATTTCGGGTTACCTTAGACTGGGACTATGGTGTTTATCATTAGTTTCCAACAACTCAACATGTTGACTGGAGGGTCTGGTTCACAAAATCACCATATTGTGTGATTTTTAGTTTAGAGAAGCAACTGCTTTCACAAGTAGCAAATGTTCTTCTTCATATTACTGTAGGTGCTAGTGGCACAGAGATACTTGTATTGTTGGGGTGACATGTAAAGTCCTCAAGATACCACTGAGGTCAGTCTATTGTCACAAAGTTTTAGTGATGTATGTATATTATACCATATAGACAATCAAATCATCAATCAAATATCATCACTTGTTCTACCCAATGCAGCCAAGTAAATTTTGAGTGAGAATTTTAGCAGGAAAATGTCAATCTACATACATCATCCTTACTAGCCTGTACTGAATGAACTGAGGCAAAATAAAGCCCAAATATATGCTTTCAGAGTGATCTGAAATGTTTCTGAGAAGTTAGTAAATCTTAAATTTGCGTTGACTAAATGATTCACTGCTAGGCATTATTTAGGCCTAAAATGGGCTTATGCCAACCATCACAACTGCAATATGTGCATCGTTGAATTACCTCTATTATCTAATGCCTTACTCCACAGTTCTAGAAGTGTCAATTTGTGGGTTTGTGATGGCTTCCTTTGCTGATTTGATTGTCTTCTGTGATCCTTACCAGAAGCTTTGTGCCTTTGGCAGCTTTATGCCTTTAACACCTCTTTTCATTCCATACAGGTATCTACTGTTCGAAGAAGCTACTGCACCGAAGGTTATGGGAAGACAATTAGTTTATATATAAAGTGTGTGTACATTCTAATTGCTTACTGTTTGTCACTTTAGACAATGAGTTGTGGATATTGTTACTTGTTCACACCTGTTGCATGTTGTAAAGTGGGTCCACTATGCTGTAATGATTTTTAACTTGCTGAATCTCAATAAGCAAACTTATCACCTCAAAAATTTCCTGTTGCACTCTATGGCAACGTAAAATCATTGGATCAGAGTTTTACCTTCAACCGTTCCTGTAAATATTTAGATTTTATCCATTAATATGCTACATCCAAATCGTGAGCAAAGTCAGCATAGCTCGGCAATATAAGTGCATAACTGTTAGAAGAAAATTGATTTTAAGACTTTGGTCTGTCAGGCTATACTGTAGTACGAAGCAACCAGGCAAGATAAAGACTGGTGGATGCTCATCCTGGATTATGGACCGGCAGATGTTGGTCTGTGAGGGGAGAATTGGTAGGTGGAGTAAGCTTGACACAAGATGAGCATGGAAAGACACTATTAAATCTAGTAGATTTTCTGTGAAAAAGAAAAGACATCAGAGGTATAGAAAAGGCAAGACTTGCAGCACAATTATTTAAGTGGCGAGATATGTAATTTCATCAAATGTACTATCCGCACATTCATCAGATGTGTAACCTTAACACTTGGGGCATAAAACTTCTGACTACATACACAACATAATTCATACACAACTGTACTTATTCTGTCTATGTTACAGTTATGGAACTACACACTAGTCAAAAAATTTACCTAGGCTCAAACAAAACCAGGCCACGGCCCATATTGAATAGCATTGCAGTCAGTTATAGATCCGTGGTTCATATTGTTTCAGTATATAGAGAGACATTAGCAATTACAATACCGACATGAGGGTTAATATTCTTGCTGTGGTAAATATTATACTGATGTACATTGTTCCACATTTGAGTGCGTGTTGCAAACTAAAATCCCACGTCTATATATTATAGATTCCACAAATACCTATGTAAAGAACAAGTAAAGAACAACATTGGTGCTGTAGATGCCTACAATCAAATTGTCAGTTACACAAATTTACAACTTTACAAATTGATTGCTGCCTTAAGCTTGACCCTATTTGGACATCTGCAGCATCACCAAAGGTTCTTCACTGTAAAACGGGCAGTGCTAAATGAGCACACCTGCATTCACATAGACTTCTCACCTCCTGGAATATAAATGCTAATGATAAATACAAAAAAACAATAGTGATTACTAGTGTACATAATACAAGCAGTACTGAGGAGTCTTCAGAGAAGCTGGGTCCTCAGTGGGGACCAACTTTTCTTGGAAAATATACCTCACAATATGTATTGGTACCTCCAAATCACATGCCAGCATCCAGACTTGCATGGCCAGACCACTTACTCTCCATCACAATGCTTCACATGATGCCTAGCATTTAGTGCCTACTCTGAAAGACTGGTTAGCACAGGCCTGATGAATGCTGATTTTCACACTTCCAGCCACATAGTGACCTTTATAAAAACTAAACATTTTGCCTTCATGCAGAAGAAGCATACAAGCCTAACTGCTTGTATAGCCAGTAGTGATTGCTTCTTGGAAAAATGGTTTGTCTCCAGTTAGGTAATACAATAGTGCATTCATGGGGTAACCAATGAGCAGCCAGTCCAAGATGCTTTTAATCATAGACATTATGTGAAGTGATGATATAGAAGTGGTTTGACCATGCAAGATGAAACGCCGTGACTTGAACGTGTAAACACAGGGAAGTATATAAAATTCAGGGAAGTATATAAAATTCCAGTAGTTGGATCCCGCAGGTCCTTGGTCCCAGGGTTCAGCACATAATACACACCTCAGGTACGGATAGTGCTGGTTTGTGATTAGTATCATCCATTTCTGCTTATGTTAATATAACTGAAAGTAGTTACGTATAAAAATAACAATATTAATTTTATACCAAAGTATATCTCCATGTACTATATGACCACAAATCAATGTACGATTTTCTGTAAAAATTTTAATTCATTACATTTTCTAAAGAGCCAGCACAGGCCCCTCATTTATTCTATAGTGTTATTGTTTTCTTCCTTTATTTTAAAGCCTAGTTGGTGCCCACCCCACTTTAATTATCATTATACAGAGGTCAGTAACACTAAAGCCCTACTCAAAACTATTTTGTTAATTGCATAGTGTATCTGGAATTTTACCACATAAACACCTCAATAGTCACAATACAACACTAGCTAGCAGGGGTTGTTGTATTCAGATTGCGCTTTATGTCAGCATTAAGTGATTTACTGTATTTTGTTTTGTTAAAACACTTATAATTAGTTTTCCAAAATGAAATCTATAAAATAGTGTTTCACTCGTAACATTGTAACACTAACTAGGTATACACTTTAAACAAGTGATCACACTTCACATCGTCCACTCATTTTAGTTTGTCCCAGAAAACAACTATTTGTATTTTAATGGTCCTTAAATTGTTTCCTTCCTCTTCTGATCATACTACTGACAATTTTTGTAAAAAAAGCACTGGATAGACAGTTGCTGGCACTGAAGTTACTTTTGTTAAAATTGTCTACAACTACAAACCTATATAGGCAATGCAAATAACCATCACTTAAATCAAGCTCCCTACTAAGGATGCCCAATTCAGTTCCATGTAACTTAGAGTAGATGAGTATTCCTTGTTACGGAGTATGTGCAATTTAGAGCATGGTCACAACACACTCCATTATTTTGAGAGCAAGAAATTCTTTATCATTCTATGCTGGGAAGATTTTTAATGTTCATAGTGAAAATAAGTTTAACTGTTAACCATTACAAAGTGTCCAGAATATGCAGGTGTCCTTATTTTCAAGTATCCTGATTAACAAATTCCATGGTACATGTATACCACATTTTTCGTATAAAAGCCATATGCAAATAAACTCTTGTCTTGATTATAAGCCAGGGAGTTTCCAGCACACTTTGAAAATAAATACCGGGGCCTGCCTGATTCATTTACAGGCTGTGTCAATACTGTTAGGAAGGAAATACAAGACCAGGCTTTTTATACAAAGAAATATGTACTGTACGGTAGTAATGACATTTAGAATAGTTGGATCATTCAACACCTACAACTTTTTTTACATTATTATGTTCATGACTGCATATAGTTTATAGTAAAATCACAAACAAAATAATACACACTTACATCAAACTGGTGAATTCTGTGACATCTTGTTTTAATACTCTGCAAAATAAAACAATCAGTATAAGGCACAACACAATAGGGAGGATACAAGTAATTTTTCTACTAAACAAATGCCAGGTATCAAATGAATACCAGTCATAATTTCTAAACATTCTGTGCAACAGTGCTATTAAATGACGAAGTGAAGAGCATTGTATAGAGCTCGTGGAAAGCATCAAGAAGAGTACAACGCAAGCTGTGAAATTCAATCATCTGGGATACTGATCACGTTTCTACCAACTTTCAGGTTGATTGCAAAAATGTAGTAAGAACAAATACATGATCAAACACGTGACCCATGATACGAATATCTTGAACTATATGGCAAGGATTGTAGTTAACAGTTTGCCAGCAAAACGTGATGTATAATTATACTGATTGTTATATATGATAGGCAGAACACAAATTTTCATCAGAAAATTTAAAATCTTCAAGTGAAATGTGCACGTGATTTTGTTTTTACATTTTGCAAGCAACCGGTAAATGCCTGTGGAACTCATAACTCCGACACCACTAAGTGACACTAGCTTCCCCAAGTCCCAGTTATACAGTCATACTTAGGTAGCTAGGTCTCTTGTTCAGGAAACTGCAACTTACAGTTGGAGGAGGGGGCATCGAACCTGGAACCTGCAATTACCAAGCCAATGTTCTAACCAGCCAGGTTGGCTATGTCCAGTGTTGGGCAAGTTACTTTTTAAAAGTAACTAGTTACATATTACTTGCAGCTGAACTATTTAGTTACAGTTACATATTACCCATAAAATAAAGTAACCGTAATAATATTACATATTATATTACTTTGTGTCCATAGCCTTAAGCTGTCACGTGTGAAACTACCACCTTATCACGTGACACGATTGCGTTGTTGGACAATGTGCAAGTCTTGATATAAGTAAGAAGCTGGTGAATAAGCCTCATTTAGTAGGCTTCATTACTTCGTTGTGGCTAGGCGTTACTCAATGGATTACTAACGAGATCAGTAACTTCGTTTCTTTTAGTAATAATATTATGTAATATTAGATTCGTTACAGAAACTATATTACTTAGGTAACGCGTTACATTTGATTAGATTCGTTACAGAAACTATATTACTTAGGTAACGCGTTACATTGTGGCCAAAGCATAAAAGGGCTTATGCTTTGGCCACAATTCCACTTCTGAGGTGTCTCCCTTCGGGAGTGGAGCAGGTTTGGTATGCTGATGACGCTTGTGCTTGTGGGAAGTTGACTGTTTTGCGTAAGTGGTGGGACTGTCTGTGTGAAATTGGCCCTTCGTTTGGGTACTTTGTTAATGCGACCAAAACTTGGCTTATCATCAAGGGACATTTGCAGTAAGATGCCGCTTCAGTCTTCAGTGGTTCTGGAATTAGAATATCTATGGAGGGCCGCCCTTATTTGGGGGCTGCTATTGGGTCTGATAGTTATGTGAATAGTTTTGTTGTTGAGAAGGTTAAGGGCTGGTCTGCAGAGATTAAGAGGTTATCAAGATTTGCGGAGAGTCAGCCCCATGCTGCATACTGTGCCTTCACCCATGGTCTATCCAGTCGTTGGCTGTTTGTTTTTCGGACAGTTCCTTGTGTGTGTGATGCTTTTCAGCCACTGGAAGATATGATTCGCCAAGTATTTATTCCTACTTTAACTGGCTGTTCACCGCCCAGTGATAGTTCACGGCTCCTGTTTGCCCTTCCTGCTCGGTGGGGAGGCCTGGGTATTTTTGTCCTCACAAGAAGATGTGTTAGTGAGTTGGCTGCATCTCGTGATGCCACGGAACTTCTTAGCCAATGTATATTGAATCATGATTTGAGTTTTGTTGAGGCTGTTGCCTCTCAGCAGGCCAGAAAGGCCCTTTTAAGGAAAGCCAAATCTGAACACTGTTCTACACAATTTGCTGAGCTATACCAACAGCTTGGGCCTTCCTTGAGGCGTGCGATGGACTTGGCTACTGTTAGAGGTGCTTCAAGCTGGCTCACCACCTTACCCTTGAGTGAGCATGGTTTCACTCTCCATAGATCTGCTTTCCGGGATGCTTTGGCTTTGAGGTATGGTTGGTCCCCACTTCGTCCTCCTTCCCTTTGTGCTTGCGGAACCTCCTTTTCTGTTGAGCATGCTTTGTCCTGTCCCAAAGGGAGTTTACCTTCCTTGCGTCATAACGAGATTAGGGACCTTACTGCTACCCTTCTTATTGAGGTTTGCTCCCAGGTGTGTGTTGAGCCAGAGTTACAGCCGGTTCAGCATTCTGATGAGTTCCCTCTTGCCACCTCTAATACTCAGGATTCGGCTCGCTTGGATGTTGCTGTAAATGGCTTCTGGGGTGGTCGTTCGGAGAGATGTTTCATTGATGTCTGTGTTTTTAACCCTTTTACTCCTTCTAATAGTTCCTCCTCTCTGTCGTCCACCTTTAGGAAGCATGAAAAGATTAAGCACCGTGCTTATGGTCAGCGGGTTCAAGAAGTGGAGCATGCCACTTTCACTCCAATTGTTTTGGCTGCCACTGGCGGTTTAGCCCATTAGGCTACTGTTTTTTATAAGCGACTTGCTTCTCTTCTGGCCAAAAAGTGGGGAGATGATTATTCTGTGGTTCTGGGTTGGCTGCGTTGTTGCCTAAGCTTTTCGTTGTTGCGCTCGGCAATTCAGTGTATTCGTGGGGCACGGTCTTCCATTGGTGTTTACACCAGGACTCCACAGTCAGTGGACTTAGTGACTGTGGAATCCCATTTGTCTGCTTAATTTTGTTCAGTTGGCCAGCACTTGCAATCTGTGCTGGGGGTGGTAGGAAAGGGCAGTCCATCAAGCCCGGGTTAAAAAAAAAAAAAAAAAAAAAAAACAATGAACATCCCACAATGGTAGGGGGATCGATTTGTAAAAGTTGATTTTTCGGATTGCGGACCCTACTTATTACTACCTATACGTACTTAACTTAACCAATGTCAAAGTCAGGAAATTCGTCCACAGCAGTAAGCGGAGTATCATTTTTGCATTGTACCTCCACAAAGTCACAGACAGTTGCTCAGTGGAAAACTTGGCGCCTAGCAAACTTTCGAGGTAAACCGTTTCTAACAGTTGTTCTGTCAGCTATGGATCCTAAAATTGATAGGGCATATGGTGACCAAACACTAAAGGTCTCACATACAAAAACACCAAAGGTCTCACATACAAAAACACCAAAGGTCTCACATACAAAAACATATAGCGTAGCTCTTGAAACGTACTCACTGCAGTGAGGGCAATAAGGAGGAAGACGACTTTCGCGATCACGACTGGCCTCGCAACTTGCTGGCACTCTTGCGGCCACCCTACTAGCTACTGCATAACCGCGCCCTTTATATTCATTAAATTATTGTAAACCATAAATGGCATAATCAAAAATAAAGGCAATGCAGAAATGCCTTCCGAATATTCATCTCATTCATTGATGAAGAACTATTACCGAGCAATCGTGCATATACAAAGAGTGATTATGCGATTATCCGAGTGTTTAGCGAATATTCATCCGATCATGGTGAGTTTTTCGTATTTCTTTAATTCCGAATGTTCGGCGTCGCTGATCTCCTGTGCATGATCAAGTTAATTAGGCCAGGCAAATATAATAAAAGTTGATTCATTGTCCACCTCATCTCCTTCTATAACTGCTGCATCTAAATTCATTACTGCTATAATTGATCACGTGCGCTAGTGTTTGGATGTTTAGACAAACTAGCAGTCCTTTTCAACTATTCTTCCTAAGTGGTAAAGTGTAAGCATAGCTTTAAGAAGGGTTTTGACAATCCTTGTAGTGACAGATAACCTGATGGTGCTATGGTTCATTCAATACTGTGAAAAATGACCACCCACCCACATAAAAATTGAGGAAGTGGCTAAAACCCTGACCTTATGTTAGGTGTCATACGTGCAGGCATTAATAAAATGTTTCAAATTCACAATAAATACACAAGGAGATGCACACAATAGTGTATGTAGTTTTGGTATTGTAAATAAAGTATAGCTATATGCACAAAGCAAGTAGCTGCTCAAGTTGTATACAAAAAAGCAACTCAAAGCTATAATATCTTTGGAAACACAAATGCTGCTAGTCAAATAGGTATTGGCACTGTGTAAGGGCTAACATCACAGAACCATATGTGAATTCGTCAGAGCTCCAAAACACATTTGGGAGTACGTATGAGTTGTAGCCATGGAAATCTACTGGTGTTGCTCTACCAAAATGTTCCTTCTTTAGCTCCTCTTCATACCATTGTTCATCCACCACCCCCTTCATGCCAATAGCACTATAAAAACCGATCTCATCAGTGGGATGTGTGTCAGGAGGTATAGTTGAGCCATTAAGAAAACATTGATAGTTTGCAGGGTAATAGAAAGGATCATCCTAGTAACAGTAAACAATGATTTGATACACCTTATAAGAAATGTTCCACTGACCAAGTACTTGTTTCTTCTTGAAAGTGTGAAGAAACCATTGTAAAGTTTGTACTTTCCAGACAGCGTGTTGTTTACCAGCCATCCACATAGCTGCTGGATAATGGTGCGTACAGCGGGTTGAGTATCTGGACTCAGCTTGAAACCATCTCTCCAAATATAGAGAAGTGCATTAGCTGCCATAGAAGTTATGTAAATTCGATCCTCGGTGTGATTCATAGGCATACCTAGAAGCATTCAACAGATAAATCAATATACACAACCATACATCTATAGTTGCCTACCAGAAATGTCTACATCACCATTTCCTATAAAGCCATCATAATACGCAAGACCATTTTCATCATGATTAGCTTGTTGCAAGATCTCTTCAGTGACGTTGCCTCTCAAAGCTGGTTCAAGCTTAGTTAGAGCTGTATTCAGTTCTGTGTAAGGCAGTTTCTGGTCAGTTGCTTTTAGAAGCTGAGTGGTACGTGCAATAAACCAGTAGGTGACAATCTAGGACAGGAGGAAGCTTAAGGCCAAACATTTATAAACCACGTGCACAGTAGCCATGCTGTAGCTACATCACTCATTCCATGTGATGGTGCCATCTACAAACACCACAACACACCGGTCAGGGGCGGATTTAGGGGGGGGGGACTAAGGGGGCTGTAGCCCCCCCTTTCCTTTCTAAGTTAGTACCTGACCAATAAAGCCCTAAATCTTCTTTGTGTATCAAAAGCAGACTTATTTCAGGAATTATGCATCACTACCAACACAAATAATGTCTATGTAACTATACCTATTGTTCAATTCTGTTCCAGGAGAGTTTAACCATAGATAATATATACGTCCGGAGGTATATATTATCTATGGTTTAACTTCCTTTTCATCAAGAGTTCTTCTAGAAAAAGTTTCGATTGTGGGTTGCATCTTTAGTTACAAAAGTTGTAATTGTGGGTTTTGTTTTATTCAGGTAATTAGCAGTGTTTTCCACTATGGCTATCAGAGGTGATGAGTGTGGTTTTTATATCTTAAAACGAATTTATTAGCTATATGATTCAAAAAGTGTTAGTTGGTTTAATTGGTTAGAGTTATCAGCTTTAGTAGCTATAATATGTAGCTACTAACTCTCTTTTGCAAGTTTATAAGGCAGCTATAGCACTTTTGTCTATGAATGTAAAATCTGTATCAGTTACCTTCTGATATGACCCCATGCTGTGGGTTATGGTGCTGGTATTTGTAACTAGCTATAGATCAGTCTTCGTAACCCGGCAGATCTAGAAATAAGTTGACTATCACAACAACAAATTCAGAAACCCCATAAATGCAAATATAGTTGCAATTTGCTAAGAATTTCCAGTGGACTAGCTAATAGCTACTAGTACCCTTCACTGCATTCTGTTTTTCAGTACACTTTATTGGTGCTAAGACTAACAAAGTGTCACTAGGCTAAGGAGCATGCATACTAATAATTGTGATATTCAACACCACTACTACTTAGCTATACATGTTTCTGCCTCTGTTTAGCTATACATGTTTCTTCCACACATTATCCTACAAAGGCTTCCCCTGTTAACTGGCTTTGTTTGATCATGGGGCTATTTGCATGGGGGACTGACTTGTGTAGTTGACTCATAGTCACCCAATGTTGATGAATCCCAGATGGTCTTTATATTTGAAGATGATAGTCTAGTGTTCCATAAAGAGAGTCTGCCTTGAATCTGTTGATGTTGAGGCTGGGGTAAGCATTTTCCACAATGATTCTGATTTCATGACTTGTGAAACAACCCACCCCCAACCTTCCAGTGGGATCCAACATCATTTTTATCAGTAAGAAAGACAGTTGAGGCTGTTGAAGAGGAGCTGATGCTTTATGGTATATACTAGCTATATCTAAATGCTTGGTAGCTACAAATGAAAAGATTATCATGCATGCATGGTAAGTTGATAACTACTCAATGCATATTGCAATCAGTCTTGATTTAATGGAAAAGTAAAAGTGTTTTGATAAACTGAAATTCCATTATTTTCCACTGAAAAAATGCTAAAAACACTCTCAGATTCACCTTCAGAGGGCCTAATTTTCAAAAATTTCCTGGGGGGCATGCCCCCAGACCTCCTAGGCTGGCATGCTTCACATGCTAGTGTGCTTTGCAGACTAATGTAGCTAGTCATTATTCCAAATAGCTAATTTGAACATGGATACTACATGAATCTTTCCACTAGGGCCTTGTGAGAAGGCTTGGTATCTTCTAATGTCTGGTTAGTTACCTATGTCCCTGTCCAGCTTAGCCCCCCCCCCATTCAAAAAATCCTAGATCCGCCCCTGCCGGTGGTACATGGCAAATTTTTCATGAAGACATTCAGAGAATGGAATGTACTGTTAACACCAATGATTGAAATAGACAGTGGACACTTTAAACTTTTAGAAGCTATATAACTGAATGTATTCACCCCGTACACGTGCCCATATGCATTATGTCTCTTACACATACAGAACAGTCTGTATGCTGCAGCTATAATATTAATTTTAAATTAATGTTTTAGTTAGCTACCAACCAGCTGCATTAGTATTAATGACTTGCTAATCCAAGGGAATTTGGGGCAAATGCCCCAACTCCTTTCTCCTTCCCCATTTTTACTGTGTATTTAAAATTCTAGGGACACAAGTGATCTAGTGAAACAAGAGATAATATGATTGATTGTAATGCAACATAGGAAATCCCTTCATTGAACAATTATTTTCCCACAGGGCTATGTTGTATTAGCGTCATTCACATCATTATTTTTTATTGCTTGGATCCCTACCTTTTAAACTAAATACAGAAACTTTTTTTGCTAGAGCATATAGCTATATGATATACGTACACATGTGATTGTTTAGAAGATTGAACATGGCCGTTGCATTAGGGCTCAATACTCACAATCAGCCTAAATATTCAGCTACATCATACTAGTAGGGACCACAAAGGAGTAGGCGTGGCCCACAAAAAACATCACCCAGCAACCAGCCTTAATTTTCCCTGATGATGACAAGGCAGTATTGGTTAGGTAAAACTAAGCCCAAACAAGTTTTCAGATTGACCTGAAACGATTTCAACAAGTTGCTACGGAATTTTAAAAATAATTTATTTAATGGAATTTTCTACTGACTGCCTGACTGACTGATGCCTTCAGACAAGTGGAACTCAATAATGGCTAAGGCTATGGGCTTGATTTTTTTTTCACTGATTGATGTTGGTTTGGCTCAAGAGGTACCCACAGTACGTACAATGCATTCTTCATGAACTTCCCAGTGTCCTCCTTTGTGTCCCATTCATCTTTGCTGACAGCAAAAAGTGTCGATTTGGTGGTAGCATGTGATGGCTTCCCTCCGTACTGAAAATCAGCTACTTTGATTCCAGAGGTGCATTTCGATTCTCTGTACAACAATTGCCAACAAACTCTGAAAAGCAGTTGCAATAGTAATCAAAAGCTGTTATCTTGATGCCAATCAGACAATGACAACACAAGATATTATCACATCTACCCCTAACAATTCCTTCTGGCCCTTAACAGAGTTTCTTAATTGTTCAGCAACTAATCCAGTACTTCTGTTATCTACCAAAAAGCTTGAAGAAAAGGAAAGATGCACTACTTTAAAAAGGAAGGATGAAAGAATTGTGAAGAAGCAGCAATGAAAAGAATTAAAGAAAAGAGAGATGAGAAAGCAGGAAAAGCAGAGAATTCCAGAGAAAAGGTAATGAAGCAAAACAAAAGACTAAAATGACACCAACCAGAGTGATAAGAAGAAGACTACAAATCAGATTGTTACAACTAAGGTGGAAAATACATGACAGCTGCAAGCACAGTTACAACATCACTGGAACATCACATTTAATTGTTGTGAGTGTCACTGCAATTGAGGCCATTGGAACTAGTATGGCACATGAATCTGTTGATTGTAGTGGATAAGACAATAATGATGAAGTTATTGATCCAGATAATATTGGAGTGAGCCTGTCCTCACTAGTGAGTCAATGGAACATACGTCTTGTTCATAGACAATTACAAGAAAACATGGATAACTTACAAAATGCTTTCATATAAGGCTGGTACGTATATCATATATTCAGAACACGAACAATAACTGGCATGATTTACTGATGTTCCATATAAGGCTGGCATGCATGTTCATAACACAAACAATAACCAGCAGCTAGTACATATGTTTATGACATGAACAATAACCAGCATGTTTTACTGATGTTCCATATAAGGCTGGTACACTTAATTTTTCGTGCATCATCCATGGGCGACACAAATGATAGAGTTGAATTGCTCTGTAGGCATTGCAGAGAACTTAATAGATTGTGAATGAAAAGAGAAACACCAGGGAACGCAACAGACATAACAGATGGCAAACAGAAATGCCAGAACAAAGAAGAACAGCATGACAGGTACATCACTTATCTACAGAACAACATTAATTTATCTGCAGTGAAGAATAGTTTACAATGCTAATCCCCAACTAGAATCTTAAGGTAGTATTGAGTGATGTCAAATCAGTAGTGGTACTCAAATAGATCATGACACCAGTGCCACTAACACTGCACAGTTTCCATGATTTAATCAACCAAGTGTCATTGCTAAAATGACAGAATTTCATGTACATATGGATTTGTTGCAACACTGTAAAAAATGAAGTGTGTCATGCCCACCAAAATGTCACAATACACACTCCAAGTATTCCAATTGTTGTGCATATTTGTGTACAGGACACACTTTATATTCTTTTACAGTGAAGTAATTCAATGAGAAGTGTGTCAGAAATACCTACTAGATATTTTACCTTTTGGCTACTAGTAAATTATCTTTTCAATTTGCACAATATTGCTCATTCTTCTCCGCCTACAAAATACCAAAACACAACACAGCATACGTGTAGCTAATCTTCAACCATGCACAAAATATACAATTCTATGCAACTCAATTACTCACTCAGGCTCGCCCCACGATGTTGTTAGCATCTGTGTAATATGCATAATATAATATTATGTGCTTTGGTAGCTATGAAGATGATTGTTTCCATCTTTTACTACCGTTCTGACTAACATATATTATATGGCATCCAACTTGTTTAATGATGGAACTTCCTTGTTGTCACAGGAAGGGATCACACAAGGCGATCCTGGCAATGCCAATGTTTGCCATAAGTTTAGTTCCTGTAATTCAGCACTTGAGGGGTATTGCCAAGCAGGTGTGGTATCAGCGGCGGAGGAAGTAGTTGATATGAGGGGGGGGGCTTCGCTGAGCTGACCCAGACTTCTTTCTATAGTTTGGTAAGGTGAGACCAAAAAAAAAAAAAAAAAAAGGTCACAACCAGCTCACAAGAGCTTTCCACCTCACCAGCTACCATTTCTAGCTGATAAACTACATAAAAATCCTTACATAGCTCGCTACACACTGACTACTTTATTAGTGTGACTGCTCTATTAGAGTATCTCGATCTTTATCACGGTTTTCAGCCCCACTCCAAGAAAGATAATTTCGGTATGATATCATTCTGAGGGGGGGGCTAAGCCCCCCCTTTGCGCCGCCTATGTGTGGTATGCGGATGATGCTGCTGCAGGGGCCATCGTTGTCAGCTGAAGAATTGGTGGAATAAGCTTTGCTGTTTCGGCTGTCCCTTTGGCTACAATGTTAGAATATAAACCTGACTGCTCTATTAGAGTATATACCTGACTGCTCTATTAGAGTATATACCTGACTGCTCTATTAGAGTATATCGATCTTTTTAACAAGTTTTGAAGAAGCCTAAGGCTCATGTTACCTCTGTAAATCCTTCCTTGAGAGATGAATGCAAGCTTTATCAATTGTTGTGCTGTGCCATTACACTATATTACTCACTCATTTTGTCCTGCCACACTAAATGGTGTGTTAGGATCCTGCTTGCAGAAGTCAAAATTTTACAGGGGGGGGGTTCCTGAACCCCCCGGAACCCCCCCTCCCTACGCCCCTGCAGTGATTGCATACACTTCAACTGACCTGAATGATCCAGATCCACCATGCCCATCACATTTATTGTATGGAAGGATTGTTTCACTACCATATATGCTTCATAAATGCATGGTATGCATTTTGATGTCAACATGTACGTTTTGACTGTTTAATTGACCTATAGCTATGTAGCTAGCTATACTTGATGTCAAAAGCCAGTAAGTAGTCATCCATGTAGTTACCCATTAAAAGAATCAATTAAAGTCGGTACTGTGATTGAAACATTGAACATTGCTATGTACATCCCCGACAGGAGCAGATAACTGATTCACACAGTGCATCAGTGCGTCTGATGCCAGCATGGCTTGAAATGCATGGGTACATTAAATGGTAGCTATAGGTTTAATAAAGCCATTTACCATGTTATATATACATGTATCACAATCAAACAGTGCAACAGCAAACTATACTATAGCTTATTGTAATAAAGCTAGGGTGCTAGTAGCTCCGAATACAAATTGGTTATTCACCAACTTTGTGTACCATTAATATAGACTGCAGTGTGGAATGTCTGTGCTCCTTTTGTACCTGGTTCAGCTGTAGGAAGATCAGCTATTAAAGCAGCTGTGAGAGTGGGAACACATGTAAGTGATGTCACAATAATTCTGATAATTGTATTAAGTTTAGTACACAATTCTTATAGGATGCTGTAGACTATTCCATGCATGATGCAGTAAGAAAAAGAGGTCAAGCTGTGTCCAATCAAATGCATTATCACCACCACCACATCAGAACAGTGACACTAAAGTACAAAACAATAAGAGAGGATCTAATGATAACATATCATCCAAACCTTCACGTCCACCATCACCACCAACCCAGCCCTCACACACTAGACAACCACCAGTGGAAGAAGATGGAACAAGTAGTCCATCAAACTGTGTTAATGACGTGTCCGGGAAACAATCATCTCCACCACGGCCACCACAACCGTCCCAGGTGAAACAATTTTCAAAAAACATTAGGTCATACAGCTTCACTACACCATCAGTTACTGAAAGCAAACCAGTATCTCACACAAGGTCTAGATCATTATTTAATCATTCACCCAAATCCAGCCGAGCATCATCTGCAGGAAGTCAGAAAAAGAAGGGTAGTGCACTTCAAAAAACTCCTGTAATTGTAAGACACCCAATTACAAAACATGCAATCACTAAATCTGGTGACTGGGATAAAGAAGTTTACTGCAAAGCATTATATAATTTTCATGGAGAGATGTCCTGTGATTTACAATTCAGAAAAGGTCAACGGATCGCCATTGTCACTCGGACAGACAGTCAAGATGATTGGTGGGAAGGAACAGTGAATGGACAAACTGGTATTTTTCCTGCCAACTATGTATCTCTGTAGATATGTGTTTATACCAATAATGTATTTTTATGACAATATTTGCATGTAGATACTGTACTTATTATAACAAAGATAACATGCTTATGCATGGTCTGATCACATGATAATACAAGGTTCAATTTGAAGGGCTGGGGTTTAACTAACACAGCTAGAGATGGTTACATGTCTAAGATACTTAGTATGAATAGCTTATGAAATTAAATATGCAAGCATCACAGATTACATTCAGGGCCTCCCACAGGGGGGGGCAACTGGGGAATTTTGCCCTGGGTTCCAGCCTGAAAGGGCCCTCAGGAGGCCCCATGAAGGGCCCCTTGAATGCCTGTTTAAAAGATTGATATACTCTAATAGAGCAGTCAGATCTAGATACTCTAATAGACAAGCAGTCAAGGTATTCTTCAGAGGAGTAGTTTAGCAAGCTTAGAAAGGAGATATGGTTGGTGAGGGACAGCTATTGTCATTGTCAGCATGTAATGACCTTTTTTTTTTGGTCTTCAACTTATAGCTTGGGTGAAGTTGTGATTTCAGAATGGAAACCTCCTGCCCCTGGGGGCCCCACTTTAACTTATTGCCCTGGGCCCCTTAATTTCTCTGGGTGGCCCTGATTACATGGAGAATGCACTTCAACTAATAGCTAATACAAAACTAATAAATGAGTGGTTCAGTACTTTTAACTAGTCTATTTACCAATTGTACTTGATATCACATACAGGCTAGCTGCCTGTATTGATGACTGTGCAACACTGACCTACAATAATTGATTGATGCATGCAGTATACTAAAGAATGGTGAACTGGAACTGATACCCGCAGCAATCCAATTAACATGTATGATGAAATGGGACATCACTGAACAACCTAATAACGTTAATCAACATTAATTTTTTTACATCAAAGCAGCCAGGTTTTATGTAGGCATACAGAAGGATGTATATAAATTACAGGCATTTTCAAAAGGTACAAAATTGTGTGGAGTAGTTTCATTAGTAGAAATAATTTATGATGGTGAGTCAATTTGCATGTCTGAATGAAATGAGAGTATACCAAGCAGAGACTATATATGGTCAACTTTGAGGTCATGCATGCAGCTGTTAATTGAACTTTGACTGTATAATACTGTCACATTCCTTTGTGCAATTGCAGAAAAATCCATGTCACCATCAACATGCTTTGTCTACCCAGACCCTTCTACTATCATGTCAATGCAGAGACTGTGCATATCCTAATATCACACATCAGGAATGGATCTGTAAGAGCTTTTGTTGTTTCTGATAGTGAATTTGACATGATATTTACTACCAATCAGTCTCAGTTCGAATCATAAGTGATGCATCCAAAAAGAAAGCAGAAAGAAACTGGTCACAGTGACAGAGAGCTAATTCACTTGGAGATTTATAGTGCTGTGTGTAGGAGCCGTTTTTAAAACTGTTTAGAGATGAGTGAAAGACACGAGGCTATACAACATACCTATTCTGTGATCCTCATTGGTGTTCCACCGATAACCGGATCGGTATTGTATCGGAGCCGATATTGGGTTTGTGGTATCGATCGGTATCAGTTATTTAGGTATTCCGATACCGATTAATAGCCACTCGCGCCACTTGTCATCAATTTAGGGACCCGCCTATTATGCTACCTATTATGCTATGCTGCACTGCTCAACTATTATGCTCAATTTATAGTGCTCAAGCTTTATGCTTCATTTCCCATGTTTTGCTAATAAAAATGCAGTGAGGCACATAATAAGTGGCTGAAGCACATCTTTGCTCTTCAAAATGCATGTAACAAAAAAGATCAATATACTCTAATAGAACAGTCGGCTGCGTGGTTGTTCTATTAAAGTATATGGATATTTTTCTGTGATATGTAGTTTGCTGAAATATTCTTTCTATTATGCTAGCATTATACTCAATGCTTTCAGGCACCTATTATGTTCATAATTATGCCAGCATAATCGGTGGGTCCATAGTCATCATCATAATTAACTATCATCACAAATGTTATGCTAGCAAAACGTGAGATATAACAGGCTGGAAATAGTGTTGAGCATTATTCTAGCAGGAAAGGTGCAGGAATTGCTTTGTTAAATACTGAGCAACTGCTACTTACTATGTTTGCATGAAAAAGAAATACTCTAATAGAACAGTCACCGCACAATAAATATTCTGATAGAGCAGTCACACAAGCTAACTTGAGAGGTGTGTAAATTGTATGGCTATTATCGGTATTGGTATCTGTAAAAATTTACTGCTAGGCATCGGATCGGTAGGTATTTTTCTGTATTGGTGGAACCCTAATACTATTATATCAAATTTTTATTGCAGTAGAATTTGGTAGCTATTGAGTTGAAAGAACCTTTCTGTTACCGCAACTGTAGTATTACAGACCAAATATTTGTTTTGGAAAGTCTTGTTGAGTCCTTGACTGCACTAAGTCCAGTAATCTGTCACTAATCTGGATGAGTTATGTGCTAAAAAAATTAATAGTTGCTCTATCAAAAAAAATATTATTACTTGCTTTTTAATGCATCCTGTGTTGTTCATTCAAAAATGATCAATCTAGCTATATAAAAAAGTGTCATTCCCTTGCTGTATCTGCTCAGTGATGGGACACTGGAACTTGCAGCCTTGACGATTCAGGTCATAGCTACATTATAAATTTTCTGATTCGGTAGAAGCTAGGAATCCCAGATGAAAATCTTGACAAGAGTAAAATCTTTTTTTTTAAGTCATTGGTCCATTTAAGTTAAGCTGGATCCTGAAAATTGAGATGAAAATTAAAAATGGATTCTTTCTCAGGTGAGTTAAAATTTTAGCCCAACAGATTATCTAATGTAACAAGACTTGCCATGTCGTGTATTAAGTGATTGGAAGCTTCTTGCTGACATCACGAGGTAAGACATTACTAAGAAAACTAATCCCACAATTAATAATTCGTTACTAATGACAACTAAACCCACAATTGATATTTAATCCACTGCTTATCCAATTATTATTATTATTATTATAGGTAATAATTGTATAGAACTCACATGAGTGAATATGTTACAATAGGTGTAATAATTAGGCTAAGTTACAATCTAGTGTTATTTAAATGTTCCTTAAAAGTATCTAAATTGTTACAATTTATAGTATCTATAGAAAGATTGTTCCATAATCAAATTGATGTAGGAAAGAAGCTGTACTTGTATGCATCAATAGCTGTGTCTGGCTGTATATATTTAAGGTCACTTCCCCTGGTATGCCTTGTTCTATGTGTTATATAGCTAGGTAGTGAGACATCCACACTATTATGAATAATTTTGTGCAATATTTGAAGTCTTAGATGTCTGAAGTGCGTTTCCATGGTATTCCAATTAAGACGTAATAACATGTTTCATACACTGCTAGTTCGGTAATAATCATGCATCACAAAACAAGCTGCTCATCTTTGTACAGACCCCAGTTTGTTAATTGACTGTCTGCTATAAGGTTCCCAAGCTGTAGCTGCATATTCCAAAGTGGACTTGACAATGTAAGATACAGATCTTCTTTGATTTTACATGAGCAGTTTGCAAAATTTCTCCATACAAAACTTAATACAGAGTTTGCCTTTTGCACACATTGTCCACGTGCTGGTTAAAAGATAGTTTGGAGTCAATTGATACCCCCAGGTATTTGGCACACTCGACCATAGTAAGTTGTTTTCCATGAAGGGTGTAATTAGCATGTATTGGGGTTTGTTTAAGAGTTATTGATATAACCATACATTTATCAATGTTGAAAGACATTTTCCATTTTTTCTCCCATAATTCCAAAAGTTGCAGATCGTCTTGCAAGGCTCTAACATCTGTAAAACTGTCAATTCTCCTATATAGTATGCAGTCATCAGCGTATAAGCGACAAATAGAACTTAATTCTGTACAATATCATTTATATATATATATATATAAGAAATAACAGAGGACCTAGTACAGAGCCTTGCAGGACACCACTTACAACATTACAGGGGGTGGAGGTGCATCCACCATACTCTGTGTACGTCCAGTCAGAAAAGATGTGATCCAGTTTAGTATATTACCTCTAAATCTATAACAGTTCAATTTTAGAAGTAAGTGATGGTGTGATACTTTGTCGAAAGCTTTACTGAAATCAAGTAAAATCATGTCTGTTTGGCTTTTTTGATTTAAATTGTAAGCTATAGATCATGGATTGTTTGCAATAACTGTAACTCAGCAGAACACCGTTTCTGAAATCCAAACTGCAAGGTATTATTTGATTCTATGTGTGACATGATATTGCTTCATATAATACGTTCCATGACCTTACTACATAAGCTAGTAAGAGACACTGGCAGATAATTTGATGCATGGATACTTTCTGTTTCCTTTTTTGAACAGTGGGCAAATTAATGTTTTTTTCCATTCTGATGGTACTGTACATTGATTTAAGGAGGCAGAAAAAAGTATCTGGAGACAAGGAGATACCTCAGTTGCTAGAACTATCAGTAGTTTGGTAGGGATGCGGTCAGGAGCTGAAGACTTGGTGGGGTTGAGATCATTTAGTAAGGTGGCAATACCAGATAAATCAAATTCAACGAAAGAAATATCTTGATATGGACTATGGCAACTCTGAACCATTGTCCCTAGTAAACACTGATGAAAATTGTTCATTAAGGATCTCAAATTTCATCTGATTGTCAGTATAGTTGGTGCCGTTCTTGTGCAGTGCTCCCAAGCCACAATAATCTGTTCGTAATGATTTAATATGTCGAAACAGCTGTTTCTTCTTGCCATTTTGATACGGGTCATATATGGTGTTAAACATGTATTTCCTAAATGCTCTTAGGCATTCCCTTTGCATGGTCTTTTTAAGTTCCTTATAGCGTGACCAATCAGCAGATGACCTTGTAGCTTTAGCACAATTATAACTAGCTTGTTTCCGTCACCTCAACTGTTTGATATGTCTATTAATCCATGGTTGGCGGTTGTTGGTTCTTTTCAGTTTTGATGGAACAAATTTGTCTAGCAAAAGAAGAAGGTTGTCTCGTAAACAATTCCATAAAGATTCCACATGTGATTCGACAGTAAACTGGTCACAAAACTCCAAGATTCTTTCAACTCAGACATATTAGCACTATATTCCATAGATAAACATTGTGACTGTTTGTTGGGTTATAAAATGCCTCAGATTCCACTGTTGCTGCTATGATTTCGTGATCATCTAGTATACTAGGAGTAGAGTAACATTCCTGCACCAGAGTAGGTCTGTTGGTAAATAGCAAATCTAAAATATTATCATTTCTGGTGGGGAAATTAACTATTTGTGCAAAACCATCATGTCAAGTGCTCGTCAATGCTTTGATCACCAGAAAAAGTTACAAGGGTATATTCAGCAATAGTAAGCTACAAGCTTGATTTTTAAAAGTGTTCCGTTCCGTGGTTCCGTTGTCACAGTGATGTGTTTCCCCGAGTTTCATGTTTCCCATCACTAGGGATCCGTGTTTCCCCGCACACATATCACTAGGGATGCGTGTTTCCCCGACAAAGGCGCTAGTGATATGTTTCCCTTCCAGTTTCTCAGTTTTTATAGCTACCACGCCCAACACCCGCGTTTAAATTCTGCTGCTGATATACTACGAGTCAACTAGCTAGCTACTGCTGCTCTATAGCACGCGTCACAGTACTAACTACTGCTGCAGTGCTGCTAGTCAGTACTATACTATAGCTGCATGCTACTGCTACTATACTGTTACTAAACTGCAGTCACTGCTTACTGCCTCTACTGCTACTAGCTATAGCTATAGATCTATTATATACACTCACGCTATTTCATAGCTACTACCTACTGCTACTATAGCTACTGCTTATACTGCTAGATGCTAATATTGCTACTGTTATTATTATCTAATCCAAAACAGCCAAGCTGTAAAAAAAGTGTGCGGCCCTCAGAAAGGCTATGGTGAAAAAAGATGTGAAATCCAAGGTGGCGGCCAAGAAATGGCTGTGATGGTAGGTTAATGGTAAAAATTTTAATAATGATAATTCAGGTGAATTTTGTGAAGCGGCACAAAAATTCACCTGAATTGTCGTTATTAAAATTTTGACCATTAACCTACCATCACAGCCATTTCTTGGCCGCCACCTTGGATTTCACATCTTTTTTCACCATAGCCTTTCTGAGGGCCGCACACTTTTTTTACAGCTTGGCTGTTTTGGATTAGATTTCATTTCTTTTTGTATTTGTATACCCCAAAGCCAGCCTATGGCCAGCTTTGGGACTTTTTAAACCTATGTTTTTTTCTTTACTACAGGAAGAAGAAAAGATGAAGTAGATGTACGTACTTTAAATATTTTATCAGTAGATGTACAATTATATATATAATACATATGTGACCGGATTTGCGAAAAGGGGCCTTCCACACATCCAATTTTCCAACTTTGACAATTGATAACTTCAGATTGGAAAGAGCTATTGCCTTGAAATTTGGGCAGTGGTGATTTCTTTGCAGCTGAACTCTCTACATGATGGTTTCTTTGTAGCTGAACTCTCTACAAGGTAGCTGATCTCTTTACAGGGAGATTTGTTTGTAGCTGAACTCTCTACAAGGTAACTTCTTCTAGCTGATCTCTCTACAGGGTGATTTGTTCATAGCTGAATTCTGTACAGGTGATTTGTTTGCAGCTGAGCTCTTTACAAAATGGTTTCTTTGTAGCTGAACTCTCTACAAAGTAATTTCTTCTAACTGATCTTTCTACAGGGTGATTTGTTTGTAGCTGAACTATCTACAAGGTAATTTCTTCTAGCTGATCTCTCTACAGGGTGATTTGTTTGTAGCTGAATTCTGTACAGGTGATTTGTTTGCAGCTGAGCTCTTTACAGAATGGTTTCTTTGTAGCTGAACTCTCTACAAAGTAACTTTTCTAGCTGATGTCTCTACAAGGTGGCTAGTTTGTAGCTGAACTCTCTACATGGTGGTTTCTTTGTAACTGAACTTTCTACAAGGTGACTTCTTCTAGCTGATCTTTCAATAGGTTGATTTGTTTGTAGCTTCACTCTCTACAAGGTAACTTCTTCTAGCTGACCTCTCTACAGGGAGATTTGTTTGTAGCTGAACTCTCTACAGGTGATTTGTTTGTAGCTGAATTCTGTACAGGTGATTTGTTTGCAGCTGAGCTCTTTACAGAATGGTTTCTTTGTAGCTGAACTCTCTACAAGGTAACTTCTTCTAACTGATCTTTCTACAGGGCAATTTGTTTGTGGCAGAATTTTATTCAGGGTGATTTCTTTGCAGCTGAACTCTCTACTTGGTGGTTTCTTTGTAGCTGAACTATGTACAAGGTAATTCCTTCTAGCTGACCTCTCTACAGGGTGATTTGTTTGTAGCTGAATTCTGTACAGGTGATTTGTTTGCAGCTGAGCTCTTTACAAAATGGTTTCTTTGTAGCTGAAACTCTCTACAAGGTAACTTCTTCTAGCTGATGTGTCTACAAGGTGACTAGTTTGTAGCTGAACTCTCTACATGGTGGTTTCTTTGTAACTGGACTTTCTACAAGGTAACTTCTTCTAGCTGATCTTTCTACAGGGTGATTTGTTTGTAGCTGAACTCTCTACAAGGTAACTTCTTCTAGCTGATCTCTCTACAGGGAGATTTGTTTGTAGCTGAACTCTCTACAGGTGATTTGTTTGAAGCTGAACTCTCTAAATGATGGTTTCTTTGTAGCTGAACTCTCTACAAGTAAACTTCTTCTAGCTCATCTTTCTACAGGGTGATTTATTTGTAGCTGAATTCTGTACAGGTGATTTGTTTGCAGCTGAGCTCTTTAAATAATGATTTCTTTGTAGCTGAACTCTCTCAAGGTAACTTCTTCTAGCTGATGTCTTTACAGGGTCACTAGTTTGTAGCTGAATTCTCTACATGGTGGTTTCTTTGTAACTCAACTCTCTACAAGGTAACTTTTTCTAGCTCATCTTTCTACAGGGTGATTTATTTGTAACTGAATTCTGTACAGGTGATTTGTTTGCAGCTGAGTTCTTTAAAGAATGGTTTCTTTGTAGCTGAACTCTCTACAAGGTAACTTCTTCTAGCTGATGTCTCTACAAAGTCACTAATTTGTAGCTGAGCTCTCTACATGGTGGTTTCTTTGTAACTGAACTCTCTACAAGGTGACCTCTTCTAGCTGATCTCTCTACAGGGAGATTTGTTTGTAGCTGAACTCTCTACATGATGGTTTCTTTGTAGCTGAACTCTCTACAAGGTAACTTCTTCTAGCTAATCTCTCTACAGGGAGATTTGTTTGTAGCTGAACTCTCTACATGATGGTTTCTTTGTAGCTGAACTCTCTGCAAGGTAACTTCTTCTATTGATCTCTCCACAGGGCGATTTGTTTGCAGCTGAACTCTCTACATGGTGGTTTCTTTGTAGCTGAATTCTACAAGGTGATTTTTTCTAGCTGAACTATCCCTTTCCATAGTTGCATGAACTCCCTACAAGGTAACTTCTTCTAGCTGATCTCTCTACAGGGTGACTTGTGTGTAGCTGATCTCTATACAGGTTTCTTGTTTCTAGCTGATCTCTTGAATTCTCTTCAGGGTGACTGCTCTATTAGGATGACTGCTCTATTAGGATGAATGCTCTATTAGAGTATCTCGATCTCGCACTTGCTGCACCAAGTTGGATTTCGTGTTATAACTCCGTGGCTTTAAGTCTGATTCTTCTACACCATTGATGAGCCTTTCTAAGATGATTACTCCATCTGTACAACGATTTTCAAAGCATTACCCCAAGCGGTTTATCTGGTAGGCGTGGCAAGTAGTCGCTTTTTATTAGCAAATCTCGATTGCGTAATTGTTACACACTGTTGGTTTTTTCGTTGTATCTTCCTGTTTTCTAGCTCGATTTCTTTCAAACCACAAAAGGTTTGAGGTTCAATAGTTAACCTATTCACCCACCGATTTTCAGCTTCTTCCCATACGCGGTTTACCCTGTAGGTGTGACAACATATTGGTGTTATTTTTCGTGAATAATCGCTCATAACTCTTTGCCTGTTTATCGTATTCCAGCCAAAGTTGGTACCGAGATGCGCCTTTATACCCCCCTTCTGTGTGCCAAATTTCAAGGCAATCGAATATGGCGTTCGAGTTTTATAGCAGTTTTTGTAAGTGTGCGACAAGAAAAAGAAAAATAAGAAGAAAAAAAAAAACGAAGAAACTGAGCCAATTTTTGAAGTCGCATATCTCGGGAACGCGCGAAGCGATTTCGCTCAAATTTGGAATGTGGAGTGCTGCCGTTGGAGGGAATGTCCACAGCAAAAATCGTCTTGTTTCATCAAGGATGCACAGAGCTACGGAGGTGCGAAAATTGCGTTTTCTTCCTGTCAATATACTCATGGGTGTTACGCGCCGGCTTCTTGGGCCGCACGACACACTACCGTGTGTCTTGATTATTATTATTATTATTATTATTATTATTATTATTATTATTATTATTATTATTATCTAATTCATCCAAATAGGAAGGGGTGGCACCAAAAGGCTAGGCCTGCACGAGGGTGCTTCCCCAAAATATTACACACATACGTATACATATAAGTTAGCTACTATAGCATACAAAAAACAAACAATAAATAGCTGCACAGAGAACATGTACAAAAAGCAAGAAAACACAACACATGCACACACACAAGACAAACTAACAGATTACACAGAATCAAAAAAGTAGTGCTTTACAGCATGACAAAAAGCAGTACGATTTGACGACGACAAAATGTCAAAAGGAATATTGTTCCATATAAATGGTGTATTGCCAAAAAAAGAATACCGCGGAGGGCATTGATGGTAGACTGCACTGGGAGAATGGAAAGTGAATGCCGTCTCGTACAAGAGGACACAAAAGAACAAAAGTCACTAAATTTGACAGCAATTTTATTGTTAATAATATCATAAAGGACATTAGCTGACTCCGAAGATAATCACGGCGAGATTTTAAAGATGGCCATTTCAACTGTTCCAAACTTGTGGTGTTTAGTCACACTTTCCTCCGCTGAAGTTCTCCTTGTTGTCGTTTATAGAGCTCCATCTTCATCTAACATAAATAATCAAAAACTATTATCTATCATTGGTAGACTTTACGAGCTAGTCAACTTTACCCACCTTTTAATTATGGGTGACTTTAATTTTCCAACTATCAATTGGGCTGAAAGCTATTGTGCTGGTAGTGATAGTTCTGCAGCATCCACATTTTTTGACACTGTTCAAGGCAGTTTTTTAGTCCAGCATGTTGCCAGTAGTACACGTCACAGACAGGGCCAACAGCCTTCACTTTTGGATTTAATATTTACCCTTGACCCAAACTCTATTGATGAAGTCACACATCTATCCCCTCTAGGTAGTAGTGACCATGTTTGTTTACTGTGGAAATTTAAGTGTTTTGATGATTTGCCTTCCAAAAAGAGAGTCCCTATGTACAATTACAGAAAAGGTAATTACGAGGCTATGAATGATTACTTTGGGAATATCAACTGGTCTGAAGTTCTGTCTGGCAATGTTCATGATGATTGGCATGTGTTTAAGGTGACAGTTCAAGATGCCATAGCTAAATACATCCCGACTTCCATTCCTAAAAATAATAAACCTACTCCTTGGTGGTCCAAAAACCTCTCTAAAGCCATTAAAGCTAAACAACTTTCCTTTACCAAATATAAACATTCCAAATCAAGATCTGATTATGCCACCTATGCAGCAAAACGCAATGATGTCAAATGTAAGATACGATCTGCTAGAAATTCTTATGAACGGTCCCTGTTGGACAAGTTTTGTTCTAATCCAAAAGCGCTGTACAGTTACATTAAGTCTAAACAGAAGATTAGACCTAGTATTGGCCCATTGATAAAGAGTGATGGTTCTCTCACTGCTAATGACCAGGAGGTGACTGAAACCCTAAACCAATTCTTTGAGTCAACATTTACCAAAGAAAATTTATCTAGTATGCCTGTTCCCTCCTTTGTGTCTGAAGATAGTATTTGTGATATTGACATAACAAAGTCAACAGTTCTTCAGAAGCTACTTGAGCTCAAGGTTAACAAAGCTCCTGGCCCAGATGGTATACATTCTTACGTCTTAAAAGCTTGTGCTAACACACTTTATGTACCTTTAACCATTCTGTATTCTCAATCCTTATCTAGTGGTGTCCTCCCTGATGAGTGGAAACAGGCACACGTTGTTCCTGTTTTTAAAAAGGGTCAAAGAAACCAAGCTTCCAACTACAGGCCAATTAGTTTGACATCTTTAGTTGTTAAGATCCTGGAATCTATTATACATTCTGAATTGGTAAACTTTCTTGATGGGCAAGGCATACTTAATGGTGAGCAACACGGTTTTGTTAACAGGAAGTCCTGTTTTACTAACTTGTTATCAACTTTTGAAGAGTGGACTTCTGCTTTGGATCAAGGATTTGGCATTGATGTCATATTTCTAGACTACAGTAAGGCATTTGATTCTGTACCTCATCATAGATTGATCTCCAAGTTGGAAGCATTTGGTGTTCGTGGTAATTTGTCTTTGTGGCTATCAAACTTTCTTGCTTTCCAACCGCTTCCAGAGAGTTGTGTTGAATGGTCACTTGTCGTCTTGGGCTCAGGTGGTGAGTGGAGTCCCCCAGGCCGGATCTGTTTTAGGGCCCTTGTTGTTTATATTATATGTTAATGACATCCCAGACCTTATTGAAAGTAATGTAAGAATGTTTGCTAATGATACAAAAATTTATTCTGTTATTCAGAGCTTTGACGATCACCTTAGGCTGCAAAGTGATGTTGACCGATTGTTGCAGTGGTCTCACACATGGTTGCTTCGGTTCAATATAGCTAAATGTAAGCTGATGCGGATTAGTAACTCTGCTCCGTTCACCTACTCTATGCTGCACAGTTCCACCAACTTACCTTTTGAAATCACAGAAGCGCAAGAAGAAAAAGATCTTGGTATTTGGTGCACTGAAGACTTGAAACCATCTCTACAGTGTCGTAAGGCTGCAGCAAAAGCTATGCAAGTTCTTGGTTTGCTAAGAAGGTCCTTCAAACTTTTTTCTGTTGACTTGTTGACTTTTTTGTACAAAATGTATGTCAGACCTCACTTGGAGTATTGCATCCAGGTCTGGAACCCTAATTACTTGGCGAAAGATATTGATCTCCTAGAGAAAGTACAGAGACGTGCCACCAAGTTATTACCTAGTTTATTTGATTTACCATACGAAACTCGTCTAGAGAGACTTGGTTTATATTCACTGTATTGTAGACGTCAAAGGGGAGATCTAATTGAGACCTACAAGATATTGAATGGTTACTATGACATCAACCCTACCTCATTTTTCACTTTGAGTAATACGGATACCACCAGAGGTCACCACCGTAAACTCTTTAAATTTCGATCTCGGCTGCTAGTGAGGCATAATTTTTTCACCAACAGAGTAGTTAATTTGTGGAATTCTCTTCCAGCAGATGTTATTTCTGCACCAACCGTGGCATTGTTTAAGAAGAATCTTGATGATTTATGGAGAACAACAAGATATGGGCACTCTCAAAGGCCTGCGGCCTAGCTTGACAGTCTTGTACTGCCAAGCAATTTTTGTCCATTAATAATAATAATAATAATAATAATAATAATAAACATTGATCTGATGACTTGGTCCATGAAAACATAGAGGGATCCCACCTACTACCATATACCCAACGAGCAGCACGACGTTGGATGTTTTCCAAAAGCTGAATGTTCTTTTGAGTAAAAGGATTCCATAGCTGACATCCATATTCCAACAAAGGGCGGACAACGCATCTATAGGCAGTAGATTTAACTTGTGGAGGGGCACCCCACAGAGTGTGGCGTAAATAATTCAAACATTTGGTAGCCTTAGCAGCAATAATTTTACAATGTTTAGACCAACATAAATTAGTAGTAATGTGAAGCCCCAAATAGCGTATTGAGGTGGACCACCGAAGTGGAATATCATTCACAGAGTAAGTAGCAGTAATTGGAGAACGCTTGTTTGAGATGCACAGAGCCTCACATTTAGGTGGACCAAGGCGAAGTTGCCAGTGTTCTGACCAGAAAAAGACATTATTCAAATCTTCTTGCAGTAGATTGCAGTCACTACTGGACTTAATCTCTTTATACAGTGCTACATCATCAGCAAAAACATTAAGCTCAGAGTGAGATATGACTTCATGTAAATCATTGATGTACAAGAGGAACAGTAGCGGTCCAAGAACTGAACCTTGGGGCACCCCCGAGAGAACTGGTAACCAATCAGAGTAGCAGCCATTCACCACACTGTTAAAATGAAGAGTAACCACAACTCTCAAGGAGTTCCCAGTGTAGGGAGGATTTAACACCCCTGGAGAGTAACCATTACTCTAAAGGAGTATGTAACAAAATATTTGGTCCGGGTGCATAAACGGTCCGGCCGGACCAAATATGTTCGACATAAATGGTCCGGCCGGACCATCTATGACGACATAAATGGTCCTACCCGAACATAAATGGTCCGGGTTACCAAACTAAACTGCAACGACTATTTGCCACCGTACAGTCGACAAGAATAGCTATATACACCAAATATAGGTTAGCCTCATCTCTTTGAAGCGGTGCCTTCAAAGAAATCTCGCAAAATCTCTCAGCATGCTGACATAAACTAAATCCAATAGATATCTCAGTACTGCTTAGTTAGCTCAAATAGCAGACAGATTTGGAGTGTATAGACTGTATAACTGGTTGTTGCGGCCGTATCTTGTTGGTATAGGGAGTCTGGTAGTTAGCTTATACAGCATATCCGGCTAAGGAGCAAGATTCGATACGACGCAGTCGCGTGCCGGCGTTCAATTTACTGACTGAGGATCCGCGGCTATACTGCAGCTACAGCAGGACTATATACTAGCTCTAACGAACACGAAAGGCTCAGAGATCAAGTTTAGAGTGAATAATCTGCAACTTGAAGTGGCGCAAGTTGCTTGCTTCCAGTGATGGCTCATAATACTGATAAGGAGGATAACCATTTCGAGGACGAATTGGAAACTGACACACTAGAAGATGTTTATGTTTATGTGACAAGGAAGCAGTATAGAGAAGGCCTTACTCAAAATCAGAAGCGAATTGTAAGAAGAAAGGCAGCAAACTTTTGTGTGGTTGATGGAGAATTGGTGTTTAGAAAAAAACATAAAGGAAAGGATGAGGTGTGGCTATAGTGCACATACATGCATGTATATGTAGCCATATCATTTCTTAATTTGCATGTTCAGGTGCAACAAGTTCGATACATTAGAGAAAGAAAGGAACAGCTTAGGATTGTACAAGCTTGTCATGGAGATCAGACCTCTGGCCATCTTGGATACAGGAAGACACTGGCAAGAATTACTGAGAGGTTTATGTGGAAAGGGGTATCTAAGGATGCTAAAGAAATTGTAAGATGCACTCTGCATGAGCATGTAATACAAATGTGATGCCATATCTTGTACGGAATGCATAGGTGCAACGATGTGATATTTGCCAGCATGTGAACAGAAAGCTAGAAACTATTGCCCCTGCACTGAATCCTGTACCAGTCAAGGCTCCCTGGTATCATCTAGGCGTAGATTTTGTTGGCCCAATTGCATATCAGTCTCCAGCAGGTATGTATACAGTAAAAGCATGCAATGGCTCTGTAAAGATTAATGGTGAGATCTGTGGCAAACATATTATATTAATATAGTGACCATCACTAAAATATAATATAGCTATTGGCATTCACTTGTCACAGGTATCACCATGCACTTACTTTTCACAGTGCATGCATGAATCAGCATCAATTATTATTATTTATTCTGTAAAAATTGCACACATTTTTTGCAGGAAATCGCTATATTTTAACAGTTATTGAATACTTCACAAAGTGGGCAGAGGCCATAGCTACACCGGACAAAAGTGCATTTCAAGTAGCTAATTCTCTATTTAAGGTATCTATATACGTAGCTTTATGTAAATGATATCTATTTATAGATCTGTGTTTTTTTTTTTTATTATAGATTTTCATGAGGATGGGAATTCCTAGAGTCATCACAACAGATCAGGGAACAGAATTTAACAACCACCTTGATAAACGAATGATGTCATTGCTCCAGATTGATCACAGATTAACAACTGCTTATCATCCGCAGGTATAATTTTCTTGCATTGGTGTCCGTAGCAATTATACAACTACATTGTTATTATATCATATATAGATTGTCGATTAAGTATATATATTTCCCTTAGGCCAATGGCTTGGTTGAACGATTTAACCAGACACTACAGAACATGATTGTGAAATTTATTGATCATAAGAAAGAGCAATGGGAAGACTTTTTGGATACATGTGTTTATAGCTATAATACCTCCAAACAAGAATCTACACAATACTCACCATTTGAACTCATGTTTGCACGAAAGCCAGTGCTACCGGTTGACATTAATACCGAAAAGAAAGATCCTGATGTATTGTTAACGGATTTTTGCAAAGCAGAAGATCCTTCTCTACTTAATGAGCTTCATCATGCTAAGCAAGCAACACTTAATGCTGCAAAGGCTAACATTCTGAAAGCACAACAAAGACAAAAAGAACAGTATGATAAGCGAAACTATAAGCCAGGTATGTAATATATATCTAAAGATACGCCAGTTCAATTTCTTTATGTAGGAACTTATGCTGTAGGAGCCAAAATGCTTATTAGAGATAATAAAAGGAAGAAAAGGAAGGGAGGAAAACTGGATTACAGATGGCTTGGTCCTTATGAAATTGTAAAATCACTAGGAAAAGGTCTCTACAGTTTAAAAGGAGTTGAAAATCCTGAAAAGGTCATTGAAAGAGTGCATGGCACTCGTCTCAAGCCTTATATGTCTCCAATACAGCCAATACCTCCTAAAGTAAGTTAACTGAATATTTGACATTACTTCTACCTTGGTTACCTCTTCTGTTTATGTTTAGAGTCCAACTGCAGTAGATGCATCTACCAGTTCTGGTACATCATATTCCGATTCATCAAGCAAAAATCAAAAATTTAAGGATTGTGAAGATATTTATTTATATAATACATTCAGTTAAGGATGTACACCCTGTCTTACTAATACTGTATGCATAATTGTGTGTATCTGCATAAATTATGTGTATAGATAAATTTATAAGTTATTTGTTTGTAGTAAACCGACTGCAAGATCAACAAATGGAATCTGACAGTACTGCAAGAAATTCTAATTCACCTGTGCCACTTCCTTCATTAAGCCAAGGAATAAGCAAGGAGCACTCTGATGGTATATGTGTATATTTATTGAATTATACTTCAAGGTGTGCACATCGTACTTATTTCATTTAGTTGTACAGGATAGCCAGGAAGTTAACAGTATAATTCAAGCTAGCACACCTCTTTGTATGGAAGAGTTTGTTCCTGAACTACTTCCAAGTGGCACTCGAATTTCACCAATTTGTGGGACTAAGAAAGGAGATACACAGCTTAATGCTACACCTAAATCACCTGGTAGGTGTTTCAACAAATTTCTGTATTATTTTGATTCATCACAAATTACAGAGAATAGAATTGTAGATGCAATTTTTGATTCGCCTAAAGGAGTTACTAAATGTAAAAGATTACTGCAGTTTTCTAGTCCTGATAAGAATTGTCCTGATCTTGTGAAACCACAGAGGAAGCGCAAATTGCTGAAAGATGTTTTTAAAACTGTAAGTTTGGCATATTCATCTGCATAATGGTGCTGCTACATGTGGCACATTGTACAGAATGAGAGTGCTTGCAAGAAGATAAAGAGTGATCCAGTGAAGGAGATTCATAAGAATGACTGTGAGATGGATACAGGATCCACTAATAATGCAGAGGTATAATAACAATGCTATACAGTAGTTATACAGCTATACATTATGCTACATGGAGCACATGTATAATGAATATATGTTATGTATGTATGCACAAAATATTATCATGTGTTTTATTCCTCAAGAAACAGCTTACTAAGATTTGGAATGGAAAACCATGTCATGTTGTTAAAGCAAGGATAGGTAGAAATGCAGTTCACCACGGAAGTTTCCACAGCCTAAAACCAAATCAAGATGTAAATGATGAGGTTCATTAATGTCTGACATGTATGTGCTTATTTAAATGTATTAAATTCCAAAGATAATCCATACATACCTTGAACTGTTATCAAATATCCAAGGAAATACTTTTGCCATGATTTCTCAGACACTATCTTGCATACTCAGCCATACCTCTGCTGGGAAGCATTCACACCTATTGTCTAAGGTACAGTTACAATGACGGTTAGTAACATTTTGCACACAATAACAAAGTAATTAAGCTATGTATAATTATTGCAATGAGAGTTGTTCCCTTGGTTGCTAGGAATCATTGAGCACGTATAAGTACATTGGAGGATGCTACAACCAAGGTAGTAACCATTGGATTCTCATTGTAAGTCTGCTCATCAGTAACATTGTCATCTGTTACGCTATTATGTTTTTAGGCTATGGACTTGGAGCAGAAAAGCTTTTATTATCTTGATCCCTATGGACCTTCACGGTCAAGCCGTGGTGCATTTGCTGCTGTAAAGTTAGTTAGTTACATGGCAAATAAGTTTTTTGGCATACATGTTACTTGAAAATGTGACTTCAATTGCTGAACACCTGTTTATACAGGAATTACTTCAAGAGAAGGGGTGAAATATTAGGAAAGGACCATTTAGACATCACTAAGTTTGAGTTGAAGCAGCTGAAGAGAAAGATTCAGTATGATACCTCCAACTGTGGTGTATACTGCATGAAGGTATAATCATACAATCATTATAAGTATAGCATTATAGTTTTTTGTTAAATGGCTGAACAGCTGTTTCTATCAGGAAGCATTGAAGAAAATAGCCTGTGCAGAATGAATACTACACAAGCACGGATTGATATAGGTGTTGCATTGCTTTCATACTCAGGTACTATAGTACATAATGACCTCTAGCTACAAACGAATGTGCCTGCATTATGGTATTTGATATACACATTCTATAGTTGATATGACCGAAAGGTGTATAATGTGTGGTGCAGGGGAACTAAGTATAAGTCATCCACAACATGTTGATTGGGTAAGACTAGTACACAATAATATATGCACATTTTAATGTATTTTTACAGGTACGATGTGATAAATGTAAGCAATGGTCACACATCATCTGCACCAACCTGAAGCCTGAAGAGGCCAAGAATGTAAACACTTTTTCATGCCACGAATGCTCCCAGGACATTCACCAGATTAATGACTTTGAATAATTGCAACCATGCCATGTATCTTTATAGCTACAGTGCTTTAGCATTATAATCTTATTTTAATAGCAAAATTCACCTGTGGAAAATTGTAACAGAATTAGCTACGTAGCAAGATATGAGTAACTATACCTAACATAGCTACAGTTAATTATTATTAGCTGTGCCAGAATATATCTACACTGCATGTTAATTCGAAAATATGAACTTCATACACTGTAGATAACACCTGTGGCAACTTGTATGAATCTCATACATGTAGCTATGATTTGTATGATCTTCATGCAAGTTGGCACAGGAGTCATCCACTCGAATTAACAGTGTAATTATTCTAATCACGAATTGTTCTGGAATAGAAACTACAGTATAGTACACCATAGTTGTTTATGCTAGCAAAGAGACGTTCTACTATAGGGTCGGCTATATTATGCTCAGTCCAGGTACTGGTATTGATATAGCTTTCTTGTAGCAAAGCCACGGCATCAGGCATGCGTTTGTGGACGCTTAGTTACGGTGGCAGAGGGATCCCTGTTGGCACAGTGGCGGAATACTTGAGGTAGGGAGTGCCGTTATGGCCGGCTAATGAAAGACTGGAGGCGGACCATTTATGTTCAGGCCGGACCATTTTTACACAGACATGTATGGTCCGGGGGGACCAGTTATGCATGCACAAATGGTCCGGCCGGACCATTTATGACAGCATAAATGGTCCGGCCGGACCGTTTTTGCCCGGACCATCGGTGCGTTGACGGTGGGGTCTATTCTACGGAACGGAACGGAACGGAACGGAACGGAACGGAATGATGGACTAAACTGCGGAACGGAACGCTTTCTCAGATTGAAGCTTGCAGCTTACCATTGCTGTACAAGTTATCAGTGACACTTCCAGCAGGTAATCAAACGTACCCCAAGAAAGATAAAACGAATTTAAGGATTGATTGTGGGTTCTTGTTGGTTATCATTAGTAACGAAGTACTAATTGTGGGAATAGCTGACTCAGTGTGTTCATCTTCGGATGTATCAAGTAGGGAACTTAATGCATGACTTGTTTTTACTAGTATGTGAGTTATTTTTACTTACTTGACTTTAGAATGTACAGTTTGAGGCCCAGCCTTCCTAATCGGCATAAATCAGTATGTGTATAGCTACACTACAAAGGAAACAAGTATGGTGACAAGCTGAATCAACTCAGTCTAAGCAGAATCTAAAGGAATTTTGTGCAGTGTGTGAGGAGCAAACATTCAGATACCTCAAGGAGGCTATATTGTGTGAACATCAATGATTCATTAACAGAGTAGTGGACTATTGTCAGATATCTCAGCCTGAGTACTGAGTTGAATTCTGGATGGGGTCTATTTTACAGAATGGAATGCTTTCTGAATCAACTTGCAGCTTGGCTAGCTGCTATCATTGCTGAAATTGCATTTTATCAGTGGAACCTCTAGGAAAATGGAATAGGATAATTATAAAACATTAATTAAGTGATTGTTTAGGTAATCATGACTTTATTCAGTCTAATAAACAGAATATATGGTTGATTGAGTGAGGTATCACTTGCAGAATGTTCAGACAACCAGTGATGAGATGCATGGATTCATCGAATTTTTGTTGTGGTTGGAGACATTAAATATCCAAAAGCAAACTGACTGTATAATATTAATCCACTTTCTTTATATTTTCTCAATTTTGAGCCTGTATACAAATAATTGAATTTTCCTTGTCAATAGAAATCCTAGAATAAGATGGGAGAGAAACTTATCTTTGTTTACCTATACTGTACAACCAAGAGTTCGTAATACTGATTTGTATGGGGGAGAGTGTCTAACTCCCAGTATGGCCTGTACAAACGCCCTGCGTAAAGTTCACCTTTCATCAAATCAACACCTTTACAGGGGGATAGAAAACTGTTGATTAGTGTTGCTGAAGAAGGTAAAGCCTTTGTTCTGAAATAAGGCCGAGGTGTTACTTTAAGCAGGGTGTTTGGTGAATGCATTCAAGTTAGACACTCTCCACCTTATTATGAACTCTTGGTACAACTTCAAAGGAAAATGAAGAAAACATACAGATGAATCAATAAAATCACTACAGTAAGGTGAATTACAGACTAGTGAGATCTTGGTTAATTAATGACAGTGATTGGAGATTAAGTGTGGTAGCTTCTTGTTCTTGAATATGTTGCAAAGTGGAAGTACAAATCAAAATGGGATATCAATTTCATTATGAAAAATTTGTATACATAAATAATCTAGCATTACTATTTCATTTGTCCTCCACTTAAACATGCTACAACAGTACTAGTGTCAGTACATTGGCAGTGAGTCTACCTTGAAATTTCAACTCTAGAGTAGATCCAACACAGGACAGCCCGCACTGTAACAAATACACGTGATCCCATTGTAATTTCATGGACCAGCTGGACTGGGAATCACTTGAAAATAGATGAACAAATTTAACCTGTTTTGTTTGAAGTGAAGCATGTGAAATGTTACACTTAAGAAATCCTAGGATTCTTAGGTGGTATGTAATTAATGTGAGTGTTCCATTTCAGGTCTGACTAGATACATTGAAATTACACACACATCCTGGTCCAAATCACGTTTGCCTGGTGGCTACGGGCATGATTTCACATGCGGCTTATAATAGAGATTTGGCTGATCTTGGAGTTTTGGCATTTAACCTGATTCAAGGCTAGCAGTCAGACACATCCTTGAATTGTGCAACAGATAAAATCAGCTCACTATTGAATACGGCATTAGTCCACTGCACCAGCTGTTAATATATAAATAACTCCATGCATACACTTCAGTGATGTTTGCAGAATATACCCTCCTTGCGGTCTGCCAAAATATTTGCTCCTCACACACTGCACAAAATTCTTCAAGTTTTAATTCAGCTGGCTCTTTCCTGTTACCAGTATCTTCCTGCTTGCTTTATTTATACACTGACTTATGACTTGAAAGACCGGCCCAGACTGTTTTCTAAAGTCTAAATAAGAAAAACAGCTCACATAAAGTTCCCTTCCGTATGGATGAACATCACTGATACAGCTCATCCCACAATAATACTTCGTTACTAATGACAACCAACAAAAACCCACAATCGATCCGTTAATTCTTTTTGTCTTATGTTTAATCACCCACTGGAGATGCCACTGCTAACTTATAAGGGAAGTTTCAGCAATGGTAAGTTGCAAGCTTCAATTTGAGAAAGCGTTCCGTTCCGTGGTTTAGTCCATCATTCCGTTCCGTTCCGTTCCGTTCCGTTCCGTTCCGTAGAATAGTCCCCACCTGCGTTGACAAGTAACTGGGGAGTAACACATGCTCTGAAGGTGGTGTCGCTTACTCTTCAGAGTAATGGTTATTCTCTTCAGAGTGTTGGTTACTCTCCATGGGGTGTTAAATCCTCCCTACACTGGGAACTCTCAGAGTGGTGGTTACTTTTTATTTTTAACAGTGCACCACCCGTTGATGACGAATGGTCAGAAAACCCCTCAACCAATTCAGAAGTGACCCTGTAATCCCTATTGCATTGAGTTTAATAAGCAGACGCTCATGAAGGACAGAGTCAAAGGCCTTTGCATAATCAAGGAATATATATACAGTGGGTAGTACTCCGACGTTCAAGACAAAGGGCCCAGCTATGAATCACAGACAACAATAAGGAAATGGTAGAATGGTTTGGGCGAAAACCATGTTGACATTTACTTTAAAGTCTACAGTGATTGGAAAGGGCATGCAGATCCAATTTGACAACAAATAATTCTCTCCATCACCTTAACAATAATAGATGTGAGACTAATAGGTCTGTAGTTACTAGAAAGACGTGGATCACCCTTCTTAAATACAGGAACAACATTAGCAGTGACCCAATCCTGTGGCAACTTTCCAGTTAACATTGACTGATTAAACAGTTTAGACAAAGGTACACAAATTAATGTAAGCAGCTGCCTTCTTTAATAATAATGGAGGAATAAGGTCAGGACCACAAGCCTTAGAGACATCAAGGTTAATTAATTCCTGAAAAACATCATCTGATGTAAAATTGATGGAATCAATAACTGAAGACTGGGCAGTAGTAGAAGATTGTACAGAGCTCAGATCTGACAACCTTTCGGCTGTAAACACAGATTGGAAATACTGGTTAAATACAGTGGCCTTAGCATCATCATCCACAATTAAACTGTCTTCCTGAAGAGGGAGCAGAGGGCGTCGAAAACCTTTAACGGAGTTAATCCACCTCCAGATACACTCTAATCCACCTCCCAATCCACCTCCACCTCCAGATACCTTTAACGGAGTTAATCCACCTCCTGTTACACTATAGCTATACATGCTTGCTGTTACTGCAGTTGCTACTGTTGCTATACTGCTTGCTACTACTGGTGTTTTGTGTATAGCTGAAACCGAATTTAAATTGTACATTTTACATTCTTGATGAAGCAATTTAATTTTTACTTTTACTTTACAGTGTCCAGCATGAAGATCTGATAGCAACTAGTGCGGCTGCAGCCTTTGAGCTAACATATGTAGACTTTGACATACTTATAACACAGCCAATAAGATGAACCGAAAATGGGCCAAAGAAAGGAAAATCACTCCTACCCCAGGATTCAAACTGCAGGCTACCCAATGTCTAGTCAAGCACCACACTTAGTCTCCTCCATATTTCATTAATTCTCTGTTTCTTGGCACACAAAATAGGATTCATCTATACCCTGCTACATGTTATATGCTGCATGTCTGTGAATCTATAAGCTATACAATAGAATGCATTGTGTTACCAATAAAGACAAGCAGTCGGTCTTAATTCAATGCAATTCTAAGAGCTGCACTGCATATTATATCTCTTGTATGCATCAGTCGTGTACATTGAGCTAATACTTGTGTGCATGCATGCATGCTAAATTCATATTCAAGTAGTTTTTAGCTATATACTTGAGAGATTTTCACTGGACATGCAGGGTTTGCACTACTTGAGAGATTTTATTATGAGAGATCTCAGATTTTTGCTTTACAGATTTTCCAGTCAGTTATGTACTTTCAAAGTCACTTTACTGTACAGGTATGAATCCATTGCAAGATATCTGCATGGACAAGAAAATATTATGTTAGCATACAGGAGATGAAAATTTAAGCCATCCATACTATTGTGATTGGGTATGCGAGCATATAATGTGAGTGTTGGATTTAGCTACGTTTTCTTGTTTTCTCTTCACAGGTGAAATGTGACAAATGGACACACATGCTATTTGGAAATGGCCGAAGCCAAATTCTATATACTGTTTATAGAATTACATCAAACTATTTGCAGAAAACATTAGACAGTATAGTAGCTAACTTAATTTTTATTATTGTATGTGTGTTAGTTCTCTACTTCCAATCCATTCTCATACATATTTGTCTTCACTTCAGTACTAGTAGCAACAAGTAGTAGCAAGTATAGTATATAGTTGTACTAGGCTACTAGCAAGTGTTAGCTATAGTAGCAGCAAGCATATAGTATAGCAGCGAATAGTAGCTGGTAGTATAGTGGCAA
Organism: Dysidea avara; assembly: GCF_963678975.1. Classification (NCBI taxonomy): domain Eukaryota; kingdom Metazoa; phylum Porifera; class Demospongiae; order Dictyoceratida; family Dysideidae; genus Dysidea; species Dysidea avara. The sequence goes on from NC_089278.1 coordinate 35,621,969, forward strand.
GTAGTATATCTATAGTGGTAGCAGAAAGTATAGGAGCACTATAGCAGTAGCAGCAACTATATAGTCTAAGTATAGCACAAAAGGAGCTCAGATCCTGCATACAGTATAGCTGGCGCAGCTAGTAGACAAGTAGCAGCAGGAAAAGGGGCAGCAGTGGCTAGTAGCAGTAGTAGAAACAGCAAAGCAAAAACAGTATACGTACATGCACTCATAGAATATCTATGATGCACTTCGAAACTGAACGTCAGGGAAACACGCATCCCTATACAGAGATATGTAGAGATATGTGTGCGGGGAACGCTTACCTGGGGTACATGGAAACATATATCACTGTGACTTGTAGATTGCTAGCCAGTTAGTGATATGTGTGCGGGGAAACACGGATCCCTAGTGATATGTGTGCGGGGAACACAAAACGCGGGGAAACACATATCACTGTGACACCGTAGTTTAGCCCCTGATTCCGTTCTGCCTCTTTCCGTTCCGTCGATTAGACCCCACCTCATCATGCAGGTTAAAACATCACCACGTCGTGCGTTTCCGTTTCCGCTGCTGTCCCACGATAGCTATATACACATATTACTGACTTGACCTTTGGCTTTTGTCTCGCCTTTTGTTATGATGAAGTTATTAGCTATAAGCTGTGTTACACCAATCCGAGCGCACCAATCAAAAGATAATAGAGAGTCGGTTGTTTATTACGTCTGCACCAATCGACCAGTAGCTAAAGCTAGCCATCGTCATTCATATGATGCTTTGTAGATTCCATTTCCTTCGGGACGTTCTTCCCCTTTTGCTAGTAGTGCACTTGGTACTCTGTGAAGAGTCAGCTTGCAATTTCAAAGATAAGACTAAAGATTTGATTGAAGCACTCAGAATCCGGATAGAGGCAGGCCTGGTAAGCTATTTGGAACTGTAGTGATCATACATCATGTCATGTAGTGGTTGTGTTAGTTTATTTCTTCTTTTGATTGTTTTACTTTTTCAACAACAGCGTAGTTAACAATGGCAAAGTGGATAGCTAGCACCCTAATTCCCACCGGCAAGTCTCAACCATAGGCGATTCTAAAGGGGGGCCATGGCCCCTGCTGAAAAATAAGTTTTAAAATCTTGGGAGGGGGGGGGGAGTTGCAGTATAGGATAGGCACTGTTATTTTGAGCATTTTTCATGCTTTTAGCATAAATTTTAGGCTGTTTTCATGCCTTCAAATTGCAAAACTCCTTTAGCTTCTGGGGGTTGCACCCCCAGATCCCCCTGAAATTCTACTTTATATTACAGCCATACAATGCTGTTCCCTACTTGGCCGCCCCTGCAGGTCAGGTCTAGAATCACCACTGGTCTCAACACTCAGTTGGAGTATAGCGAATCCTTTAGCTACAATCTGTGGCTGGAGATAGTTGCCCAAGGAAAAATTAGCTAATACAGGAAAAGCTGTGAGAGAGATTCTGACGTTTGATAGTAGATAGCTAGCTTGCTACCTAGGGAAAAATGAGTTGCAAGATTTTTGCAAGACTGCAAGTGATTTGCAAGAAACTTGCGGATATTTTACGTGCAAGAATCTTGCACTCTTTCTTTGACTGCATGATGTCATAGTTTTTTTCATCATATCTTGTACTTGCAAGTTTCTTGCAAGCTAGGTTTGCATTGCTTTCAAGAATCGTGCAAGAAAAGAGGCATTTTTCATGCAAGAATCTTGCTTGAAGACTTGCATGTCTTGCACATGATTTCTCCCTGGGTAACTAGGGCCTCTTGCATGAGAGTAGACTACATGCAAGGATGATTTTTCTCTGTGATCCAACACTCCAATTCCCACTCATTTAATTGTAGCTAGCTATAGCTGTACAGTTGGACTTCAAGTTGGTTTCCTCAGAATTGTCCTGCCAACTGTTTTTGTAGTAGCATAAGGTACCACCGGAATAGCGACCAAGTTTCGTGCCTTGCATTATATCTTCACTGTTAGAATCGTCTGATCCCCAGTCCTCTATCACGTGATAAAATTTTCACTAGCAAATGTTGATAAAAGTGCACCACCTCTTTAATAAGGCCACCTCATTGTAGTGGCCACCTCTAGTACAGAGCTCTCAACCTGTAGCCTTTGCCAGGAGTGAGATCAACAAAGTTCTGCATGCCATCCATCCCGTGCAACCTGATGGAGAGAACAACCATAATGTATGTACGTACATAAAATGTGCCCTTAGGCTGATAATTAATGTGTGTAGGATAGTAACCAGACATGTGACCAACAGCCACATTCCTACCTAATTATGCTCATCATGGGACTGTACTTATATGGTATAATGATCTGTCTGTACAAATTGCATGTTTTATACATCGTGATCAGTTATCCACTAGGCTAACCAACTACCACCTGGGTCGTACCGACCGGTCCAGATTCCTACAATGTGTAGTTGTGTACCTATGCTTTCTATCTATTCCACCTGTTTAATGCAGGCTTAGTTGCTCTTAATTGTATCTGTACATACATTCTGCCACCATCTGCTATGCCACACACTAGAAGTAGTTGAGCACACTGACATATCCATTGAATTCTGGTATCTGTTATCTTTGAAGACACTGGAATGTCACTATCTTTTAGTGTTCAACCACACATAGTCACTTGTTCTCTATTTTTGTCTTGCAGTGTATCCATAGCATCACATGATCATTTCCCTCAAGCACAACTCAAATAACACTTGTAGGTGCCAGGTAGTCAAAACATTCTGTTACTCTTTTATTTTACATATCACTTTGTTGTCCCCAGCCATGTCTGAACCAGTGCTCTGATCCATAGATTATTAATCTCCCACACATATCTGATCCAGCGCCATTTCCTCGTTTAAATACCAGGCATCACATGAGAATGATCACATGATACAAACTGTACGTAAATTAGGGTTACCAATGTAAAAAATCAACATCTTCAAAATAATTTACTAACTGCTGTAACATGTTGAACCAACTCTCACTTGAATACAACTGCAGTGGCGGTAAATTCTACCGCCTTCTTGGGGTGGAAATCAATCGAAATATGTGAAATTCACAAGATTACAAGCTGTAACTCCTAGAAATGATGATCTTTTATCACAATACTGCACTTCAACCTTCCTCTGTGAGGAAACCTTTACCAAAAAGTATTGGTAATTTGATTGGTGAAGCCGTCACTGCATCATTTAGGCAGCACTTTGGGGTCCAAAAATGGGTTTTTGTCCACAAAGACCATATGAATGATAGCCAAAACTTCCTCACACCACAGTAGTAGTCACCCATCAGCAAAGAAGTCACACACCAACTATGGTTTAATTCTGAGACTGTTAACCATCTAGGTGAGACTGGTATTGGGCAAAAATTGCCCAAATGGCACCCTTTTCCCATCACTCGCTCTCTCAACTGTTTAAAACCCAAATTCTTGGTGTAAAACTCTTACGCTACATACATACAATTTATTGTCAAGAGTTTTGTGATCTTCATCTCCTTAGAAACTGTAATAGGCTAATAACTTCAGGCTCATGTGATTTCATCCTTACCACCTTACTAGCTGTGGTACCTGCCCTTCGTGCAGGTTGAGCTATATAACTGTGCCTGTTGTATTGTTTGTACTTAAACATATATGTATTGCTGTAGAAGCAAAATACACTCTAGTGTACATGTCTGTAATCCATTTAGCTCACCAACTATAACACTAATAATATTATTGATGCAGCTGGCATTCAAGTTGATGTATAATCTTTCTGACATTGACACACACACACACACACACACACACACACACACACACACACACATACACACACACACACACACGCACACACACACACACACACACAAATAAAGCAAACAGCAATTGTACATATGTGACATATGGAGTTGGTTTGTGCATACGTGTGATTGAAGTTGAATTAAAGTTGCCAGCTGATCATGTGATTAAGGGTATTAAAGCTGGACTGAAGGCGGGCCTGCAAATACCTGTAGTTTACCACTGTTATCCATCTGCTGTGCCCAAGTGCAAACTATAAATTCTATTCTACTCACTCAGTTTCTCGGCTCACTCATAGCCTCGACAACTCCCATTTGCTTCCGTTTAGCTGTGGTACCTGCCCTTCGTGCAGGTTGAAATGAGTGATTGGTACACCTTCCCTTCATGGAGGTGTCGAGTACTGTATTATTTTGTTGTACCTAACCATACATGTCATAATATGCTGTAGTGTCCGTATCTGTAATCCATATAGCTCACGACTATAGCACTAATTGTACAGTATATATTCAAGCTTATACACACATGCATGCATGTATACACAGTAAAAACAAACTAGTGAACGTCACTACTAAATGTAGTGAACGTCACTACTAATGTCTGCCACAATGCTCACTATTTTTGTGTAGTGACGTTCACTACTAATTTTGTAGTGAACGTTACTACATTGACAACCAAGTAGTGACGTTCACTGCAAAAAGTAGTGAGTATTGTGGCAGAGCAATTCACTACTAAATTTTTACAGTGTAGCTAAATGCATTTGTAAAACAAAAATTAAACTGCAAGTGTACATGGAGTAGATTGTGCGTCCATATAGTGAAGTTGAATTAAAGTTGCCATGTTGATCATGTCAGGATGTAAGCTCTGTGTGCTCATTAGTGCAGCAGATGGATAGTAGCGCACGGAAAACAACAGGTATTAGCAGACCTTTAGTTTAAAGAAATTCACTTGGGAGTTATTAAGTTCCAGCATGGGTAGTTCCAGTTCCCCCTCACTCATAGCCTCAATCACTCCTAGTAGCTCCTTGCCAATTCTTCCTAGCTAGCTACGTTTGTTTCTTTTGCCTTTGGCTCACTCAAATAAATAAATAAATAAATAAAAAAGCTGAGTTCTCCCAATTGCTTTCGTTTGTCTTTGGCTCACTCAAAGCTGTATTCCTATCCCATTCAGTTCAGGCCTGCTGTTCTTACTCTTCTTCAGAGTTCATATTCCAGGAGGCCACTGAAAGATATCACTCCTCTTTAGCCGCGAGTTTGTGTTGCTTGGCATGGATTTTGTAAAATGGACGTCACTCCAGGCAGAGATGCCTCACTGTTACTCTTCGACTTTGCTGTGATCCACCTATTTACCATTCAAGAAACACAGAAACTCGCTTTCCTTCATTATGCATTGTTTAGAATTGTTCAGCACGTCACACACGTCTGACATCATTACTATTGACATAGCAACGGGATTCCAAGGTAAGCATCTTTCCGTAAATTCATGCTATATTATACTTCGACTTTCCTGTCTGTTTGCTTTCTTGCTGAATTGTAAGGCTAGTTCAATAGTTGCAGGCATGAATTCCACCACTGGATAAACAATTTGAGGTAAAGAGTAGGCTTGTAGAGTTTGAAGTTAATTACTGACGAAGTGTGGGCGTGGCATGTGTCAGAAAATGTTTAAGACTTATATATTCCATAGTAACACCATAGTGGTAGAATTCACCATGTAACTACCACCAAGGGGTGTGTATAATAACGTAAATGAAGTACACAATTTGACTGCTAGTTTGATGACATAAGTGTGCCATGATGTCCAGGTGGAGCCTCACTTACATGCCCTGTCTGGTGAGGTTATGCATCACCGTTCAGCTGTGCTTGATGATAATGCCAGAGTGGATATCAGAGCATGTGGTTTTTGGAGGTGCTTACATCATCTCACCTTTTTTGATGTTCGCGTTTTTAATTCTTTGCAGCTTCCAATCAGTCCACCACCTTGGCTGCCACTTTTCGTAGGCATGAGGCTGAGCAGCATCATGCTTATGAGCAGTGTTGGGAGTAACGTGCTACTTATGTAACGCGTTACGTAATATTATTACTTTTGTGGTAACAAAGTAATATAACGAAATACGCTATAAAAACAGGTAATATAACGCAAGCTACTTTACTTACAAATGTAACGCGTTACCTAAGTAATATAGTTACTGTAACGAGTCTAATATTACGTAATATTATTACTACAAGTAACGAAGTTACTAATCTCGTTAGTTATCCTCTGAGTAATGCCTAGCCACAGCGAAGTAACGAGGCCTACTGAATGAAGCTTATTCACCAGCTTCTTACTTATAACCAAAATTTGCATATTGTCCAACAGCGCAATCATGTCACGTGATAAGGTGGTAGTTTCACACGTGACAGCTTAAGGCTGTGGACACAAAGTAATATAATATGTAATATTATTACAGTTACTTTATTTTATGGGTAATATGTAACTGTAACTAAATAGTTCAGTTGCAAGTAATATGTAATATGTAACTAGTTACTTTTACAAAGTAACTTGCCCAACACTGCTTATGAGGAGCGTATACATGAAGTAGAGCATGGCAGCTTTACCCCATTAGTTTTTTCTTCCTCCGGTGGAATGGGGAAAGCAGCCACTACCACCTATAAGCATTTGGCTCAATTACTTAGTGAGAAGTGGAGTTCCCCATATTCAGTGGTGATGGGCTGGCTCCATTGAAGTTTGGGGCTCTCCTTGCTTCGCTCCTCCATCATGTGCATCCGTGGTTCTCGATCACGCTCTAAGCATGTTGGTGTGCCCCCAGCAATAGATCTTGCTGTCACACAGGGGCATCTACCAGTTCACTGACATTCCCTGGGCTTCTGTAGGTTCTTTTAGGTGTCTTTTCTGTAGGTAAATTCTTTCTTTTTCCCCTTTTATGTTTTTCCTCTAGCTTGTTTTCCATAGAGACGTGTGGGTGGAAGGGAGTGCCATTAAGGCTGGAGAAAAAAAATTTTTAATTATACCATAAGATTAACGGCGTAGGGCAGTAGGGCTGCAATAGCCATTCCATGTAGTGGGAAGTACCTGTGCTCGAAAAACCTATTTACGAACTTGGGGTAATGGCAATTTTTCGGTGCTGTGCAGCAAACGGGACATGCTAGAAATTCCTATTAATAAACTTCCTGGTGCCAGCTTGATGGTGATTAATATGTAGCAAATTCGGGATCAATCGGTGCTACTGTTCGGGAGTTAGCTGGATCACGGACAGACAGACAGAATTTCAGCTTTATATAGTAGATGGTGATTTAACTACACTTGATCTCGAACTTGATATCTTTTGTAGTGGTTTCAACAGTAACTTGACTTATATATATCTTATGTGATTTTGGTATAATAGTGCTATCAGCCATACCCAATCGTGTGGGCCTGAAATTATTAGAATAAACGCCTATTAATTTATTTCTATAGTTTCTAGCAATGAAGGTAGTCTCGCGCCGCCCATTCCTATACCTAGAATAGGGGCAGGTGGTGCGAGACTACAACACAGGTCACAAAACTCTTGACAACAAGTTGTATGTATGTATCATAAGAGTTGCTTTTATGCCAAGAATTCAGACTTTAAGTAGTTGAGAGAGCCAGTGATTGTAAAAGGGTGCTATTTTGGGCGATTTTTTCCCAATACCGGTCTCACCCAGATGGTTAACAGTCTCAGAATTAACCATAGTTGTAAGAGACAGAACACTTATACAATATATAGGCACTACGCACACACGTGACTATTGCACACACACGCCCACTTGTATCACGCCTGATAGTGTTGTAAGATTGCGTATGTTTGATTGGATATAATTACGTGATCATCCTTAAGGCCTCGTGTTCCGCTTCTTGACTGTTCTCTACATGGTGCTGCGAGCAGCCACGTTCTAGCGTGGGTAACCTATCTAATCCTCGGAGCAAATCCCTGGTGCCGGTGTGAGGCACCCGTAAAGGTGACGCCATATTGTTACACAGTCTTTCTCCCTTGTGTTTTCTTCCTAGCGGGCCAGATGCCTTATGTATTCCGACTGAGCGACCTACCAAAGTTGGACCTCGACGTGGATCACGGCACCAACTTCACGGCGTGGACAGCCCAATGGACCTCCTACTCAACCCTATCCGGACTGAGTGAAGAACCAGCAGCCACGCTTCTTGACTGTTCTCTACAATAGTTAATGTGTGACTTCTTTGTTGATGGGTGACTACTACTGTGGTGTGAGAAAGTTTTGGCTATCATTCATTTGGTCTTTGAGGACAAAAACCTATTTTTGGACCCCAAAATCCCGAGGGGTCATCTCATACACCTTCAATGAAATCCTGCCTGAAATATGAAATCTTATGTTCTTATCGTGATTCTAACTCTACTCATTCTGGCACCAATTTCTCAGTTACACGGTTATAGCACTCAACTGTTCCTGCACAAAAGTATGGCCGCTCCAATTGGTATTTATGTTGCTGGTCCCTTAAAATTAAATTTTAGATGTGGGCGGGTGGAATTCAGCAGCAAAGCAACAAAATTATGAAGAAGTATTGTAAACATTTCACTATTATCATGTTGAATAAAATAAGTAAGTGACATCATAGTTACAAAAACTGGTAGGATACGACAGTACAATATGAGTACATATGATTTTTGAATTTTGGGTTGTCTACAGTCAACACATTGGGGATAATATTCCTTTTCACTCCATTCAATATCTTTTGCACAATAGACACAAATAGGTGGATACTTCGCAATGTAATACAAGTTTTCAAACACCACAAGCTATATCTCTTGCATAAACATCAAGTCCCTCTAGTAACTCGAGATCACTCATTGATGCACCACATGTAAAAAAAAGTGTAATCTCTTAAAGAAGCTCTTTCGAGCTGTAAATGTTGGGCTCTTTTAAGCTTATGTCCAATCTCCAACTGTCACATTCTTCACATTGCAGCATCATATCAAGCTAGGGTAATATTCCTAACTAGTATCTGTTCCATATACATCAGAAAAGTACTCTGCTGGTACCCCAGCTCGCCCCGGCTTATAACTGTACAATTCACCCCAAAACTGTCATTGAACTATAAAAAGCAACAACAGTGTTTTATAGCTACAATATATAACATGTACAAATATACCTGTACTATAAATACTTACCAAGTACAATGTTAAAACAAAATACCACTAGATGATTGAAATGGATATGATACAATTCACAAATCAAGAAGCCATGCCACGTAATCACATGATATAACATTATGCGCATGTGTGTAGTTATATTTCTGAACTGAATTAACCATTTTGCAAAGCTCGAATTGGAATGGTCTAAGAATGAAATCCGATGTTCCGTTCTGCTTCGGATTTGTATTAAGCCAGTTGTGGAAGCCAAACAAAACTAGGAGCTGTAGGAAAGAAGCCATACAAAACTGGGAGAGAATTCAAAGTAAGGCCACTCCAAATAAATTCTCTGTTCCCCGTCCTGGACTCAAGCGTATTTGCATGCAGGCGGGTGGTCCATTTCCATTATTTCATTATAAGATTGGCAGCTTTTCAAGTCATTATTTGCCTGGCACAACCATTAAAAACTGCATAAAAGCATGCTTAAGCTTGTTCCTTCCTTTTTAAGTTGCAAAAATAGCGCAAATGTGAAGTTTGTGCCGACTTGATAGCACTGCTGACATGTGAGCCGACAGGGTTTCAAGTGAGCCTGTCAGTATGCAACAATAACCAGAAAATAATGGAAGAATACGGAATAATGGAATATTTAGAGCTGACAGTAACTAGATGCGGGCGGTGGACGGGAAACAGAGGATTTATTTGGAGTGGCCTAAGAATGAAATCCAATGTTCTGCTGTCAGTGATATATGTTTCCCTTAGTTTTGTGTTCCTCGCACATATATCGCTAGGGATCCGTGTTTCCCCACACACATATCACTAACTGGCTAGCAATCTACAAGTCACAGTGATATATGTTTCCCTGGGTATTACGTTCCCCAGGTAAGGCGTTCCCCGCACATATATCCCTAGGGATGCGTGCTTCCCTGCGTTCAATTTCGAAGTGCATGTATACTGTTTCTGCTTTGCTGCTTCTACTACTGCTACTAGCCACTGCAACTCCTTTTCCTGTGCTATATACTATACTTGTGTACTATCTGCGCCAGTTAGCTACTGCATGCAGGATATGAGCTCCTTTTGCTGCTCTACCTACTGCTTATTGCTGCTACTGCTACTGCTTTTACTGCTCCTACTACTATACTTGCTGCTACCACTATAGTTACTATACTACCAGTTACTACTATACTACAGTTAATACTTGCTAGTACAGCTATACTATACTTGCTACTACTTGCTGCTACTACTATATGTACTTTAATAGCTACTAATAAAAACTACTTGCTAGTTGCTACTACTAGCTACCCCCTGCGTACTTTTTGCTATTTCTGCTGCTCTGCAGCTAAACTGAACCCTCTAGTGCTAACTAACTATTGAGCCAAAGACTGAGAACATGCAGCTAGAGTTATCTGCTGTGTTACAGTCATGCAAGATAGAAAAAAATTATTTATTTCCTTAGCTGGTAAGTGAAGACCACAAAACAAGGAGAGAATCCATTTAAACTGCTCCTGCACAGAAGTAAGAATGAAATCTAATGTTCTAGTTGTGGAAGCCAAACAAAACCAGGAGCTGTAGGAAAGAAGCCGCACAAAACTAGGACACTCCTGCACAAAGGTATGAAATCCTATGTTCTGCTCTGCTTCGGATTTGCATGTATTAACTAGCTAGTGAGTTGTGGAAGCCAAACAAAACCAGGAGAAGCCACACAAAATCAGGAGAATTCATGCAAAACCAGGAGGCATACAAACTCTGTCATGAAAGCGTAAAAAAAACAAAGGATGCTCATTGTACATTACTGTAATAGAATCCAGTCGGCCCAAGCCGAGTTGGCTGCATGGCATGCATGTCACGCCTCAGTTGCTGTTAGATCACCACCCAGGGAAGAGTAAAAGCCTATTATAAGTACAGCCCAACATACTTAACAACACACAAACTACAAAAACAAAGCATACAGTTGCTCCTGGTTTTGTGGGGTTTCACACCTACAGGGCCGTTCGACCACGGGATAGGTCAGATTTAGTTAAATTAAACTTCTGATAGATATCTTAGGTTGACTGCGTTATCAAAATTCAAAACCCTAATATAACATCCATGTTCAAACAGTCACGCGTGTCTATATGCTATATCAAAAAAAGATAACAAACTAGTGTATTTAATTTAAGAAGTAGGGATCCAAGCCACAATAAAAACTAACGATATGAATGATGGTAATTAGGAAAATAATTGTTATTAATTACCAATGTACATATTTTCCCACAGAACTATGTTGTAATACCATCATTCATATCTCTTGTTTCACTAAATTGCTTGAATCCGTATTTCATTTTTAAATACAGCAGTAAAAATGGAAAGGATAAAGGGGTGCCCCAAATGACCCTTCTAATGTTGGATTACCCATTGATAGCTGGGTGGTAGCTAACTTAGTGAAGTTAATATAAACATCTTAGGCCTTATAAGGTCTTCTGGTATACAGGCTCTGCCTTTACCAAGTACTGTAATCATAATAATAACTAAAACATCAGTTTAAAATATAGCAGCAGCATACGTAAACCACATGGGTACACGTGTGTACACTATTTGTAAGAGACAAAAGTGCATATGGACACATGTATAGCATGAATACATTACAAAAATTCAGTTATGACATCTAAAAATTTATTAAAGTGTCCCAATTTAAGTTGGCAGTGTTGTAGATGGCACTATCAAGTGGAATAAGTGATGTTGATGTTGTTCAACTATAGTAGGACTACTGTGGCTTATAACTGTCCGGCTTTAAGCTTCCTCTTGCCCTATAAGCTAGCTTTGCTTGTTGCACTCTGCCATCATGTTATAAGGGGTTCTCTGGTCATTCCTTTACGGGTCATGTTCCATACACAGTTGACCTAGCAGTGGGGGTAGGACATCCTGGAACTGTCTACTAGCCCCACTTTTTCTCAATTCTTTGTTCTGAAGGTCCTGTTTTATAGCTCTAGATCTGTAGGTGCAGTCTAAACCACACAAAGTAGAGTATGGTACATGAAGGGCTAGTTCTTCTTTCTTTTAAAGGCTTTTTTTATATTAATTTAAATTCTTTCATTAGTACAATAATATTAGATGTTTTATCAGACTAGTATTTTACTGCACACACAATCATCTATGTGTTCAGTAGCGATCTATACAAATTATAGTAATGACATATATACATGTTTAATATCCCTGCTGGTATAACCTCTGCCATGTCATCTTATTGCTCACCAGATAATTGATGTGCTACAAGGTTACATGTACATTTAGACTACTTTTAGCTTTGTTCTTATATTGGTATATTGTAGCAATTTCTTTTATTTGTAGGAGAAAAAAGGTGCTAAATTTATTCCAGGCATACAATGGGAGAGGCAGCAGGGTCTATATCGATCACATCTTATGTTCAACTTTGTTGGTAATCCAGAGTCAGAACTGCTACGTGATAATCTGAAAATCTATGACAATAATATTTTTATGTCACTGTGGTTAGTCATAATGCAACTGGAAGCAGCATCCATACCTGGGGGACCGGACATTGGAGACAGGCAGCTGTTGCTTGCACTGGAAGGCCTAAACAAGTTTCATGATTACAATAAAAGAATGGGATCTTCCATAATGACATTTTGGCCAGAGTTTTATAACAGATCTGTTGAATTTTGGACCACCCATTGTACCAATGTTAGAAATATAGCTGATAGTGAAGAAACTGCTTCTAATGTGTTGACTTGGTTGATGAAAGATGTTGGGTTAGTTAATCAGTCTAAAGTTTTGGAGGAATTTACAAATTCAGTGTAAGTGCTCATGTAATGTTAACTTGTGGAAGTTTTAAGAAATGTGTATAACGGTGGTGATTAATTATAGTCCATCTGTCATACTTCACTAAACATGTATGTTTAGAAATTGTTGTAATTCTTCTTCATTTTACACAGGCAAAGATTGGTGCAATTCTTAGCCAGCCCACCTGATGCAGATAGCACACTAAGTTACATTGGACTTGGCTATCTTTTACAAAATTCGAAATACCAGAAATCTTACTTAAAGTGGCTACAAGACAACGAATTCATTGGAGATGGTATACAAGCACTTAGCAACTACAGTTATCAGCCTTTTACCAATGATCTTGATCAAAACCTTACTGATTCAAGGATGTATCTTTATCTTAGACATTATCTAAACGAAAAGAAAAACGATGGACATACCACTCTAAAATTACCATCAACTTGGATTACCAGTTTTACAGAAAATGTAATGACATTCAGTAAGCATATGTATATGCCCTCCAATGTCAATAACGTTGTTGTACCTGTGGCAGCTAATGTACTGTATGGGATCACAGTCGCTGCACTGTCTAACTGGACTTTGCCAGAAGATTGGTTTGACTCACAATTGTATTTAGACACAGTGGACTACATTGAATATGAAATAACTCACAATTTTTCTAGTAGACCAGATTTTTCCAATCTGTACTATTATTCCAAGATTGTTACCTACTGGTTTGTTGCACGTACCACTCAGCTTCTAAAAGCAACTGACCAGAAACTGCCTTATACAGAACTGAATACAGCTCTAACTAAGCTTGAACCAGTTTTGAGAAACAATATTACTGAAGAGATCTTGCAACAAGCTAATCATGATGAAAATGGTCTTGCATATTATGATGGCTATATAGGAAATAATGATGTAGACATTTCTGGTACGCAACTATAGACGTGTGATTGTGTATATTGATTATCTGTTGTATGCTTCTAGGTATGCCTGTGAATCGCACCGAGGATCGAATTTTCTCAACTTCTATGGCAGCTAATGCACTTCTCTATATTTGGAGAGATGGTTTCAAGCTGAGTCCAGATACTCAACCCGCTGTACGCACCATTATCCAGCAGCTATGTGGTTGGCTGGTAAACAATACGCTATCTGGAAAGTACAAACTTTACAATGGTTTCATCTCACTTTCAAGAAGAAATGAGTACGAGGTCAGTTAAACATCTCTTATAAGGTGTATTAATTAAATCATTGTGTACTGTTACTAGGACAATCCTTACTATTACCCTGCAAACTATCGACGTTTTCTTAATGGCTCAACTATACCTCCTGACATACATCCCACTTTTGAGAATGGTTTTTATAGTGGTGTTGGCATGATGGGAGTGGTGGATGAACAATGGTATGAAGACGAGCTAAAGAAGGAACATTTTGGTAGACCAACACCAGTAGATTTCCATGGCTACAACTCATACAAATACCCAAATTCGTTTTGGAGCTCTGACGAATTCACATATGCTTCTGTGATGTTAACACTTACACAGTGCCAGTACCTGTTTGACTAGCAGCATTTCTGTTTTCAGAAATTTTTTGTAGCTTTGAATTGCTTTTTGTATACAACTTGAACAGGTACTTTGTACATGTAGCTATACATATACAGTATTGTGTGCAACTTCATGTGTATTATTTAATGCCTGCATGTATGACACCTAACATAAGGTCAAGTTTTCAGCCACCTCCTCAATTTTGATGTGGGTGGGTGGTCATTTTTCACAGTAGTGAATGAACCACAGCACCATCATGCAGGTTATCTGTCACTACAAGGATTATCAAAAGCCATTTTAAAGCTTATGCTTACACTTTACCACTTACAAAAATGTTTTCTTAGCTGAAAAATGACTGCTACTTTCTCTAAACATCTGAACTCCAGCACACGTGATCAATTATAGCAGAAATGAATTTAGATGCAGCAATTAGAAGGTGATACAGGCGGACAAAGGATCAAATTTAATCATAATTATTTGCCTAACCTAATTAACTTGATCATGAAAATTTATGAAAATCTATTTCTACTTGGTAACAATATTCTAGCCTTGCCTTCAAGTTTTCATCAAAAATCTCCAACTGGAAACTCCATACACTGTTTAGCTATTAGCTAGTTAATTTACACTAGTATTTCTCAAGGGATCAAACAACCTTGCAATACTCATGATCAGTTTCAAACATTCAAATTTTGCTGAAAATTACAGAAAATAAGCAAGGGGTGCACCTATACCTATGCAGCAAGTTCAAGTACAGTGCATGGGTGTACTTCCCACAAGCTGCATGGCAATAGTTGCCATGAATATCAAAGTGTCAGCTACATGGTTCTACAGTACTACATGGTTCTACAGTGACACAGTCAGTAGACACATACAAGTAAAGAATACTACACATGTATTTAAAAATACTGCAATTGTACAATCTCTACCATATAACTGCATCATAGCTCATGCAGTGTCCTATAACCAGTAGCTAGATTCCTGAACAATTAACTACTACAGCTCAATGTCCAGTGACTCCAATCCAACAGTTGTGAGACCTGACCCTGTAGTTAGTTGATTGATTTGTAAATGGGATAGACAGCTTGTTGCTGATAGTAGGGAGTTGAAACATCACATGTACAGTTCCAGCACTACTACGTAAATAAGTAGACGAGTACTCAACTTCTGTTTGGAGCTCGATCATAGACCTGTGAAGTAACCTGATAAACTGGTCTAACTAGTCTACTTTGAACTACTTGGCTTTTACGGAGCTGCAGAGGAATATAACATGAAACAACTCCAACCCACAATCAGTATAATTAATCCATGGCATATATGTATCATGACACCAACTCAGCCCTTCAGCTCTTTCATCTCTCAGGGATGCTGGAAACGATTAAGTTTCACCGATTACTTGTCCTCCTCCAGCACTGTAATTACCTCTTGTGTGAGTCACAGATATATGCGGCCCACAAACTGTCACAATTATGCCGTGGCAGTCTGAGTGGTTAAGTGCATGCAGTTGTATAGCAGTTATCAAGGGAATTAGGGACATTTCTGTGTACTATTCTTCACTGTCTCAGAATGCAAGTACTTGTAATAGTGACACTTCATTGCCCCCTTCATCATATGAGTTTTCCTCCATGAGAGAGAATGAAATGATGAAAGTACATAAATTACAGAAAGTATGATAGTCCTCGGTCACATGCGACCATGTCCTAAGGAAGAACCTGCATGGGCATGGCAAGGGTGTGAATATAAAAATAAAATAAAAAGAAGCTATATATAAATTAATACTAGTCACATCCAGCCACTCTATTCCTAGCCAAAAATATCCTCTCAGAGGCTAGAATACTTTGGTAGGCAGCATAATCTAAACATTTCCTTACCGTAGATTTGAGGACAATTATGGTAGGGTTGGAAAATTTGATGAAATTAAGGTAGTTTCCAATGGAGGCTGGTTGGTAATGGCCAAGTGTTGAAATTTCGACAGTTTCATAGTAACTGGAGATATTTAATCTGTCAAATTCTACCAATAATTGTAAATATTCAACTTTTGATTGCTTTCTATTCCATACTGATTCCAAATGATGGACAGAATCTAGTGGACAAGTCAATTCCAACATAGCAACAGAATGGACTTGCGAATTGTACACAACAATATCAGGGCGATATGGAGTTATCAGAATCAAAATTGGAATGGTAGCTTGAGGTACTTCACAGGCTCGGTGGTTATGCAAGTCAGCAAACACTTGAATAGATGGACAGTCAGTAAAAGCCTTAGTAAGTATAGTGGCTAGAGCAGAAAGCACCTGGTTATGATGATAAGTGTAATGCTGCTGATTTGCAACAGGGCAACCATTCAAAACATGTGCTGTTGTGGATCACATAATAAACATTTTGTATTACATTGTATTGACCACCTCCACAGATTTATGGCAGTGGGGAGTGTATCAGAAGTGGCTCATAAGAGAAATGATCCAGGATGAAACCTAGCCAGTAGCCTATTCCAAGTCTTGCAGGAACTTCCTTTTTAGTCACTTCACATGCATAAAAGAAGAGACCAGATGAACTTGATAATGATGTACAACATCATCCATGGACTTGTTTATATCCAGCACAATTTACCACTAACTTACTCCAACTTAAATAACATCTCCCAAGGCCATCCTCATAGAATCATTTAACCAGCTACCAGGGTTGGCTCATATTCCCTTGTGGCTGAAGGTATGAAGAATGAGCGAATCACCTACTTATGTCCAAACCCTATAGGAATATTAATTTAGTAATTTTATGAGGCACCGTGACAGAAAATTGTCTAGTCATTTAAGACTTGCAGCAGTATATATCATAAAGCATACAAAAGTTGGCTTGCCCTCGAGCTCTTCCCCCCCCTCCACCTATGGAGTTTTGCCTGATCAACCTTGAGTTAAAACTATCTAAAATGGCGGGAAACATAGCTGAGCTCTGAAATACAATTAGTTTGCCCACGCTGAGCTGACTCAGGGACTCCTGAGAAAACAGTTTTAAAAATGTAATTTGCCAACTAGAGCAATGACAGTAAAGTTATGAAGAGCAGAATTTTAGTAAACTTATGGATTATTATTATTATTATATTTGATTAATGTACAACCTCTATAAGAGGAAAAATGTACATATTTTGATAAGAAAATAATATAGTCAGTTATAAAAATAACTGTTACAACTCGAATGTAGTTAGATACTTGACAGAAAAATCTTTTTAGGGCCCAGAAGTACTACAAATTTCAAAGCCAAACTTGTATAATTCCACCAACAAGAAGGCCGGGGTTGTACAAACAGAGTAAAAATATTAGGTTTTGGCCTGTCACAAAAAAATCATGCATAAGCATATTTGCAAGCTGCAAGGAGCAAGAAACACATGACCTTGTTCACAGCTTGTTTGCAATCCTTCAAATCCCCAGAATCTGGGGATTCAAAATGAAATGGCTATTGGAGATTTACAACAACCCAATCTAGCTGTAGGATGCTTGTAACACTCTGATATCTTGAATAACAGTTAACAGCAAACCTAGCTGCTCTTCTCTGGACAGCTTCAATGAGTTGAATGTAATTTTTACAATGTGGTAACCAAATACTGCATGCACTGATACTCTAGAAGAGGCGGTCTTACAAGACTTAAATAGAGTGAGCTCTTGATGTTGGTTGGGCAAGTATTGAAGTTCTATCGTATAAAGTCCGGATGAACTTGCCTTTTTAGTTATGATTTGGATGTAGTCGGACCATGTAAGCTTGTTGTTTAGCGTCACACCTAAATAGCATATACGTTTCAAAATTTCCTTTGTGGGGGGGAAGGCATGCCCCCAGATCCTGCTTCACACACCTCCACCTAAGAGACACCTTGAGTTAGTTATTAATGTTTTCTCCACTACTATGAACACGGGAAGAGGTGGGGGATAAGTGGAGATTTGAACATTAAAAGTTCTAATCCCCACTACCTGGTGGTCTTGCTATCCCCTACTATTCCCGTGGTCTTTCACTGGGGGATAAGTGGGGATTCAGCATGGAAAATGGCCCACAACTCAGTCTCATTTACTACCAGATGGCGTAGCTACCACTAAAGCAATTTTCAGTCGGCTTGGAACTACATCACTCAACATATCTTTTAACAGCTTGCTTTTGCACATGATCTAGTAGACAGCACGTGAGCCTTGCAGAAAGAGATAGAACTTAATGCGAGAAATCCAAGGATAAATCTCAGTGTTTGAAAGTAAAGACTGAGAGTGTTAAAGCTCGACAAGATATCAGCTGTGATTAAATGCCCCACTACCTGGGGCAAGGTTGGCAGTTGATTCCCCTACCTCTGTTCGTGTTCATGGTAGTGGGGCAAAGCATTGATAGGTGCATAATGCCTGTGCACTGATTCAATCCTCAGTGCACCAAGGATTAGTACATTATCTTCATGACCAGTAAGTTCCCTGCAGTGTTACAATGCTGCAATCAGTATGTGGTTGTGTATTTAAGAGACTGCGGAATTGCTGACCGTTAGTTGTATATACAAGGAGGTGGTACTCCAAAGTATTGTGTACTATGTCTACGATCTTCATTCTTGGTCTAAGTACAAAATGGGCCTTGACATTAAAAGGACGCTTAACTCTTAATTAGCCAAATTCTCATAAAACTCACATTCACATTGTATATCTAACAAGTATGTACTTGATAGTTGTCCTTTGCAGCACTCTTAAATTTGTACATGAGATTAGCTATTGTAACTGTACCTTGTACACAAACAAGTATCTTCCATAGCAGGCCTTCATCTAGTCAGGGGTAGGGGGGGGCAAACGAAGGTTTTATGAGAGGTGGGGGGGGGGGGCAGTAGTTTAAAGATCCATGTGCTTACCATGTACACACATGGTGTTTAGGTCTGGGGGCATGCTCACCAGAAATTTTTGCATTTTAGACTCGTGGAATGCTTTTGGTGCATCCTCAGGTACCTGAGAATAACATGCCACTGTGTTTTGTTGCTCCTGGTGCATTCTCAAGTATCTGAGAATAACTTGCCACTCCAGGTGATTTTTGCATTTTAGGTGCATTCTCAGGTACATAGGAGATTTTTTGCATTTTAGACTTTCTCGGATTGCTTCTGATACATTCTGAGGCACTTTGATTTAAACTATTGAAGGGGGGAAGAGAGTTTGTCAAGGGGGGCAGGGGCGGATCCATGAGTGGCAAGGGGAGGGGTACAAATAGGCACTGGGTAACAGTTTCTTTATTTATTATTCACTATCCCCCTAGGGACCCACTACTGAAAGCCTGTGTAGCAGCTCATTTGACTTGGGTGAGTTTGTAATAAATGGCCATAATGTGGATACAGTGTACTTCTTAAGTGGTCACTTGATATTGGCCTGAGAAAATTTAGCAATTCTGAATCAATTAAAAGATGATATGACTCCTCCACAAAGGGAAGAAGAAGGGTGCATTTGCCCCAAATGCCCCACGCATTGGTTGGGGGGGAGGGCTCACAATCTTTTTGTATTAGCATTTAAACTCTAGTACTAAACTTTCAGACCTTACTAGCTTAAAACTCTTCTATTCAGAATTAGGTACAAGCTACTGAAACCTTATTATTTTGTATACAAATGAAATTATAAATTTTCGCTTTCAAAATTAGTCATTGTGTTTACATGTAATTCTGTAGTTACATCAATAAACAATAAAAAACAACCATAGACAACTATATCTATGATTGCTAGACTAAAGTGTGTGGTCAGAGTGGATATTAATAGTAAATATTATTCCCCATATGTAGCATATACCTTTTGAAGATGGTGATGTGTGTGAAAACAAGACATGTGGGCACGTATATTGGCCTACATTTTTGTATTTTCATCACTCTTAACATTATACATATTATTCTATTCCAGTAATAAGATATGACCTCTTGTGTGATAGTGTGTAGTTTGTGCCCACGTGCCTTATTTTTGCATCTGGCCATGGGGTACAGTCACATATACAAATAAAATTACTTGTACAAGAACATAGTAAGTATATATAGTAGCACGTTATTCAATTTAAGGAGTCCAGGGAGGTGATTCTAAATTGGTATTGTAGCATGGAAAGGATTGTTGATAATTTATTATATATTGAAAGCCACGAAGGTGAGGGAATTTCCTAGCCTCGCTTTTGTTGTAATTGTGGTTCCAACAGCTCTAGGTTATTTGGGGTTGCGTATTAGAGGATGAATTTACAGAACTGTACATTCCATGGTTACCATACACACCCAAATTTTCAAGGGACGTGATTTTTGTGGATTTCGCAGTTGCTTTCCGCAACATTTTCATCCTTGAAAATTGACAATTATCAAGATTAGCTCTATGCTTTCTAATAGATAACCTCAGTGAGAACGACTGATCCTCAAAAATAAAACCACGAAAATCCTGAAATTCATCAATCCCGAAAATTACATACTGTACCTCAAAAATTTGTATGTATACAGTATATTATTTGGTCATTCGCATTAAGAAAAGTGCTGTATCCGAATAATGAAACATCCAGACTATTTGCCTTAGAACATTTAGAAACCACCTAAAATCAATATACTGTATTATACACCAACAGGTAGAATGTACCCACAAACATGAACACCTGTCTTTCATGTCAAATGATAAGTACAGTAAATTTACATCACAACAGACCATTAGCTAGTTTAAATCAGGTGTTTAAGTAACTCGCCATGCACAAAATTAATGCTGTATACATCACTGTCAAAGTAGTGCCAGTCTTTAATACATCACTCTTCCCAAGCTCACGAGTGATAAAAGTATCCTGATAATTAAACGTACTGGTTTTCCAGTTCACTTTACGGGTGAAGTTGGAGCCTCCCAACTGTCTACATTAACAGGTTTCCACGGAGCAAATCATTTTGTTGTTTGACTATCAATTAGCAGTGAAACCTGTTAATAATGTTAATATTGGACACTTAATCATATGTGGACACCTGTAAAATCCGGAGTCTGGACATTTAATGGTCTCAAAGTATCCCTTAGCATATAAATGGACCACAATAAAGAGGAAGCTTTGAACCATCTTTATTGCAATGTTATACTATACCATATTAATTCTAAAAGAAAGCTAAACTAATATAGCGCCATTGCTTACTTTTGCTTAGCTTTTTGTTGTGCAAGAAACATGTTTATGTTATAAAATATTTTCCAGTTTTTCTTCCACAACACACTCCAACATTTATACCTTCAATCTTTTTGCAAAAATTGTAATCATTGATATACCAATAGCCAGTATAATAACACAATATTGTAGCTGTATACAAATGTTGGTATCATGAAAATCATATATAATAGGTTGTAATTTCAAGCTAGAAAACAAAGAGCATTTTTCAGAAATTTATCATGTATGGATGGTACACTGGTACATAGGTAGGTGCAGTCAAGCCCAAATATCCCATCAAAAAGTTTTGATGCACTACCTACAAGTATCTCAAAGACTTTCACAGGACTAGTAACCTGTAGAAGGTTGTACCATGTCTCGCAGGTGAAGGTATGGGCACCTGAAGTCCCATATACATGGACTTTCACCCACTATGTGATACATGGACAGTTTCCCCAGTTTACCAAATACCCATTGATGTTACAGCTGGGTGAGCTGCTTCCCCAGTGACACCAGGCCACCAGGTCCCCATTGTACAGCTGAGTAGACTGGAGTAATGTGAGTAAAATTTCTTGCTCAAGGAAACACCAAAATATCAATTGGTGTAACCAGGCATCAAACCTAGAACCTTAATTTTCCATTACCAGGCTGATGCTCTAGCCACTTGGCCTGGTAATACACACATGCACACACACATGTACACACGCACACGGCACACACACACATGCACACACACACACACACACACACACACACACACTCGCTCACTCTATCTAACAGGCATGCAGGTAAGGCTGTACATATTAGTGAAAAACTATGTTAATTTAGTGAGTTCAAACTCTTAATTATGCACTCATACTGTTGAATAGACAAGACTACAGTTTGTATGTGCCTCTAATATGCAAGACTGAGAATGTGGTGTACATGTACATCGCTAATGATGCATAATAGTTGAAAAGGTACTTGAGCAAACTTAACGTGAGTCCAGTAGTCCATTCTAGTAATCCAGCCCAGTATTCTAGTCCAGTAATCCAAAAGTCCAGTCCAAAAGTTTTATATTTGCATGTTGTAAGATCTGCATGACAAGTACTGAGTTTCATTACAAATATCAAAAGCAAATGCTGAGTTGGTGTGACTACAGTTGCGACCACAACTCCACAGTAGTTTGTGTACACGTGGCCACAATAGACTAGTTATCTTGCTATCCCAAACTTTGTGAGAAATGTATATACTCAAGAATTAAAACATGCTTTCTTTTGGAGTACCTAGTCTGATGTATATGATATTGTCTGCATGGAGGCACTTCTTATAAACTGAAGCAGATAGACTTTATTTCCATTTTAGGATGTGTAAGACAGTCATCAGCAAGTATATGCCATTTGTTTACCAAGTGAAATTGGTTGGCATACATATAACCTGAAACTTTTGTGAAAAAATATTGAAGTAAAAACTTGGTATAGGGGTAGAAATATTAACAAATTCCTTATATCCCATGCAACTTACTTTTTGTAAAGTTAGCTAACTAGAAATTAGGTTACTAGTTAGTTTCATGTCCCCATTTCACCCAGGGGAAGAATAAACTGTATGCAATGGAAATGGAAAACGGAAAAGGTCAAATCTTCATGACATGTATATTAGGGTAAAACACTTACTTAGTGGCCACCTCCCAAAGACCGCCTCATTACAAAAACCACCTCTGTACAAGGTCACAAGATGACAAAGGCACACTTATATACAAGAAAATTACAGTGACTACCTCCTTACAATAACCACCTCTTTACAAAGACCACTTCTTAAGATTTCATAGCTAAGCTACAAACATGTATTGCATGACTTGTTCACTAACACACCTAGAAAATGATAGGTACTTATGGTAATCTTTTGAGACTGAATTTTCTTTGATACAGTTATAGTTTACAACACTTTATGAGAGTATCCATTACAAACTGATCAACTGATTTATGCATGACTTGTTCACTAACACACCTAGAAAATGATAGGTAATCTTTTGAGACTGCATTTTCTTTGATACAGTTATAGTTTACAACACTTTATGAGAATATCCATTACAAACTGATCAACTGATTTATGGTACAGATGGTCTGATCAGACCAAAATATGGAGGATAATATTGACCTTACCATGGGGTCATAAAGAGGAGATACACCATTAATTTTCTGAGGCGTACATATTTTACACATTATAGTAAAGGTCCTGGAGTATACCTGGTTACAGTAACGGGTTGGGATCATGATGAATATATGTAATTGTACAAATTCATTATTACATTCAGTTTTTGTAAAGAGGTGGTCATTATAGGTCATTAAGTATGCCTTTTGGCATCTTTGAGACCTAATTACAATGTGGTCCTTGTACAGAGATGGTCTTTGTAATGAGGTGGTCTTTGAGAGGTGGAGACTAAGCAATGGTTTTACCCTAGTATATACATGTAAATGAAGATTTGACCTTTTCCAGTTTCTATTTTCTGTTTCCATTTCCACTGCTTCCAATTCCCCGAGGAGGTGTTTTGGTTTTAATGCATGATTACTAGATACTATGTAACCATGGTTGTAACATAGTTACAGTACAGAGAAAAGTAGCTAGTTATCCCAACAGGCTGCACATATATTTTAGACAACTCATAATTTTAAAATCCTGCATGATGTTTCCATTTTGAAAGTCAAATGTTAAATAAAATGTCCTGTACTGTGCATGTATGTCTGTACATGTATTGTGTTCATACGTTGTAACTGCAAGTCTGTATTCATGGTGGTGGATATTAGTGACCCACATGATTTTATTTAATAGATTAAAAAATATTGTGACATGATGGGATTTCAACAGTTTAGTGATGCAGGCCATCAATGCTTGTTACATAGGTAAGCTATAGTTTATATACAGTGCAGTTGAGTATGCCATTAAATATAACTAACAGGTCATTCTAAGGAGACATGGAAAGGGACTCTTACACAGCAGCACTGCATCAAACAGCAATACAGCAGTTACAATGTTGCATATTTAAGCGTTCTGTGTGTACATAATATTATGCAGTGTACATGTAATAGAAGTGTATATATGTTAATACAAATTAAACCAATACATGCCATAGTTGTACTGTTTCAAATATAATAGATCTCTTATGTTGCAATATACTGGAACAACAATGTGGGCAGATAATATTATGTGTGTTTTATAAGAGTGATTGCAAGTTCAATAGCATGTACTGTGTACAAGTATATCATGCACTGTAACTATATAGTATGCAGAGTGTATAGTACATATAAGCTTATAACCTTAATGTAAATATCACTTAAGTGGATGTAGTACTATTTTATGATAAGGTATTATGCATTATAATGCACGCATTCTGAAGCTGTTGGCAGATCTTTACTATATATATTGCTATCGATGGTGAACTTCATATTATATATGTATCTTAAATACAACATTGCAACACTGAGTGTGTAATTGTATATTGTAGTAACCATGCATGTATGGGTTTATTGCTGCCTATATACATATATATAATTATATAACTTTATAACCTATAACTCTTTACATGTGCTGTTGCAAGCATGGTTACAGTCGTTGCAAACTATAATGCATTGTTATACAAACTGTACTACTACAATTATGGTCTATATACAATTATTATTATTATTATTATTATTACTAGGACCGCGTCACATACAACCAAGTACATACACCAACGTGACAGCCCCCCGGTGAGGCTATTAGGTGGTGAATGCATTATCTCCAAATCAACTCAACATGTCACAGTAGTGACAGATATAACACAATAGTGGCATCGTTACTAAAGGCCACCAGTAGCTAAGTGCCAGTACATCATTGGTGTGGTAATGGCACAGTGATGTGTACAAAGTATATGTATACAAAACATACAGGAGAGAACTATACATTATTGCAGTATTGTATGCAGCAATACATTATAGGCAACATCACCATGCAGATAAAAATTATTAGCCAATATACAGCAATGCATATCAACATCAACTAGAGCTAAGTAAGGTTCATCAGTGATGTAGCAATGGCACAGTGATGGGTGACACACTATAGTTATGCATACACAACTTTCAGGAGATAGCTACACAATGCTGTAGGCGTATGCAAGCCAAATGAACCAGATAAAGGAAGACAGCCAAGCCACTAGAGCCTAGTAGCTACGCCAGGTGAAGGCAAAAAAAAGATTAAGCACGTATTGAATTGCCTGACACCAACACAAAGAAAGTTCGCCATGCCAGCTGCACAAGACAAAATTGTTTACTTGTATTTTATATGTAACTGTAAGCTTATTGTAAAGAGCGTGGCATAGCTATGTCAGTTTAATGTTTTCTTGTATTAATTGTTTATTTACGTGAATGAATCCACTGGCAGCTGGCATGGAGACTTGAGATGTTACAAACATAAAAACTTACTTGTAATCTTCTTGTTTACACAAGTGGCTTCTGGCTCTCCTGCACGGGCATCACTAATCTTCTTCGCTAATCTTCTTCGCGCAATATGCAAGTAATTAAGCAAGGGTGTGGTACTGGGCGTTATATAGAATTACACGTATGGTCAAGTCATCAGCACAAACAGGAGCGATGATTATACGTTTGTGCCTTCATTCACAGGCGAATCTATCCCCGGTTAGTTCATGTCTCTAGGCCTCGTGGTTTTCTCAAACATTAATTATTAATTATTTAATTATTTATTTAATTATTTATTTATGACGTAATTTTAACCGCGTTTCGTATTATTCTTAGTACTTGGTTGTATAATTATATATCTGTTAAAGAAATCAATGGTTATAATTATGGAAGAGTCCATACGTGTCGGGATAATCTGGGATCTGTGCCATTATGTATTTTAGCTTAAACTTTCTAATAAAACAATCATTTCGCTGATTGCTTGTATCACTTCATGAATGATACTGATGTAGTCTATCCATGTATGTAAATCAAAACATGCATATTTGCATATATAGAAAAAGTAAACAAAGTTACATTAAATGCCATACACTTGAAGAAGTGTGCTTATTTGAGTCTATTCTATCACAAACAGGTCGGTGACATACTGGTCTATTATTATTATCTAGCTATAATAGAATTACATATCAGTAAGTCATACATTACAATGAGTCATCCATCTTTACAGTCTAACTTTATGCAGGTATGCAAAGAGTATGCTGCTAGGGGGAGGTATACTTTTAATTAAATAAAATTAATAACCAAAAATGTAAGATTAAAAAAATGCTTTAGACCAGTTGGTTAATAATCCATACATGCTCCTGTATAAACTACCGGCCTTATACTGAAACTGAAAGGCCAGGATATGGATAGTGTATATAAATATCTGTATTATAATTTGTATATGCATTTAAATGATGATACTTCCCCTAAGTTTATCCGTACCTAGATCTGTATTATATAGTTAGCTATAATGTATTTAATTTTCAAGAGTAGCATAATTTACAACAGTAGTTGTATGCGTAATTGTGCGCATCTTCAACATTATTTCAGAAATCTTTGTGAAAGAGTTATAAAGAACATTATTTGCAACCGGATTTAGGAAAAAGGGTCTTCCACACATCCAATTCGGTAAACTTGGGAGACCATAACTTAGTGTTCCAAGTAACATAATTATTATCCTGAAACTTTTACCATGTATATTCAGCTATGTTGGTGCTCACTTCTGACCAAATTTCAAGTCGATAGCTCTTTCCATTCTAAAGATATGAATTGCCAAAGTTGGCAAACTGGATGTGTGTGGAAGACCCTCTTTTGCAAATCCGGTCACATTTGTACATTTGGTATGCGGTTAGTAAATTGCTTAGCTTTGTGGTACAACAATCACATCATTCCACCTTTCCATAGTCGCAACAATGCCCCTTACTACCACTGACTACCCATGCACGGCCATGGAGCATGGCACTTTTATGCTGACACATGTAGAAAGGGTATCAGTGATATCAGTTGACACTTCATCATGTGGTTTCCATACTAGGTCTCCAAACAAGCCTTAGGCCTGGATCTCCAGTAAGCACATACACTGCCTTTGGATCCTTACCGTGTACTCATAAACATAATGTACTGACTTATGACTAATGTGAGGAATAAAAACGATCACGATGTGTAAACAGTTTACAATAACACAATACAGACACAACATTCACACTGTAAATGTCAAAGTAGCACTATAATTGTTCTCAGATGTATACAGCAACGTTGAATCACCATTTTCTGTTTCTCCTATAAGTAGAAATATATGTATATCTGTAACCACTGCATGTATGTAGCTTACCTAGCTCAATATGTATAAGCATCTTGTCTTCGCAGTCCCATCAAAATAATTTTACGTCTAATGTAGATACAAACAGACCTTATACACTGTACATGCAAAGTAAAATGTGCATGTTGCAAAATACACAGTCCCGTTGCAGTAAATTTTAAATGTTGAAAATATTAAACCTTCAATGCAATGTACCTTTACTGTTAAATTACTTTGACAAGCAGAGTAGTGTAGTAGTAACAAAACAATCTCAACGAAAAGTGAACTCATGTTTGCATAGAAGAGCTGTAGCCACCACACGTGCACCTACTACCGAAATTTACTTGGCAGCTGGATCTGAGATGTATTCACAGACATTGACATGAGTGGCTCACTCAGCAGCCACCTCCTTAACCACCTCTCTGTATGTAGTGGCCACCTTCTTAACCACTTCTCTATAGTGGCCGCCTCAAGTAGTTTCCAAACACAGCAAAGGTGTACTTCCTGACATGTTTTCTAAAGCAAATTCTTTAGCCAGTAAACGGTTCATTACAAGTTGTGATGGGTGTGTCCACCCACCATTTCTAGTTAAAATGCTTCACAGCACACAAGGAAAGCCCCATTCAATGTTCTCAGAGATCAGCCATCTTCATTTAAGTTATCACAATGAGAATGATTAAGTGTAAGAAAGCTAACCTTATGCATATGGGTGCTCGTTCATTGAACAAAGTTTCCTTTAAGGTTGAAACTTTTCAAACTTGTTCACAAGTATGATGTGGACAGACAAACATACAATCATACTACACGCAGACATGTGGTTTTCCTATATCCAATTTCAGGAAACCAGGTTCATGCCCACAGCTGGCCTACAGCTTAACAGTGCATCGGGTTAAAGTTACTAAACAAACTTTAAAATATTTTAAAGAGGAATTAATTTTATTGCTATGTATGATAATTGCTTTGTAGAAATCGACAATCAAATTTCACAGCTTGCAGGCAAATGCCAGATAGTGACAGGGGACTGGTATACATTGTTAATTATATATATATATAATTATGTCATACCTGATGACTGATACCTTCATTCATTTTCCTTACTCACACTCACTGAAGTACCACAATCCACCTACATAAACCACAGCATGTTACATGCTGTACCACACTGACTAGTGTATATATGTGACTGGATTTTGGAAAAACGATCCAAATCGCACATTAGAAGTTCCGAGATAAAAGGTTTTAAAGAATTGAAGCCAGCATAACTCTCCAAGGATAGCAAGCACGCGTATGAAATTTACACAAAAGATGCATCAATCTGTTACCTTTCAAGCCACTTCCAGTACTTGTAGCTGCTTGTACAGTTTCCCGCCAAATAAGATAGAAAATCTGAGCAGTTGGACGAGCGAAGTAGTATCACAAGTGCTCACAAAGGGGTGGAGGCTGGGGGGTGGCGGGGAGGGCAAAAGTTAGACCTCAAAATGGAGGCAGACCACAATTGGAGTCCAGACACGAGATTACAGGGCTGTGCTGGCTCCTTAGTGGCTGATATGTAGCAAAATCAACAGAGAACACGTCTGGCCAACATTATAAGGCTGTCCACCAGTAAACCACTGACTCTTGCCAAGCCAGGTCCTTCACAAGGCCTGAAACCACCATTTGAGCACTCCACACCACCCAGAAAAGACATGTGTAAAAACCAGCCTCGTGTAGTTTGAGTAGTGCTGAGGGTCAAAACTTGTAGTACGATAGTGTAGCTATCCACTGGTGGTGTTAGTTTGATTTTGCCTGATGTGCGATTTGGATCGGTTCTGTAAAATCTGGTCACATATATATCTGGCTACACTGCCATTAAATAGATCACTGCATGTCAATCAGCTTACCCTAACTATGTATTAGGACCCAACTTAAACAATTACGACAAAACACCTACAAGGACTTGCAAGTGATTACAGTTCAGTATAGGGTAATTTCAGCACCATCATAAAGAATTAATGCTAATTGAATTCTTGAATTTTTAAATTGTGGAAAGAATGTTTTAATGTTATATGAAGGATTATAATTAAGACTCCCTGGGCAGTCCTCACTTTGTTACTAGTAGTGCTGTCTTCTCTGGTGGCTGCTTATCCTCCATTTCATACTTGAAATTATTCATCATGTGACAAAGTCTCCAATAGACCATGTATATTACTGTTAAACCATTGGGATTGAATTACACTACTGAATTTAGCGTAAGAAAACCTTGTGATTGGTACATAGTTCTTAGCATTACACTCCAAAAATAGGCTCTCTATATAAACCCTGTAGCTCACATAAACCACATCGTACCTCCTCTGGGTAATTGTCTTTTACCAACCCGGCTTTGAAAAAAAGTCAAAACTACACTTACACCTTCACAGGGATTCACAGGGAAATATCTTATGATAATATTATGCATTGATACTCATATCCTACAGTACATCATGTCAGCAACAAGTTATTTCCTGGCAACCAAAAAACAGTTATTGTAATGTACTCAACAAGATAAACGCTATAGAACTATTATATATATATACCACTTTAGCGTGGGTGTTCAAAGGCGCCACTTGGGGTTTAACTCGCATATTGCCCAGGCAATATCATGGGAAAGCGGTTTGCCAATGACTTTGATACCCAGCCAGTTCAAAGAAACGATGCGCTTTGACTTGTTATATTGAGCAACATAGAGCTTTGTATTTATTTATTTATTTGGGGGAAAAGGGCAGAGAGCAAAGCTGATAATTACAAATTATAAGTGCTGTTCAATCAAGTTTTAAAATGCAGCTAAAGTGTTCAGTTCAATTAGTTGCGGTGGCAGTGAATTCCATTCCCGGATGGTTCTTGGAAAATAACTTGTCATGTAGGTGGTGGTGTTTGTTGGTGGCACAATTAAGTGAAACAGATGGTGATGTCTAGTGTGTCTAGTGGTGAAATGAATGTATTCTGGATAGTGGGACTCATATTTGTAGTGGTTGCTAAGTTGAGTATATTTGCTAAGATAGCTAGTTGGTTGTTCCTAAAGGATAATGAAGGCACAAAATAATTGTTTGGGCAATAGTGGATGCATATTTCTACCCACCGCATATCAGCCTTTGAACAGACCACGGAACAGCAAACCTACTACTGCTACTTTGAAATCAGTTAGTAACTTACAGTCCTAAGTAGTAACTTAATATAATAACTTACTTACTATCCAAAGTTAGTTGGCTTAACTTAGTACAAAAATGACAACAATATAAACTCCATCCCACAATCGAAAGTTTTCTAACATTGCATGTTGAAGCATGGTAACATATTAATGACGTTTTAACGTATGGATAATGTTCGGATGGCTATTAGCCCACGCTATTAAAACCATGATTGATCTTCAGATGTTACCGTATAAAAGAAACGGGATGATTTCTCGTTAGTTCTTTCACCTATTAGGTGAGTGCACCCCAAGTGATATATATCACTTATGCCACGGCTGCTTGGTATTTGCTGATATTATACACTCATAGCCCTTGGGCTGTGCCACTAACACAAATCACACAGCTGTCCCAATCTTCATGCGATTGAAACTATCATCACCATACGTACATATGGTAATACCTGGCCTCAAATAAAGGCCAGAGGAAACTACACCTATGAGAATGACAATGAATGAACCAGCTGACCATTAACTGATAAGTGAATGAGCACAATGCATTCCATGGACTCAGGGTTTGAAACAAGAAATGTTGGAGACTGTTTTCATATACGCACTAATATTTTTAAAAGGTGACGCTAGAAATCTTAGTTAGGGTACATAGTTGCCATCGATTTGAGCTATAACCATGACAAATGCACTTGTGGCAAAAAGTACCTATTGCTAAAGCTAAAAATCTACTATTATACCAAGTGCTGCAGTAATGAAGAAACCAGATATACAAATTTATGAATACTACAGCATTACTGTATTTTCTAATCAATTATTCCATGCATGACTTTGTGAAGACTAAGTAGCAATAATCGTGAAACAATAATGTGCATTGCAAGAACTATGTAGATACCACATGGATTATGTGTAAAGCTCAAACTGTGTGTCCTATCATCCAGTTTGTAAGCAGAATATATCACACCAAATGAATGAGTGAGTAGGGTGACAACAGCTGATGCATGCGGATTGGGGTCACCAGTGTACCCCTCAGCTGAGCACCTTATAGTGGTTTGATTTGAAAATTATATTGGGCTTACTCCATTGCTAGGAGTCCTACCCCAACACAAAAGCAGCTACTACATACATAAACAACCCATAGCAGAAAAATCTCAAAATGTAATGAATAATTGTTCTATGGCAGAACTATTGTTATGCATATTAGACAGGCAATGGACTGGACCTAATGGGGATAATGTGCACTTTGTGGATGGTGAGTATATACAATGCATAAATTGCTTTGATTACTCTAATTACCTACTTCAAATACACACACACACTACAGAAAAAAAAAAAAAAGTCACCAGCAGCCAAGCAAAACACAGCAGCCAAACAAAACATGGCTATTGCTCCCCAGTGAATTAGCACTGGGATGCCTCAGTTACTTGAGTTTGGTGCAGGCAAATCCTCTTGGGGCAGCACTCGTAAGCTACACAAGGATTTCCCAAGTCTCACAGAGAGAAGTCACAGAACCCGAAGTTCCACAACGACCCCTACACCCCTAAGCGAGACCAGGACAGTTGGGTATTAGCTTGTTTTCTGGTACCCATTAATGTTACAGCTGCTTCCCCAGTTGACACAAGGTCACCAGGTTTTCATTTTACAGCCGAGTACTCTGGAGCAATATGGGTAAAGATATTTGTTTAAGGAAGCAACAACAACAACACCAACTTAGCATAACCGGACATGACCCTTCTGATTAACAGGATGTGCTCTAGCCACTTGGCTATTCTGCCTCTCTCTCTAACACACATACACACACACGCACACGCACGCACGCAGTGAACCGGCACTGAAACACCTGTGCATTACCCAGGTGTTATGAGTCAGTACCAGCAAATATTCTGGGACAGGACCAGTTACTCACAGGAGGCTGTATCATGTCTCACAGGTGAAGGTATGGACACCCAAAGTCCCATCTGTGACCTTCACCCACTCTGCGATATATGGACAGTTGGCATTTACATGTACCTCCCTGGTTTATACCAGGTGGCCATTGATGTAACAGCTGGGTGAACACTAGACACACACTACGCACCTGTACTATCTGCTTTGTCAATAGATAAGGTTGGGTTCAAAGGCCTACTTTATTCCACAGACTGGACTGGACTCGCGGACTGGACTGGACTGGACTCATGGACTGAGCTGGAAACAGCTTTTAAACAATAATCCAGGCATTATCCATCTCTTGCAACACTGAAGACACCACTATCGAGCTATAACTGCTGGTACTGCTCTTCCTTACAAGTCAAATGACACTAGCGCATGCACTAATCAATTAGAATACACTTATGATACACATGTACTTGCAGTGATAAAGCGTGACAGAGGCTATTGTTGTAGCGTACATGTTTTCCTTTGTTGCTTCAGTACTTAACACTAGCGTTGGGGTTGTAGTGATGAGCCAGATTATTTGCATAGCCCCATCACCTTGTCTGGAGGTGCCACCTAGTTATCTGTTAAGAATAATTACTAGCTCATCTCTACAGCTGTTAACACTAGTGCTAAAGCAACAAAGGAAAACATCTACGCTACAAGAATAGCCTTTATCATGCTGTATCACTGCTAGTACGGCATGTATCGTAAGTGTATTCTAATTAATTAGTGCATGCGCTAGTGTCATGACTTGTAAGGAAGAGCCAGCAGCAGCAGTTGTAGCTCGATAGTGGTGTCTCCAGTGTTGCAAGAGATGGATATAATTCCTGGATTATTGTTTAAAAGCTGTTTCCAGCTCAGTCCACGAGTCCAGTCCAGTCCAGTCCAGTCTAGTCCAGTCCAGTCCGTGGAATAAAGTAGGCCGGGTTCAAAGGCTAACCTGTGCCAATAGTAGCAAATACAATGAATAACACATTATAATCTCACTTGAAATTATATATTATACATGTAAGCATGGATGCAGTTGTGCACTCTATAAGTATCATATTAAAGTTTAACAATTTGGAAATGTATTTTAATGAATCCAGGTAATGCCATTATAGATAGGTATAGGTCTACTGTTACTCTGTGTGGACAACAATACAAGGCAAACTGAGAGGCTACATTTTTTCTTGATGTGTGCCAGACACATGACAATGAATGTTCTGCCTACAATAGTGGTATACCAAGCAGAAAGTCACATAGCTGCATTACACAGCTACGAATATATAGTAATGTACTTTTAAAACCGTATGCATGGTGTAGTCCTTGTAAAAGTGAACTCTATTAGCTAACAACTTGCATACTGAGTTTGTATGTGTGTGTGTGTGGTTGGCACATGTGGTCATTGGGTTGAGTCTGTTCCGTCTAACACGCACAATAATATTTCTTTTCTTGCGATCAAAAAGTATCTGCTATACACTCTATCGCCTATTGTACCTGCAGTACCATGAAATCGCTCTGCCGAAAGGATAAATTAACCTGCATGAATTTCTTGCCTACAGCATGATATACAGCAATAGAGAAAGCACTAAAATAGTACTGGAAATGTGGCTTGTGATTTAACATTGAATGATCAAGGTAGTTTAAACATTATTAATGACGAGCAGCTCACAGACGCTAGCGAACCCAACTCAGCAGTTGAAGTAACAATTTAAGAGTCAATAGTTTACTAACAGTATACAATGACATTTTATACAGTCCTGAACATTTACGTCAATAATAATAATGTGGTGTTTCCATAGCAAATGATTTAATGAAATCATGACTGCTGCATTGCATGGTGTTACAGAGGCATGGACTGCAGGCGGAGCTGCAACTGCAATTAAAGTCTAGTGCCTTTCCCATGGTCAGAGTTTAAGTGGTGACTGCGAGGGTGACTGTGCAAGTCACTCCTTGCATCTGTGGTTTTCATAACATGTTTGCTAGTTCACGCAAGTACAGTGGGACAGGAACATCCAAGGGAACATCATGAGACCTCGTCTCGTGCGTGTGACACCTATCTATGATCAGGCATATTTCAGGGTATGGATACATACAGCCGAGGATACAGCGTAGAGTAAGATGACACACTGCCTTAGGCCATTTACAATACACAAGCACTTTGAATCACACTAAACTCACAATAATGCACTTGTCAATTTCATGCCCCACCCCCCCCCCCCCCCCACCCCAGGTGGGGATTTGACATTGCTTCTTGTCCCCACCCCTGGGGCAATTGACAATTGTCCAATTCACTGACCGATTTTCGGTAGTTACATTTCTAAACAATAAAATCGCACTCGCTATAATTTTACTAGCTACAGGGCAGGTTTATTACTAGTCATGTGTATGAAATATGCGCTTAGTCATCCTTGAGGTGTTGTCAAATCCCCTACTATGGGGGTGGGGACATAGTGGGGATTTGACAGCCGATTTTGCCCCAGTAGTGGGGAATTTGACACCGCGATTTGTCAAATCCCCTGTATTCCCCCACCCTCCCCGGGTGTGGGGGGGTGGGGCATGAAATTGACAAGTGCATAAACTCACAATAAACTTCCAATCTCACTAAACTCCAATGCGTCCGGAGAGACAGTCAAGGCGCTACTCCACACCCGCATCCTTCAATATGGCAATACAGCGCTACCCAAACATGCGACTAAAAAGGGTGATACTACTCAGGTATTGCTTGATATAACACGTGACTTTTCCTCAGATAACTACCTGAAGATGATGCACTACAAAAAAAAAGCGCACGCGCGTCTACTAGGGAGGGCGCGCGGTCCGTTGATTCTAAATGGTGAGTACCAAAGTGAGCTTGAGAGTTGGAGAGTGAGTCAGTGAGTTCCATTTCAATAAGTCGACAAAGCCGTGGCTAATGCTTGGGCAAATGTAAGTTGATAGACTTACCTCATTTCATATTGTTGGTAAGTACTACAACTGCCTAGAATTTAATAATCTTCGCCGGGATTCAGTTGAGCTAGAGCGGCAGTCAGTGAGCCGGCAGACAGTGATTCGATTCTATGGCCCAACTTCCTGTGTATCATTCCACTGGTGGCAAGCCTCAGTTTCCTGCCAGTACAAGAAGATGTAACTGGAAGGGGAGACATCTACTACTTGTGATTCTAGCCGCGTTTGTGATTGTTTTCCTTGGATGTGTGTATTACTTACCAGAGGTCATGCCAGATCAGCAGGAAACTGATGATAGAGTTGGCAAACGTTTGGATATAAAATATGTGCCATCTGTGAACTCTGATAACATATTTGATAATACCGTAGATAGCGAACAAGTAGACAATACGAAGGTCGGCAATCCTGCTGATGAAGTGGAGGTGCGACAGGAAGAAGATAAAGGTGTTAGAGAAGATCCTGATGATCATCAGATTGAAGAGGAGCAAACTATTGTTGATGTACCAGATGAGAGGAATTATGAGCCTATTGATCCAGGAGTTTCTGATCCCATCTCCACTAAACGAAGAGAAAAGGTCAAAGAAATAATGTTACATTCTTG
The DNA here is from genome assembly GCF_963678975.1 of Dysidea avara. Taxonomy (NCBI): domain Eukaryota; kingdom Metazoa; phylum Porifera; class Demospongiae; order Dictyoceratida; family Dysideidae; genus Dysidea; species Dysidea avara. The sequence goes on from NC_089278.1 coordinate 35,658,129, forward strand.
GAACAATTATGTCAAGTATGCTTGGGGACAAAATGAACTGAAGCCCCTTTCCAAGTCAGGCCATTCAGCTGGTATTTTTGGCCAGAGTGCCCTTGGTGCTACGATAATTGATGGTGCCGATACTCTCTATATTATGGGACTGCATAATGAATACAAGATGGCGCGTGAGTGGATAGCTCATTCTTTTGATTTCAAATCAGCATCCACTGATGTATCAGTGTTTGAAATAAATATTAGGTTTGTTGGTGGACTCTTGAGCCTATATGCTTTGACCAAAGATGAGATATACAAAGTTAAAGCTGTACAAATTGTTGATGAACTGTTGCCAGCCTTCAATACCCCCACTGGAATACCCAATGCCATTCTAAATTTAAAGACAGGAAGCTCACGTAATTGGGGGTGGGCATCTGGGGGCTGTTCTATCTTGGCCGAATTTGGAACTTTTCACCTTGAATTTCAGTACCTAACCAACATCACTGGAAATTCAATATACTTGCAGAAAGTGCAACGTATTCGTCAAGTGTTACAGGATGTTGAGAAACGTGATGGACTATATTACAATTACTTAAATCCCCGTACAGGAAACTGGGGTTCAAGGCATGTTTCAATGGGAGCACTAGGGGATAGTTTCTTTGAGTACTTGCTAAAATCTTGGATCGGCACCAGTGAAAAAGATGTGCAGGCTAAAGAAATGTACTTCACAACCATTAAAGCAATTGAACGCATAATGCTCAAAAGGTCAGCTAATGGGTTGGCTTACATTGGTAACTATAAGAATGGTCGGATTGAACCTGGCATGGACCATTTTGCTTGTTTTGCAGGTGGGATGTTTGCTTTGTCATCACTACATATTACTGATCCTGAGGAAAGGAAACACCATTATCAAATTGGTGCTGATCTTACCAACACTTGTCATGAGTCATACATCAGTACAGCTACACATATTGGCCCTGATACATTCTCATTTGGGTCAGATAAAACAATGGCAATAATAGGAAAAAGTAAGGGTTACTTTATGAGACCAGAAACAGTAGAAAGTTATTTTATCCTCTGGAGAATTACACATGATAGCAAATATCGTGAATGGGCGTGGGATGCTATACAGGCCATAGACAAATATTGTCGAGTTGAAACTGGGTTTTGTGGACTAAAGGATGTGTATGACCAGCGTTCACCAAAAGATGATGTGCAGCAGAGCTTCTTTTTAGCTGAGACACTCAAGTATTTATATTTGATATTTTGTGATGACTCGTTGATAAGTCTTGACAAGTGGGTGTTCAACACTGAGGCTCATCCACTACCAATTTTACCAGATGTGCCCACCAAAGATACAGAAAGATAATTGACATGGTAATATGGTAGCAATGAACATTTTAAAGTATTTGTTTTGCTATTAAACAAGTTTATATAATTTAATGTGGAAATATGCAAATTTATAGAAATAATTGTGATGCTAGAGAACGTGTCAATATTAATTGGCATAGTCTGTTTGTATTCAACTCTGAACTGCAAAAACTTGTGATAAAAATTATACAATGCATTTCAACAACAGAAACTAAAATTATTACAAAATTAAATTTTCAGAGCAGGTTCTTTATTGCAGAATGCACGGTAGTAGTCACAGTCTTTGGATTTGACTATACTTATTCTAATATTCACATAACACCCTAATCCAGACTTTGACAAATACATTCAGATGTACAATTCATGATAAATCCTAGACCACCCAAACATTTGAGAGTACTGTGAACTCTCCAAACTCCACGATAGTTCATAAAAATAAAATAAAATTGATAAACCTATACAATGGGATTAAAACTTAATACATATTCCATACATTAAATTTTGGTCAAAAATGGAAGCAATTTTCTACCTTACAATTCACAACCACTTGGTGTCCACTATTTTGTATATAGGCTACACAAAATTTGTATGCACAGGTCATTGCAAAGGCATAATAATTATATATAGCAATAACAGAATTCATATTTTTAATATCTTAGCAGCCCATCATAAATATACTACCGGTATATATTAATGTTGTCTTTTCGTTATAATATAATCCAGTAATCATCTATACACCACAACTATGGGATGTTAACTTCAGTATAGTGGTGCAGCTGTGTATATACTCGGGTGCTACCAGCTTGAAATGGCATGGCATACGGCCACATTATATAATTATATTTACATGATATATAGCAACTGTTTGCAATAGCAGTTTCCTATAAATAATATATTGTTGTTGATTGTGTTGTGTTTGCCCATAGTTATGATTCATACTGTATAGGAATCGTGAAGGTTGCCCAAAAGTATCGACCATGCAAAAAACCAGCTTCGCTCCTTTTCCTTCACTACAGCTTGGCAGCAGTGGTTAGGCATAACCAAGCAAATAAATGTCTTCAGAGCAACCCCTAACCTTTACAACAAGTTTTTTTTTTTGTTTAACTGAATCTTCTGCTATCTAACTAAGCCAAGCATAATCATTTTATGAATATTTCAGAGGTGCTTCTCATGCTGTTCTTCATTTTAATGCTGCATAATGCATACAGGAAACTAAGTAAAAAACATTGAAGCAAAATTAATAAATAGGTCAGTTACTGTCTATATATATGCACCTAGAAACCACAGTGATGTTGTCTCATGGATGAGAGCAAGGTTGGGGTTTGCTTTGGTGAGGGCCACTGTGTGGTGTCTACATGGATTGCGGAGACGTCTGGGTTTTGAGCACAGCTAGATCTGTCAATTTTTACTGTCCTGCTATATGATTAATTATTGGCGCATTATGTACATTACAAAAAACACAATGTCAGCTATTTTGGAGAAATTTGGAATAGAAATTTTGAGAATAATTTTGCCTGCATAACTCAATCAGCTAGCATAATTTTTGTCAATACTCCTAACTTGCACATGCAGTCCTTCCAGTTGGCCCCAAACAAACACCATAAATTGCATAATTATACACTATTAATAATGTGAACCTTACAAGGGGGTTGCCAACAACCTGGGACTCTTGTATATATGCTATCTGAGAAATATAATTAGAAATCCATTAATTACTTAGAAATTCTAAATTCTGAAATCACCTCCAAAATCAGTTATATTTCTTACCCTCCAATCACGGGCTCCATTACAAGACCTACGCTTGTAGCTAATTGAGTTTTAAAAGAAAGTATTACTACAGTGTAACCTGTTTTTTTAAGGACACTTTGGGACCAACCAAAAGTGTCCTGATTTTATAAAAGCATCCTGATTTTCCAGCTGCAGGTCAGTTTACATGCTAAGGAATCATTTGGGACCATTACCAAGTGTCCAGATTACAAAGGTGTCCTCATTTTCAAGTATCCTGATTAACAGGTTCCACTGTATTGGTTAGGAACCCAGCCCAGGGTTCTTCATGGTTTTAGAAACCAAGGAGAAGCTAAATTATGAAGAACCAAGGGTGTGGTTCCTAACCAACTTTGAACATGGCTTGGTGTTTACTACACAGTGAATGTGCTTGAAGTCTGAATAAATTACTCAACAGGTTACCAACTCAAGAAGGTTTCTAATATGCCAGGAGGTTTCTTAGTGATATTCAACACCTCATTCAAAGATCAAATCATACTGCATATCATGTTCTAATGAAATTCGTTTTGGGTATGACAACTACACACTGTTCTAATACTGTGACTGCTTTATAGAGTATCTCGATCTTGATATACTAAAAATTTTTGGAGGGGGGGTCAAGAGCCCTCTTTGACCCCCCCTGTATCCGCCCCTGGTTGTAACCCATTGTATATAACCTGTCATTACCCATTGTAACCTACTATATAACTTGTTGTAACCTACTGTGTCTTCTTGTTACCCCATTGTAACCTGTTGTTTATTTAATAATACTGAGCAGACAGCAATTGATAGTGGCAAATAACACTCCAAAGAAATCACGCACATACATGTATATAGAAAGAAAGTATTTAGTCACTCTATAACAGATATTGACTTTGGAAACTAGTCACGAAAATTACCAGAGCCACCCATGATAACTACCAACTTCTACATGAATTTCCCTACACTGTAAAAATTTAGTAGTGAATTGCTCTGCCACAATACTCACTACTTTTAGTAGTGACGTTCACTACTTTTTGTAGTGAACGTCACTACATTTTGTAGTGAACGTCACTACTTGGTGGTCAATGTAGTGACGTTCACTACAAAATTAGTAGTGAACGTCACTACACAAAAATAGTGAGTATTGTGGCAGACATTAGTAGTGACGTTCACTACATTTAGTAGTGACGTTCACTACATTTAGTAGTGACGTTCACTAGTTTGTTTTTACTGTGTATAGTTATGCAGTATTCCCCTGTGTGTAGTGTGCTTGTAGTTTAAATACCATAAAGTTAATCATTTTATATCTGCTGGAGCATTTTATTACAAAACCAGCTCCAGTGACCTCAATAACATGTTTACGTACGTGATCCTCTATACAATAAGTATCAATATCACATCTTTTGTGGTTTCCTAAAATATAATGCAGGTAGCCATATAGTGATATACTCTAATACTAGCTACTGTGTAGATAGCCTATGAGTTTGTGAAATTGTTTAAGATACAGATATAAAGGCATCACTGTAAAGACCAATTCTATCTGCCAAAGTGATTGCTCTATTAGAGTAGTTTAGTATTTATTACACAGTGTCATTTATCAACAGTGTTGGGAGTAACGCGTTACTTATGTAACGCGTTACGTAATATTATTACTTTTGTGGTAACAAAGTAATATAACGAAATACGCAATAAAAACAGGTAATATAACGCAAGTTACTTTACTTACAAATGTAACGCGTTACCTAAGTAATTTAGTTACTGTAACGAGTCTAATATTACGTACTGTTATTACTGCAAGAAACGAAGTTACTAATCTCGTTAGTTATCCCCTGAGTAACACTTAGCCACAACGAAGTAACGAGGCCTACTGAATGAAGCTTATTCACCAGCTTCTTATTTATAACCAAAATTTGTATATTGTCCAACAACGCAATCATGTCACGTGATAAGGTGGTAGTTTCACACGTGACAGTTAAGGCTGTGGACACTAAGTAATATAATATGTAATATTATTACAGTTACTTTATTTTATGGGTAATATGTAACTGTAACTAAATAGTTCAGTTGCAAATAATATGTAATATGTAACTAGTTACTTTTACAAAGTAACTTGCCCAACACTGTTTATCAACTATATATTTTTGCCTAATTTTATGTTTTAGATCAGAAACTTAGCCTTAACACAATGCAGGCAGATGGCTCTATAGCCTTTCTTTCTCTATATACCTAGCTATGTAAGCCAGCAAGTTAGTTTATAACTTCTATACAATCATTGAGATGATGAAATAATGGTGAAAACTGATAATAATGACCAAATTTAGGTGGTGAGGCATACTACCATTGAGCCAGCTCTGAGCACTTTTATAGCTTCCCGATACATTTTAATGATTTTACTTTTCAGGTTTTTTAGCATGGCACCATATCTAATATGAAATAGTATGAATTAAGTAAATGTTGTACCAAGTTTGGTGCTTTTATCAAAAAGTGAACAATTTTTTCACCTAGCCGCTCTACTAGCTATACACTGTAAATTCAGAAGTGTGAAGTTCATACTGATGGTATGACTCCTGCAGTCGCTTAGTGTGGTTGTCATACTTCTGAAGTATGAGCATCACACTAAGTGACTGCAGGAGTCATACCATCAGTATGAACATCACACTTCTGAATTTACAGTGTATACTTTTTCAAACTTTCATCACTCATAGCTATTAAAGCAGGGGCGTAGGGAGGGGGGATTCCGGGGGGTTCAGGAACCCCCCTGTAAAATTTAGACTTCTGCAAGCAGGATCCTAACACACCATTTAGTGTGGTAGGACAAAATGAGCCTGCAATATAGTGTAATGGCACAGCACAACAATTGATAAAACTTACATTCATCTCTCAGGGAAAGATTTACAGAGGTAACATGAGCCCTCTTCAAAACTTGTTAAAAAGATCGATATACTCTAATAGAGGTATATACTCTAATAGAGCAGTCAGATATACTCTAATAGAACATGCATGTAAATATCCATGTCCATATGAAGTTTTTCAGACATTCCAACATTAAATGCAAAACTTAGCATGACCTTATATTGCTATAGCTTTGGTGTGCATGCAGTGTTTAAAGATATAGAGCTCCAGTAATTTATCACTTGTGTTATGCAAAATGAATTCATGCTATGCATATTTGTATAGTTATATTGTTTGATTGTAAGTCATTCCATTTGTATCAGTGGATTCATGGTTCCTATACCAGTGAGATATAACCATCACTTACAGATTACTATATGTGTCTCTATGTGTTAAGCTAGCTGTCTGTTTCCACTAGGTGACTTTATCTAGTACTACCTTTATCCCAGGGGCACTTAATGCATCATAATTAATGTACTTTTTGCATAAAATATAGTAATTTGCTGAGTTTTGATCTATTAAAATATTGAAAGTCTCTCAGCGGCTGGGGGCTGCGCCCCCAGACCCCTGCTTCTAGTAACTCAATGCTGCATGGTGCTGGAACCCCCCTTCAAAAAATCCTGGCTACACCCCTGTAAAGTCATAACTTTTTACACCATAAAGTTATGGCAATGCAATTTTCAGCTTAGTAAGCATTCAATTGATAGTGTGCATGCCCTGTTTTCGCAGGCCTAGCTATTTGTACGTTCAAGTTCATCATTCCATTAATGGTTTCTCTCGATCTCGTGCTGTGGCGAGTTATTCCAACCCAGTTATTCTGGCTGCTTAGGGACTGTTTTGGAATAGAACGTATCAAAGAGATCATACGAAGCCACGCCCTATATAATAGATGCATCACATCACCATGCAGGTCGTAAAAAAAAGTAAATAAAAACATCACCATATGTTGTACGTTTCCGTTTCCGCTGCTGTCCCACGATAGCTATATATTACTGGTTTGACCTTTTGTCTCGCCTTTTGTTATGCTGCATATAAGCTGTGTCACACCAATCGACCATGCAGTAGCTAAAGCTAGCTATCGTCATTCATATGATGCTTTGTAGATTCCATTTCCTTCGGGGCGTTCTTCCCCTTTGGCTAGTAGTGTACTTGGTGCTCAGTGAAGAGTCAGCTTTCAAAGATAAGACTAAAGATTTGATTGAAGCACTCAGAATCAGGATAGAGGCAGGCCTGGTAAGCTATTTGGAATAACTGTAGTGATCATACATCATGTCATGTAGTGGTTGTGTTATAGTTTATTTCTTCTTTTGATTGTTTTACTTTTCAACAACAGCGCGGTGAACAATGGCAAAGTGGATAGCTAGCACCCTAATTACCACCGGCAAGTCTCAACACTCAGCTGGAGCATAGCGGATCCTTTAGCTACGATCTATGGCTGGAGATAGTTGCCCGAGGAAACTAGATTTTTTTTTGATTGACATGTGGTTGGGGGTAACCATTGGTAGTACCAATGGTGTGTGTGGTAATGTGATATCAACAGTTGGTAGAATTGACCCCACCAATATTACATTCAGGGCTTTCCATGTACGTATTTTACAATCATTCTACTGTACATGTACGTTTAGAGGTTTTTTTGATTGACCTGTGGTTAGGGGTTAACCATTGGTAATACCAAAGGTGTGTGTGTGTGGTCATGTCACATCAACAGTTGGTAGAATTGACTCCACCAATATTGCATTCTGGGCTTTCCATGTAACAATCATTCGCCTGTATCACCATATCAGAACAATTCAATATATTTTAATGTCATTTAGCTATAGTATGAAAATGTACTGTTTGTTCAATTAGAATTATTTTTAAAAAACTGATTCTACAGAAACCTGTTAATTTTAGCAACTTTTATATGCTCACCTGTATAGCACGTATATCATATAGGCGGTGGGTGGGTGGGAGGGTGCGGAGGGGATGGGTGGTGGGTCGCCCACGCACAAGAAGTGGCTGACAGTGAAAAAACAGTCTATAAGTATCATGCAACTGTTTAAATATATACGTTCTTTGATATTGTATATACATTAGTTTGCCAGTGATAGCTATAAACAGCAAACAGAATATAATGAATCACCCGCCCACGCACAATTTGCACCTTTGTTAAAATGGCCTTGCTCAAAGACGATTAAATGTCTAGGACGTAGTTTTCTGTATAAATACTTTGGTTTGTTTATCATGCTGTAATATTGAGCTGCTGTGTTATGCTATAATAATATTAATGCTTATATTATTATTTTAATGATGTTTCTATTACTTTAGTGCACGGTGGGAGGTGGAAGCGTCCATGATGACGATTGGGCACTGTGCAAATAAGGTGAGTGTATGCTTTGTACTAAGAAACCCACGTAGCTGTGCAGGGCTCATCTTCTGTATAGTCTTTTTGTTTTTGTTTTTTCGAGGGGTAGTCAACGCCCATGCAAAACACCGAAATGGTGTACCGGAGGGGTTGCCAACGCCCACGCAAAGTACCCAAATGGTGTGTACGAGAGTCCCAATCTTTATGTATTCTAAAAGCATTTAGTGAGATTGCTAACTAGTAACTACCTGTAGAGTAGAGGCTGGTGTTATGGGACAGGGGGTAATATGGGTCACATAGCTTAAAACAAGTATACTGGGTTAAATCCTGCAGATTTAGCAGTAAAGAGATAGTACCTATTCAGATCGTCACATACAGTGATTATAAGTCAACCACAATTCTAATTAGGGGATAATATAGCTCCTAAAATTTGCTATATCATATTGAAAGACTGTCAATGATTGTCTTTGTACCACTCACTATGTTGTTAAGAGTACAAATATGTAAAGTACATTATGAAGTGAACTAATCTGCTTTGACTGTCTGCAGTGTCCCTGCTACCCTTTACATATAAAATTTGCCATAGTCAAATATGAAATAGTCAACGCACAGCGTCTCATAATACCCCCATATGTCTCATAATACACACACCAACGGTGTTCCAGAAAAATGATCTTACGGACCACCAAATGGTATGAAAATTGTTGAAATTTTAGGATAATATAGTATATGGGTATACTTTTTCCTATTAGTGTTGTGAAATACCAGGGTTATAATTTTAGGTGATAGCAATGCTTTGAAGTTAAGTGTCTCATAACTACCACCACTACTCTACAGTTGTTGATCTACATCTTGTTTTAGGTATTCGTGATCGATCATTGTCTACTTTGTTAAACTCACTTTCTCCATTATTTTTACGTGATTTTGGATTTAGGATTTGGTTTCTAAAATATTTGTGTATTTCTGATTGGATTTCTCACATAGTGTACAAGAGTCCCAGGGCATTCGCTACCCCTCGCTTTTTACCAAAAGTCACTAGTTGACAAAGGTAGTCTGACCATCTAATAATGATATTAGAATATAAATTAAATTCTTGATCACAGATACACATTTCCCTTGTTGCTATATGTGGTGGACCACAAAATTATCTAATGTAAACAACCCTTACAATACCTTGTAGTGTTTTATTTTTATGTGAATATGTAGTGTAGTGTAGTGTAGTGTGTGTGTGTGTGTGTGTGTGTGTGTGTGTGTGTGTGTGTGTGTGTGTGTGTGTGAGTGTGTGTGTGTGTGTGTGAGTGAGTGTGGGTGTGTGTGTGTGTGTGCATGCGCGTGCGTGCGTGATAAAGATTTTTAAAATTCACCAATTAAAATGTGACTATTTTTTCCACAGGTTTACATTCTGGAGATCTGCAAACAGCTAAGGTTTACATTCTGGAGATCTGCAAACAGCTAACTTGAAAGTTTTATATTGACAATTTTTTTTAAAAATTAATATTTATTTGATTACATGTACAATGGCTATTGACCATTGAAAAGTTGATGAATTAAACATTCACGAAAGGAATGCTTCTCCATTGCAACTCGCCCACGTAATATAGCGCGCGCTTCACTAATAATTAGTGCTCAGCCGGGGTATGCGACTATTGGATTGAGATGGTGATTTTTATAAAATTATTTGTATCATGTATAACGTTCGTCACGAACGGTATAACTAGCTGAAGTATTCAAGCAAGGAGTGATCTAGCCTTGTATGACGGGGATTAGTTTAAAAGTTCGCGCCTGGATTGTTGGGGTGAGCCAATATTTTCATTGCCAATGGTTTTATGTGTAATGTTAAACCCCCTACTTTGTACCATGAAAAAGGCCCTATTAAGCTGTTGCGTTTTACGTGAAAGTAGATGTCATCTTGGTCATTCCTGCTAGAACGGGGGAAAGGTTTAAAAGTTATCTGACGCTCCATGACAGAGCCTTGAAAACCTGCTTGCAGTGTAGACGCGTGTATCTTGTAAACGAAAAAAAATTTTTTTAAAGTCGCTTAATTGTTTGATATGAATTAGCTAATGCAGAAAAGCTGTGAGAGAGGTTCTGATGCTTGATAGTAGATAGCTAGCTCGCTACTTAGGGAAAAATGAGTTGCAAGATTTTTGCAAGACTGCAAGTGACTTGCAAGAAAAGGGACATTTTGCGTGCGGCAAGAATCTTGCACTTTTTTTAAACTTTATTTGACTGATGTCATTTTTTTAAAAATCATATCTTGCACTTAAAGTTTCTTGCAGGAATCGTGCATTGCGAGAATATTGCAAGTTACTTGCAAGTTAGACTTGCATTGCTTGCAAGAATCTTGCAAGAAAAGGGACATTTTCCGTGCAAGAATCTTGCTTGAAGACTTGCAAGTCTTGCACATGATTTCTCCCTGGGATATAGCTTAACTAATAAAAACTGTTTGACCAAAATTCACGAACTCAGTAATGTAGGTACTAGGTAGTAGTGATGTAGGTAGTAGGTAGTAGTAGTATTTTCTACAAGTGGGGAATCGACATCTAGCAAACGCAACAGACTTACTGATAGTAACTTGAAAAGGGAAGTTCTACTAAGAAAGAATAAGGAATACCTGTGACAGAGATTGCGTCAAATGCACTGTATTAAGTGTTGTATTAATCTATATTATAAAAAAATTGACAGGTCTTGTAATACAAAGATTTTGTATTACTAAGCTGGAAAAATGGTACTGAAATTATAACAAGAGTTCATTCACATAAAATATTCACTTGGTGCTTACTATTAAAGCTAAACAAGGTTTTCTTATGCACAACTAAAACTATAACTAAAAGGTTTTCAGATACATAACTAAAACTGTGTCTAAAACTAAAAGGTTTTCAAGTTTTTAACTGTAACTAGAACTAGAACTAAATCATTTTCATGTACATAACTAAAACTGTAACTAAAACTAAAAGGTTTTCATGTTTTTAACTGTAACTATAACTAAAACTAAAACAACAAAGAGTGAATAACCATAACTAAATCAATAACTAAAAAGAATTAAGAAAGATTACTATAACTAAAACTAAAATTATTGATGAAACTAGCTACAACTATAACTAAAACTAAAACTCCATACTAAAACAACACTAGTACAAGTCACATCCTTCTTCAATGGCGGATCCAGGATGGGACATTTGGGGCAAATGCCCCCCCCCCCCCCCCCCCCCCCTTCAAGAAATTGCATACAAGATCGAGATACTCTAATAGAGCAGTCAATTACTTTAATAAAGCAGTCACAATGTTAATGAGGCAGTGTAGCTTACCTATGAAGCTATATATAGGATTTTATTTTACATAACAGACGTGATATATTTGGTAAAGGATAACTAGCTATTACTGTTGTGACCTTTTTTTTTTTTTTTGGTCTTCAACTGTTTTTCAGCAAGGTGCCCCCCCTCTTTTCAAACTCTGGATCCGCCCCTGTTCTTCATATTGTCCCCTAAATAACACATCTTGTAAATTCATTGGTTTTTTGATATGAATGGTGGTAATTAGGAAAATAATTGTTATTAATTGCCAATTTACATATTTTCCCACAGAACTATGTTGTAATACCATCATTCGTATCTCTTGTTTCACTAAATTGCTTGAATCCCTATTTCATTTTTAAATACAGCAGTAAAAATGGGGAAGGAGAAAGGGGGTGCCCCGAATGACCCTTCTAATGATGGATTACCCATTGATAGCTGGGTGGTAGCTAACTAAAACATCAGTTCAAATCAATAGCTGCAGTATATGTAGACCACATGGGTACACATGTATACACTATTTGTAAGAGACAAAAGTGCATATGGACACATGTATAGTATGAAAACATTACAAAAATTCAGTTATGGCTTCTAAAAATTTATTAAAGTGTCCCAGTTCAAATTGGCAGTGTTGTAGACAAGTGGAATGGGTGATGTTGTTCAACTATAGTAGGACTACTGTGGCTTATAACTGTCCGGCTTTAAAAACTTGTCCTATGAGCTAGCTTTGCTGTCATCTTGGTTTTTCCTTGTTGCACTCTGCCATCATGTCATAAGGTGTTCTCTGGTAATCCCTTTAAGGGTCAAGTTCCATCCACAGTTGACCTAGCGGGGTAGGACATCCTGGAACTGTCTACTAGCCCCACTTTTTCTCAATTCTTTGTTCTGAAGGTCCTGTTTTATAGCTCTAGATCTGTAGGTGCAGTCTAAACCACACAAAGTAGAGTATGGTACATGAAGGGCTAGTTCTTCTTTCTTTTAAAAGTTTTTTTTTTAATATTAATTTTAAATTCGTTCATTAGTACAGTAATATTAGATGTTTTATCAGACTAGTATTTTACTGCACACACAATTATCTATGTGTTCAGTAGCGATCTATACAAATTATAGTAGTGACGTATCTACATGTTTAATATCCCTGCTGGTATAACCTCTGCAATGTCATCTTATTGCTCACCAGATAATTGATGTGCTACAAGGTTACATGTACATTTAGGCTACTTTTAGCTTTGTTCTTATATTGGTGTATTGTAGCAATTTCTTTTATTTGTAGGAGAAAAAAGATGCTAAATTGTATTGTATTGTATTAATGCTTTACAGTGACCAGCATTGAAGGTCTGCAGCAACATGTGCTGCAGCCTAATTTATTCCAGGCATACAATGGGAGAGGCAGCAGGGTCTATATCGATCACATATTAGGTTCAATTTTGTTGGTAATCCAGAGTCAGAACTGCTACGTGATAATCTGAAAATCTATGACAATAATATTTTTATGTCACTGTGGTTAGTCATAATGCAACTGGAAGCAGCATCCATACCTGGGGGACCGGACATTGGAGACAGGCAGCTGTTGCTTGCACTGGAAGGCCTAAACAAGTTTCATGATAACAATAAAAGAATGGGATCTTCCATAGTGACATTTTGGCCAGAGTTTTATAACGGATCTGTTGAATTTTGGACCACCCATTGTACCAATGTTAGAAATATAGCTGATAGTGAAGAAACTGCTTCTAATGTGTTGACTTGGTTGATGAAAGATGTTGGGTTAGTTAATCAGTCTAAAGTTTTGCAGGAGTTTACAAGTTCAGTGTAAGTGCTCATGTAATGTTAACTTGTGGAAGTTTTAAGAAATGTGTATAACGGTGGTGATTGATTATAGTCCATATGTCATACTTCACTAAACATGTATGTTTAGAAATTGTTGTAATTTTAATTCATTTTACACAGGCAAGGATTGGTGCAATTCTTAGCCAGCCCACCTGATGCAGATAGCACACTAGGTTACATTGGACTTGGCTATGTTTTACAAAACTCAAAATACCAGAAATCTTACTTAAAGTGGCTACAAGACAATGAATTCATTGGAGATGGTATACAAGCAATTAGCAACTACAGTTATCAGCCTTTTACCAATGATCTTGATCAAAACCTTACTGATTCAAGGATGTATCTTTATCTTAGACATTATCTAAACAAAAAGAAAAGCGATGGGCATACCACTCTAAAATTACCATCAACTTGGATTACCAGTTTTACAGAAAATGTAATGACATTCAGTAAGCATATGTATATGCCCTCCAATGTCAATAACGTTGTTGTACCTGTGGCAGCTAATGTACTGTACGGGCTCACAGCCGCTGCGCTGTCTAACTGGACTCTGCCAGAAGATTGGTTTGACTCACAATTGTATTTAGACACAGTGGACTACATTGAATATGAAATAACTCACAATTTTTCTAGTAGACCAGATTTTTCCAATCTGTACTATTATTCCAAGATTGTTACCTACTGGTTTGTTGCGCGTATCACTCAGCTTCTAAAAGCAACTGACCAGAAACTGCCTTACACAGAACTGAATACAGCTCTAACTACGCTTGAACCAGTTTTGAGAAACAATATTACTGAAGAGATCTTGCAACAAGCTAATCATGATGAAAATGGTCTTGCATATTATGATGGCTATATAGGAAATAATGATGTAGACATTTCTGGTACGCAACTATAAACGTGTGATTGTGTATATTGACTTATCTGTTGTATCCTTCTAGGTATGCCTGTGAATCGCACCGAGGATCGAATTTTCTCAACTTCTATGGCAGCTAATGCACTTCTCTATATTTGGAGAGATGGTTTCAAGCTGAGTCCAGATACCCAACCCGCTGTACGCACCATTATCCAGCAGCTATGTGGTTGGCTGATAAACAATACACTATCTGGAAAGTACAAACTTTACAATGGTTTCTTCTCACTTTCAAGAAGAAATGAGTACGAGGTCAGTTAAACATCTCTTATAAGGTGTATTAATTAAATCATTGTGTACTGTTACTAGGACAATCCTTACTATTACCCTGCAAACTATCGACGTTTTCTTAATGGCTCAACTATACCTTCTGACATACATCCCACTTTTGAGAATGGTTTTTATAGTGGTGTTGGCATGATGGGAGTGGTGGATGAACAATGGTATGAAGACGAGCTAAAGAAGGAACATTTTGGTAGACCAACACCAGTAGATTTCCATGGCTACAACTCATACAAATACCCAAATACATTTTGGAGCTCTGACGAATTCACATATACTTCTGTGATGTTAGCACTTACACAGTGCCAGTACCTGTTTGACTAACAGCATTTCTGTTTCCAAAGATTTTTTGTAGCTTTGAGTTGCTTTTTGTATACAACTTGAACAGGTAATTTGTACATGTAGCTAACTCCATGTGTAATTATTTAATGCCTACATGTATGACACCTAAGGTTTTCAGCCACTTCCTCAATTTTGATGTGGGTGGGTGGTCATTTTTTCACAGTATTGAATGAACCACAGCACCATCATGCAGGTTATCTGTCACTACAAGGATTATCAAAAGCCATTTTAAAGCTTATGCTTACACTTTACCACTTACAAAGAATGTCTTCTTAGCTGAAAATGACTGCTACTTTCTCTAAACATCTGAACTCCAGCACAGGTGATCAATTATAGCAGTAATGAATCTAGATGCAGTAATTAGAAGGTGATACAGGCGGACAAAGAATCAAATTTAATTATATTTGTCTGGCCTAATTAACATGAAAATTTATGAAAACCTATTTCTACTTGGTAGCAATATTCTAACCTTGCCTTCAAGTGTTCACCAAAAATCTCCAACTGGAAACTTCATACACTGTTTAGCTAGCTATTGGCTACTTAATTTACATTAGTATTTCTCAAGGGAGCAAACAACTTTGCAAACAACACTCATGATCAGTTTCAAACATTCAAATTTTGCTGAAAACTACCAGAAAATGAGCAGGGGGTGCACCTATACCTCTGCAGCAAGTTCAAGTACAGTGCATGGGTGTACTTCCCACAAGCTGCATGGCAATAGTTGCCATGAATATCAAAGTGTCAGCTACATGGTTCTACATGGTTCTACATGGTTCTACAGTGACACAGTCAGTGACGCATACAAGTACAGCTGCAGAATGCTACACATGTATTTAAATACACTGCAATTTTACAATCTCTACCATACAACTGCATCATAACCCATGCAGTGTCCTAGCTAGATGCCTGAACAATTAACTACTACAGCTCAGTGTCCAGTGACTCAGTCCAACAGTTGTAAGACCTGACCCTGTAGCTAGTTGATTGATTTGTAAATGGGATAGGCAGCTTGTTGCTGATAGAAGAGTATCCCAGGGAGTTGAAACATCACATGTACAGTTCCAGCACTACTACGTAAATAAGTAAACTGAGTAGAGAGTCTACTCAACTTCTGTTTGGAGCTCGATCATAGACCTGTGAAGTAGCCTGATAAACTGGTCAAACTAGTCTACTTTGAACTACCTGGCTTTTACGGAGCTGCGGAGGAATATAACATGAAACAACTACAACCCACAATCAGTATAATTAATCCATGGAATATATGTATCATGACGCCAACTCAGCCTGTCAGCTCTTTCATCTCTCTGGGATGCTGCAAACGATTAAGTTTCACCGATCACTTGTCCTCCTCCAGCATTGTAATTACCTCTTGTGTGAGTCATAGATCTATGGTGCAACAAACCATCACAATTATGCCGTGCCGGTCTGAGTAGTTAAGTGCATGCAGTTGTATAGCAGTTATCAAGGGCATTAAGGACATTTCTGTGTACTATTCTTCACTGTCTCAGAATGCAAGTACTTGTAATAGTGACACTTCATTGTCCCCTTCATCATATGAGTTTTCCTCCATGAGAGAGAAAACCATCAATATTATGAAATGATGAAAGTACATAAATTACAGAAAGTATGATAGTCCTTGGTCACATGTGACCACATCCTAAAGAAGAACTTGCATGGGCATGGCAAGGGTGTGAATATAAAAATATAAAAAAGAAGCTATATAAATTTATACTAGCCACATCCAGCCACTCTTTATTCCTAGCCAAAAATATCCTCTTAGAGGCTAGAATACTTTGGTAGGCAGCATCATCTAAACATTTCCTCACAGTTACAGTAGATTTAGGGATAGTTTGGTAGGGTTGGAAAATTTGATGAAATTA
This sequence comes from Dysidea avara, assembly GCF_963678975.1. Taxonomy (NCBI): domain Eukaryota; kingdom Metazoa; phylum Porifera; class Demospongiae; order Dictyoceratida; family Dysideidae; genus Dysidea; species Dysidea avara. The sequence goes on from NC_089278.1 coordinate 35,674,992, forward strand.
AGGTAACTTCCAATGGAGGCTGGTTGGTATTGGCCAAGTGTTGAAATTTCGATAGTTTCATGATATTTAATCTGTCTGCCAATAATTATAAATATTCAACTTCTGATTGCTTTCTATTCCGTGCTGATTCTAAATGATGGACAGAGTCTAGTGGACAGGTCATAGCAACAGAATGGGCTTGTGAATTGTACACAACAATATCAGGGCAATATGGAGTTATCAGAATCGAAGTTGGAATGGTAGCTTGAGGTGCTTCACAGGTTCAGTGGTTATGCAAGTCAGCAAACACTTGAATCATATAGATGGACAGTCAGTAAAAGCCTTAGTAAGTATAGTGGCTAGAGCAGAAAGCACCTGGTTATGACGATAAGTGTAACGCTGCTGATTCAAGACATGTGCTGTTGTAGGTTGGGAGGACTCACATAATAAACATTTTGTATTACATTTTATTGACCACCTTCGCAGATTTATGGCAGTGGGGAGTGTATCAGAAGCGGCTCGTAAGAGAAATGATAATTGGCCAGACCAGCCAGTAGCTTATTGCAAGTCTTGCAGGAGCTTCCTCTTTTGTATTAAAACTCCAAAGCCATTTCGTTCTGAATCCCCAGATTCTGGGAATTTGAAGGATTGCAAACAAGCCATGAACAAGGTCATGTGTTTCTTGTCCTTGCAAATGTGCCTATACATGATTTTTATTTGTGACAGGCAGTGAAACACAAAACCTAATATTTTTACTCTGTTTGTGCAACCCCAGCCTTCTTGTTGGTGGAATTATACAAGTTTGGCAGGAATTAGTAAAACGCAGAATACGGAATAGCGGAATACGGAATAACGAAATAAGCAAAACTTATATTTTGCAGATTTTTATAAAATGAAAAAATAAACACAAAAGAATACAAAGACTAGCTAATTACAAACTACCACACTAATTACAATAAACTAAACTACTTACAAGCTACACTGTGACCTACTTAACTACATTATAAAACCTAAACAAAATCTATCGTGTCCTCTGAGCAAAGTGCATAGTATCTGAGGACCATTTTGGCATTGTATTTCCATAAAGTCACTGATAACCTTTGCAACAATTGCCTCCTAGCCAACTTCTGAGACAAACCATTTTTAACTGTAGTGTGGTCAGCAATTTTAAAAAGAGTGGACAAAGCAAAAGGAGACCAAACACCGAATGATTCACACACTAGAGGGATACTGTGAAAAGTCACCTCCATGATGGAGGCTCCATCATTGGTAACAGAATCTAAATAGTGATTGTCCTTAGCTACCTCACTGGCAGCAGCAGCAGCCACCCCAGCCTGAGAAGCAGCAGAGGATATAAAAGCAGGCTGAGTTGTGCACCTGACAGAGAGGTCAAAGTATGCTGGACGAACCAATGAGAAATCTGGGTGATAAATGTCCCCAGGACGAGACCAGTCAGAAGAGGCAATACCTTGCTCCCGAAGAACACCAGGATGGTCCGTTGGAGTAGAGCATGACGTACAACAGTAACCAAAGCATCATGGCATTGGATACGCAATGGGCCATGTGAGCAACCTAGGAGGTGGTCACCAAATTGATCAATCACAGACAAGCATGTACAAAGCGGTGATAAGGGAAAAAGCGGAACACCCAACCATATGCGAAGAGCAATAATGAAATCATGCGAAGACAAAGCCAAACCCAAAGAAGGCTGTGGAATTTCCTTCAGCCAGCCACTACTAATCCAGAAGAATGAGAAACAGCAAGCAGGCGTGCTTGACCACGAAAGTTTGAGGTATTAAAGATCTGTGAAAATAGCTGATTATCAAGAGAAGCCTGTAGTTCACATTGGGAGGATACACTGGTTGTAGGAATCGCCGGGCCGATAAATTATCTAAATAAGAGAGAGCAGTCTTCTCCCGGCATGGACAAAGTAGCATCAAAAGTTTCTATTAAGCGGGACACCAAAACTTGGGCTGAATGAACCCAGAAAATAAGGGTGAGAAGAATGCTGTGCGTCACGTAACCCCAAACCTCCCATACGAAAAGGTAAAGTAGCTTGAAACTAAGTGCTATCAGAAATACTACAGCACATAATCCTGCTAAGGCAATTGCGTAGGTTAGAGTCAAGCAGATTGTACAAATATTTAATGCTCTATAGCAATCGTACTTTATTTACACCTTGCAACAGCTCTACATGGCATGCCACAGCAGCGGATAAACAGCAGCTGGGCGAGCATTAAATGGAGCGAGCATTAAATGGAACGAGCACACAACCAATCACCCTAGAACGATCTGCCTTCGCTATACACCTTAGTTGATATAGCTACAAAACGCCAAGACCTAGATCTATTCTTAGCTACCCTTCATGTGCATATGACCGAATTTATTAGAGTCACACTAGAGTTCAGTAGTGAAGTCCAGTGGTTGTGTGTCTTTAAATGGATTACAAAACTCTTCAGGTTTGAATCAAGAGTGTAGGTAAGTAAGTTTAGCAAAGGTAGATTGTTCTAGGGTGATTGGTTGTGTGCTTCGTCCCATTTAATGCTCGCCAGCTGCTATTCTATCCATCGCCGTGGTGCGCCATACAGAGCTGTTACAAGGTAAATAAAGTATAATTACTATATATATAACTATTTGTACAATCGGCAAAAGATAAGTTTTGCTTATTTCGTTTTTCCGTATTCCGCGTTTTACTAATTCCCAACTTTGGCTTTGTAATAAATGTAATTTGGCTCATTTGTAGTACTTCAGGGCCCTAAAAAGATTTTCTGTCAAATATCTAACTACATCCATAAGTTTACTAAAACTGTGCTCTTCATAACTTTGCTGTCATTGCTCTAGTTGGCAAATTTCATTTTTTAAACTGTTTTCTCAGGAGTCACTGAGTCAGCTCAGTGTGAGCAAACTAATTGTATTTCAGAGCTCAGCTATGTTTCCCACCATTTAGATAGTTTTTAACTCAAGGTTGACCAGGCAAAACTCCATGGGTGGGGGGAGCTTGAGGGCAAGCCAACTTTTGCCATAATATGCTTTATACATTTTATAGATATATAGCTACTGCTGCAAGTCTTAAATAACTAGACAATTTTCTGTCACGGTGCCTCATAAAGTACTAAATCAATATGCTTGTAGGGTCTGGACATAAGTAGGTAACTGACTCATTCTTCATACCTTCAGCCACAAGGGAATAATAGTAAATCCTAACAAGTCTTTATCTTTTTTCACCATATGAAGCTTGAAGTTTGTTGTGCTCATCATACAGCTGCATTCATGACCTATGCTAACTAGTCAGCTTATTTCAGAGGTGATATGTGAGTCAAGAAAAAGTGGTTTAGTCATGTGAGACTGTAGGCACCATGACTTACAAAGATGTCTAGTACAAGTATAGAATGTATAATGAAATATAATTTTTGGATCCTGGGTAAACTGTTTATACCAATCTTTTTATCACATCTTTTTCACACTAGTCTGCTAAACACTCATAGTTATTGCATCCTGTTGCATTGACCTTTGTGGTCAATTTTTATGTAAATGTGACCATAAAAGTCAAATCTGTGATGATACCATAACATGCATATCAGAATTCCATGCTTTTGTGAAAAAGTGTATGATTGTTTGGGTGGTGTTGTCTGCAGTGACCTTTTGTGTGCAGTTGCAACTACATTAGTGTTAATGGATTTAATGGACTCTAATGCATTGCTTTTAGTTATTGTGTTTACCTCAGCTGGTATTCTAATGTATAGTGCATTAGTCCAGTCATCTTATGGGTTGTGATAGTTAATACCTGAAATTATGCAACATCTGGTGTCCTTCAAAATGTATTGAAGATAAGGTAACAAAACATTCACTGGGGCCTATATAAACTGTACCACTTGTATTCTTAAATATAAGTATGAATGTAATATCACAACGATATATTACAAAGATTCACTGTGTTGTAATTAAAGCATTTGCATGGGCAAAGATCAAAGTGTTATTATTTCCATACAGCAGTGAAAGGAAAGTATAGCACTGCGTATAGAAAATACAGCAATGTTGATCACGTGCGTAACATTTTAAACCACCAGAAGTAGCCAAAACAATATTTATCTGTTTGTTTTATGACCAAACTTGTACTACAGACACCTACCAATTGTCTGGTGGAAGAAACTGACATCTACAAAATGAACGCTCCAAACAAAGACAACCAGAAAGCACTTTAAACCTGTTAAAGTATTTTAAACCAGTTAAAAGCACTTTAAACACTTTAAACCAGTTAAAGCACTGCCACACTCATGCACTATAGCACTCTGGTGTGGTCTCTAGCTAAATACAGTGCTCGGCTTCGCCTCATGCTATACTCGTCTCTTGCCCATGGCCTCATGCTATTTTTTTCATATTAACTCACAGCAGTGCTTTAACTAGTATAAGAAGAGTTTTTATCATTATAGTGACTTTGTTTTCAGCATGTAGAAAGTCTACCTAATTAGGAAAAGATTGTTACTACATTTATACAAGGCTAGAAATGTTTAGCAGACTTGATGATCACTTTTACATGCTGCACTGTGACATGCATCATTTATAGGAACTTTGATGAGTTGTAGTGTTATTAGTATATATGTATCAGATAATATTATTGGCATCAACTATCATTCCACCACTCAAGTTAATTATAAGTATCACTGCAACACTTTAAAGATAAGTACTGTGGAGCATAATGAAGAGCAAACTCCATAAAATACATTTCCTGCTTTTGCCACATTTCCATGACAATTTGGAGTGTAAACTGAAGTTATTGGGTGTACTTACACCATAACCTGTTATGCATCTTGCAGATATTTACAAAACAAAAAAAACCAATTTTCAGAAGTTTACATCTTGGTGCACTATTATATAACAATGTATAAGGAGAAATTTACATTTGTGTAGGGATCATAGCAATAAAACAAGGGAGGTCATCTACATCTGCAGCTATACTATTGCACATTTTACTTCAGTCATGTACAGAGTATAGCCATGACCAAAGTACAGATTAGGTATAGTTAGCATAGCTGCAGATATAGATGACTTTTATTTCTATGATCCTTACTCAAATATGTACACTTGTTTGTTTATTAATCGTTTTATAACATGATTTATGGCACACATACTGCGTTGAAGGATGGAGTGGTGTCAGCATTGAAATTGAATGACAGCTATGTTCTGACTAAGGAAATACAGACAATTCTTGCAATTATGGACAATTGTCATGATAGCTGGCCATCACGTGTTAACACGAATCAACATCTATGTGGTAGTGGAGAAAGAAATGGGACCAAAGGAGGATAAAGATAAGTCCATGATGCATGCACTGTAGCTGCTGCAGTTGGTAAAAAAGCACATCTCAAGTCGAAACAATGAATAGTGAAGAAATCAAGACCATAACATTATCCATAGTTGAGTTACACATAGTTAAATAGAAGTTTTGAAATTTTATAAAAGCTTGTTGATTTGCATTGGGATTCCTTTGAAGGCTTATTTTGAACTCAACTATGCCTAACCAATCCTGTAGCTAACCAATCCCCGCCGTGCTGGTGTGAAGAGAAAAACATGAGGCTGGTGTTTTGGGCAGGATAGCCCAAACCATCATAATCCCTACTATACGTTACTTTCATACTGTATGATACAGTTGTTGAAAATGCCTCTAGCCTTCCCTTGGAGTGATAACGTAAATGCCCACTCTCTATTTGCAAAAGCAAACAAATTAAATGGCACTTTAGGTCTAACTGATGGCTGATAACTTTGCTTTAATATGATCACTATAATATGCAGTCGTACATGGCATTAACATTTTACAAGCCCAAAGACTCTTTCAATAGCATACAGTGGTGGGATAGTTGTTGGTGGGATAGATGGTGCACAGATTCTCCTCTCCTGCATTTAGTACAGTGGCGGATCCAGGATGGGGCATTTGGGGCAAATGCCCCCCCCTTCAAGAAATTGCATACAAGATCGATATACTCTAATAGAGCAGTCAATTACTCTAATAAAGCAGTCACAATGTTCATGAGGCAGTGTAGCTTACCTATGAAGCTACAAATAGGATTTTATTTTACATAACAGACGTGATATAGTAGGTAAGGATAACTAGCTATTATTGTTGTGACCTTTTTTTTTTTTTTTTTTTGGTCTTCAACTGGTTTTCAGCAAGTTTTTTTGGTCTTCAACTGTTTTTCAGAAAGGTGCCCCCCCTCTTTCGAAACTCTGGATCCGCCCCTGTAGTAGTGGAATAGTTTGAGAGTGTTCTTTATTTTTAGCCTATATAATTACAGAAAAATCTGTTTCATGAACTGCTCTAATGTGGCCAACTTGCAAGACATGCTAGCAAAAAAGTGATGAGTTATTGTTTGTCTATCCCATTGCTCCCTCAGTTTGAGCGCTGCCTGAGTGGAACATCAACTAAAATGTTACATGATGTATAGATTACTGTTCATTAGGATTACACCGATTCCAGTGTCAGTTTCAGGCCAATACTGCTGTTTTTATTAAGTATTGGAATCGGCCATTGTACTCCATGTGAGAAAATTAATAATTTTAAATTGTTTGTGTACTTGCTTATTTTACTGGTGTAATGGATGCCTGAAAGCTTCAAGCATAATGCTAATAACTACCAACAGAATTACTGATCTATGCTGAAAACTTCTCTACACATCCAAGAAAAATTGATATACAGTAAATAACTCTAATAGAGCAATCAGGTAGCAGTTTGTCATAACTGCTTTATTAGAATATTAATTTTATAGTTGTGAGCACTACACTGCCACGTAGTGTGAAGTTACCGTGTGCAAAAGTACAACGTGATAATGGTGAAATTCAAGTTCCTCTCTGTGCAACAAATGGGATGTGCTGGAGATTCCTAAAAACAAACTTGCAGGTACCAGGCTGGTGGGGGTCAATATGCAGCAAGTTTCAATATGTTTGTGAGAATGTGCAAACAAACCTCTGCATGTGATCGTTGTACTGTAAGATAATATCAGAACATGTCTGTTATAGCCAATTTAAATTATCATTACAGCCTGATGTTGAGCATACATCCATATGCAAATAGTTAATTGCAAGACAGTTGTCAGTTACAATTATTTCCATTAGTGATATGACATGAAAAATAGCTAATAGGATGATTTACCAGTATTTGCATTTGAAATGTTTCTGCTCGACTTCATTGGTTGATTTACACTTGAGTCATACTTAGGTTTTGTAGTATAGTAAACCTCAGTTATTCTACACTCGTTTATCCATACCCTCATTTATCCGAAATTGAATATAACTGTTCTATTAGAGTATCTTTAGTACAAGTGTATGTTCTATTAGAGTACTTCAACAGAGCTCTGTATATATAAATGTATGGATTTCAGTTTTCTAAACAGTTCACTTATGTGAACTCCTTTATCATTGCATGAGACACATTGGGGTTCAGATAACCAAGGGTCCACTGTACAACTAATAACAGTAGGACTGCTTACTTAATTTCATACACTGTATTGGTATTTCATGTGAGCCTCAATAATCAATCAACCAGCAAACAATGGGTTTCACTTGGGCTCAGTAGATATTTAGATAGTGCTTCACATATGCTTGTAGGCTTTTTAAAAATTTATTTTATTACTGTGGAAGACCTCAAAATTGAGTATAAAAAGCACACTATATTTATAAATTACATAGTAAAGGTTTTAAAATGTTCTACACTTGAGGCTATGCACTTGTAAGATTTCTTATAAAAAATAGTTTTAAAATACTCTTTTCTTTGCCTATCAATGGGCTCTTTCAAAACAACATACAATTTGTGTAAAGCTTGCACTATGTGAGTGTATCCACTGAACCAAAGTGAACCCCATATAGTTTGCTGATTTTGTACTACAATTACTGAGACCCACATGAATACCAAATGGTACAATATTGCAACACGCAACCCAAGTCCTACCTCTTCTGCTTCTGCATATCTACAAACATGCAACCATGAATGAATGAAAACATAATATTCAGAATTTGCAGCATTACAATCTTTATCGTAAAATTTGACCTGTAATATTAAACATAAGGAGTTGTAAGTAAGTCAGCAAGCAAGGCTTAAAAGAGGCTGAACTTTATTATTGCAAATCTAAAGGAGATGTTCCAGACCCTACTAAATTGAGCACTCGCTTGGCAATGATCTTGTGCTGTACCTAAATAAAGGTGAATGTATGCCGCTGTTTACACATTGAAATGCTAAAAAATTGCAATACTTATTTCAGCCAAGTGTATAGTAGAAAGAATGTTTAGTATAGACTATTCTTGTGACAAATCTATCACCAAAAAGAGCAGTTTGGAGAGAAACCATACTGTCAATTAAAGAAAGTGATCATTATGGTGCTACCCTTCGCATTGGATGACCCAAAAACTATGGAAGACATCGGAGAGCTGCTGATTCCAATGTGCAATGGGGAATTATTGGGAAACTTGAAAATCGAGCTGCAAAAGCCAAGATATATACCACTATTCTGCTGCAATTTTATATAGCATGTGTAGTGTGGAAAGGTTTGTGCAACATCATAGTATATAAAAAGCATGTATAACTCTAACATTGTTCTCTACAAAATCAGAATATAATTGTATTTCCTCTGAGGCCTAATCCTATTCTACGTGGCTGTTGCATTCAATAATATGGACTAATAGACTACACTAATTGAATTGTTACCTTTCTCAAAGCTTGATCAGGCTGTTTACATGAAAAATGAACTTGAAGAGTTCCCTTGAAGATAGAGGGTTATGCTCCACACAGACATGGATTGGATGGATCCCAAAAGTCATATAGTGCATTGCACAACGAAGTGTTGGAATGGTCTGTTACAATGAAACAAGAACATTGGCTATACTAAATTTTAGTGTTTGCTTCATGCTCTGCTAGCACTCTATACAGGTGCTGCAGAGTTTTAGTTTCCTATCAAGGAAGGAAGGAAAGTGTGATATGCTTGGAAGATGTTCATGACATTCATACACATGATATAACGGCAATTAGGGAAGTGGTGTAAAGCTGTAAACTAAGAGCCAACAACGTGGCCCAGGGACTTTGGATAGCAAGAGTAAGAGAGACGTAAACTCACATGCAAAGTGATATGGGAGGATGTGAAATTTGTGACTGATGGTAATATGACATTGTATGTATTCAAGTATGTGCATAGGTCTGTACGATATTTATGTCACAGCTATATACATTTGTGGAAACTCCTACTAGATGGCCAGAGCCTAGGCTGGTCAATGAACAAGACAACAGCACTGTTAGTAGGGACCCACAAATTATGCTTTTAACCTATTATGCTTTTGAGCAGTGCTCAAAACTTTTGCCTATTATACTCAATTTTTCCCTCAGTTCCTATTAAATGTGAAGTAGAGCAAATCTTTATTTGTCAAAATGCATGTCAGAGAAAAGATCAACATATTCTAATAGAACAGTCAGGTGCTATTAGTGTTGCTGACTATTCTATTAGAGTACATGGATCTTTTTCTGTGAGTTTTGGATTTATTATGGCACAAGTATTCTGCCTATTATGCTAGCATTACGCTCAATCCTTTCAGGCACCTATTATGCTTAACATTATGCCACAGCATAGTCAGTGGATCCCTAACTGTCTGGATTTGTTATGGGCAGGCCTGTCTAGCAATGAAAATAGTACCAATAAGTGTTCATGTGAGGTGTGAACCTATATGGAGAGAAAAAAGATATACCGGTATACGTAATTGACAATATTATAAGACCCAAGCAAGATATTGCAATTGTAATTAGCACTCTAATAGTTCCATCCTTGCCATACCTTTGGTCTTTGTGGTTGCATGCGACTGAGGAATCATATGTATATTTAACAAATGGTCTAATCAATCTGTCAAAATATGGTTAAATAAAAATGTTTAATTGTACACAGTATCCAGCACAGCTGAATATGAATCTGGTAGTAGTCAACAACAACATGTACAACGCTGGTGGTTATGAAGCACTTTACATTTATTAAATAGATTCAGTTTACTGTTGTTACATGCAGTAAACTAGCAAAAGTGAAGAAGACAGTATGTTGTAGAATTTGGTAGTAGAAGGATAACACCACCCGACCAAAACAAATCTGATACTACAAACATGCAAGAGATGGAAGAAAGCACTACCCAATTATGCTATTTACAATGTCTAGTGTTTATTTTAAACATTTAACTAATCTTGTACGTACAATGGAGCCTCGGTTACCCAGACCCCACTTTTCCAGATTCTCGGTTAAATTGAACTACAGAAATTTAATGACTGCTCTAGTGACTGTTCTTATATGGTAGTTAAAATACTAGTATTTAAAAAAGAAATCTTTATGCTATTTATACACAGTTTCAGAGATGTTGACTTTTCAGAATAATTGACCTCCCCTGGTTCCAAGGAGTTTGGATGAACTGAGGTTTCACTGTATATATACGTCCACAACATGTAAAACCATACAGTACAGTATTGTTTACAGATCACTTGATTATTCAACACTAACATAGACCTGGAAAGAGAAAAAAGCAATAGTTCATCTACCCGTGTAATCTCACCACTCCCACAGCCTATTAGCTCTGAATGGTGTGACTACCATTTCACATGAAGTGTTGAACACCTTTGGCAGCACAATGGTCTCCACACCTATCAGTGCAAACAGCCACAGCAAGTTTTTAACACTGAAACAATCTTAAATGAAAGCCCTTGTGAAGTGCAGTGATTAGCACGCAATGTAGCTTATAGCTTGTGTCTCGTATGATTTTCAATTTAGTGGCAGATTTTTGTGTAAACATGAAGACATGCAGACACTACATATAGCTAATAACGTGGATCCCTTAAGATGATTGACCACACTATCTCTAAAACAGCTATTAGTGGTTTTTTGGTGTCCTAAGTAAAATCTTTCTGGATATCCTAAGGATAGTGACATCCTCACTTGTTGGAAAAGCTGAAACATTCATTTACACCACATCTTTGATCACATATAAATTGACTCTCAAAAGCAACAGCATATCGTCTGAGCACACAAAAACTAGTATTGTTTATTTAAAAATTAAGTAGGGATGGAATCCAAGCAATAGAATCTAGTGAAACAACATGTACAAATGATGGTATTGCAACAGGAAAGTCCCTACATTAACATTTAGTTTGTTCAATGTCATAGTAGCTACAGGGCTATGCTGTAATACCATCATTCGTATCTCCTGTTTCACTAGTTTTCATTGCTTGGATCCCTATACACTTCATTGTATTTTTTTAATTACACTAGTTTGTTAGTTTTGTGCTACGTATGATATTCACATGTGACTGTATTAGAATATTGAACATGGCTGTTGTATCAGGGTGGCTACTTTATTAGAGTATCTCAAGTGGGCCTCAGGCAACTAGCCTATGAGACACATGCAGTATTTTAAAGGGGCGTAATCTTTCCATCCATGTGCTGTGCCAGTCAGAGGCATGTGATCAATATGATCGATTGCAATAAATATGACTATATCATTGCAGTGCTTGTCTGCTCGATCATTATTGGTGCTGCTAAGAAGGCATGGTAAATTGTAAGAAGCAGCTACAAGTCTAGCTAGTATACTTCTTACAGCAGCATGAGCACTTTAAATATGGAAGTGTTGATATGGAAAATTATTGTCTCTGGTGAACTCGTTAACGTGGTAGCATTGTTTAGTCTCAAATTGCTGCCTCATATCACTGCAATGCTTGAACTTAAACATAAATGTTCCACCATACAGAGGACTACTCACATGTAACACAATTATTGTGATTTGTTGACTACACTATTCACCATAAGCATGTCCTCACTATTTCATGTCTACTGATTCAGGTGTCAATGTTAGGTCTGTGTAGTACGTGCCAAACACAGGTCAATGCCTCTTTCATAGTGTATATATAGCCAATCTGTATGCAAATTGAAGTGCTCCATTGCACACTTGTATAACAAAATTAATTATGATTATGTAGCCCTAGGACCTGTCGTCCTTGAATTGTCTATGTGGTGTGTGGATGTGACATAATTCGCCTTTTTTTTTCAAGGAATAGTACTCTGGTGACATTGATGTAACAGTGATGTAACAGAACAAACAATGGGGCCATTTGATTATGCGTACCAGTTCTCAGTAAGGATCATGCAAGAGCATGCATAATACTGTTACATGCCTCCTTTGCGGGTCAGCGTAGCTATGCCTAACTATTGTTTCCTCGCATAGGGGACATGAGGCAAGATACACAACTCAACTAACATTGTACTTTCTTGTTTGCCTTTGTAAGTCAAAGGCAAGCAAGACAAAAACTTCAATTGGTCAAATAAAAAGTATACCACAATTCATAGCTTAGTGTAAATGTGATTTTACTAGAAATCAACCAACAGTCAAGTGCAGTTTTTATCATTACCACGCAAAGATTGCAGTAGACTACAGGATTAGAGTGCCACTCCATATATGTATCAGGCAACCACCTTACCTATCAATCTCATGCCCCACCCCCACCCCTGTGTAGCAATACTGACAAAGCCTAGCATCAAACTCCCCAGTATAAGAAGCTTGCCAAAACCCCACTATTTCCCCACCTCAAAAGGGGTTTCATAGGGGATTTGATTTATCTATTAAAATAATTTTTGGCTGCTATTAAAAGCCCAAGGGGTGGGGGAAAGATGTAGATGTCAAGGTGTATGGGGATCCCCAGGGATGGGGGTGGGGCTTGACATTGATAGGTGCATGTAAATACAGGCCGGTATTAGTTTACTTTAGCTACAGGTGTTTTGTAATCACTCACACTGAAAACGTCATGGGCAGCATCTCGAATTTCATGGTAGCTCTGAGACCAATACTACGATTTATGACTCTCTCACCTTTTTGTCAGATGCATTTAGACTTGGAGTGCGTTATATAGATATCGAAGCGGCCGGTTGTGGAAGAAAAAACTGTGCAGCGGCGCCGCTCACACGTGTCTAACAATTTTCGCATGCGTAACAGAAAATAACCAAATAAGGAAAGTTTAGAAATGAAAACTATGATGATCATAACACACGTACATACTGAAAACTACAACATACTACTACTTATTACCTAACTATAAACTTATTACTACCTATACGTACTTAACTTAACCAATGTCAAAGTCAGGAAATTCGTCCTCAGCAGTAAGCGAATACTGGCGGAGTATCATTTTTGCATTGTACCTCCACAAAGTCATAGACAGTTGCTGGAGAAGTTGGCGCCTAGCAAACTTTCGAGGTAAACCGTTTCTAACAGTTGTTCTGTCAGCTATGGATCCTAAAATTGATAGGGCATATGGTGACCAAACACCAAAGGTCTTACATACAAGAGGGATAAAATCTCCTCCATTATCATTCACAATGTCCTGGTAGTGGTTGTCCTTAGCTATCTCACCAACAGCAGCGGCCACCCCAGCCTGAGAAGAAGCAGAAGATATGACAGCAGACTGAGTGGTACTCCTGACGGAGAGATCAAAATAGGCAGGACGACCAAGATGAAAGTCAGGGTGGTATATGTCGCCAGGACGAGATCGGTCAGATAGAATGCCTTGCTCCCTAAGAACACCAGGGTGATCTTGGAGCAAGGCATGGTGTACAACAGACACTAAAGTAGGGTCCGCAACGTGAAATTTCGACCTCCGAGAATCAACTCCAAACTGGTCAATGACAGATAGACAAGTACAGAGTGGTAAAGAAGGGAACAAAGGAATGCCAAGCCACAAACGTAAAGCTATAGTAAAATCGTGAGGAGGAATAGCTAGACCCAAAGCAGGCTGTGGAAGTGCTTTAAGCCAACCACTGCTGGTGCCAGAAGAATGTGATAAAACATGCAGACGTGCTTGATCACGAACGGTGGAACTGCTTACAAGCTGTTTAAAAAGTGAATCATCTAAAATGGCTTGAAGGTCAGTTTGAGAGGAGTTTTGCAACACAGAAACAGACATACCCGGCTTCGAAGAAAGCGAGGGAACAATCCTCCCAGGGAAATGGCATAAAAACATCAAAAGTTTCCACTAAACGTGACACTAAAATACGGGAAGAATTACAGGATCCCACAAATGCAGGAGCAGCAGAACGCTCAGATTCACGTAGGTCCAAGCCTCCTAACCTAAATGGCAAGGTGGCTTGTGTCCAACCACTATCAGAAATTCCACAACACAAGATTCTACTAAGGCATTCTCGCAACCTAAGGTCAAAATGTGAGGGAAAGGAACCCAAAGAGGAAGATGGCACACAACGTAAAAGGTGAGTGACCTTGCAATAAGGAAAGTTTTGCTGCTTTTTAAATCTCATTCTTTCCGTTTACGAAGTTATCCGTCTCTCGTCCTCCGGACTCTATAAGCCTCTTCAGTGCGTGGAGTGTGGGTGAAATCCAAACCTGGTCTAGCGAACATTGGAGGATGGATTATTCAGCCGTCGACAGTGACGCGAAGACTTTGGCAATACAGACACAAGATCTGCACAAGTTTTATGGAACTGGGCGGAACGCATTCCATGCACTCAAAGGACTCAACTTGAGTGTCCCGTATGGGACGTTGTGAGTTAGCAATAGTGTTATGAAGACTGTTAACCTTTTCATTTAAAGTACGTTCAACGGCTAGTGTTATTTAATAAGATCCGGTCAGGATGCATTTTATCTACGGCGTATGTGGTCTTTAGCCCAAAACGCTTCCTTTTTTAATTAGTCTCGTGCCCAGACCCCACCCACTGCGTTGAACAGGGTCTGGTGACATTCGCAGGAGTTTTGGGCCCTACGCCATTTTCCTTTTCTGACCAATCGGACGCCTTGATTCAGGTACAACACGATTTGATAGGCTGGAACTAGGAAAATGGCTGACAATAACTATGGATACAAATGCGTAAACAATATGGCGGCGGGCCCAAAAACATAGTGTAAGTCACCAGACCCTACTCAACGCAGTGGGTGGGGTCTGGGCACGAGACTATTTTTAATAGGCAGTTGCTATTCGTACGTGACCGTGCAAATAGTACAGAATCTCGCTCAGAGCTATTCGCACGGTTACTAAGAAAATGCAGATGCAGTTTGCATGTGTGTGCATATAGATCCTTTACTATGGTGTACATCTTCCGGGTGTGTATATACGTGCATTCGGGAAGTATAATGGATACGGCACTAAATGTGATCGTGCGAGTCCAAGGACACCCGTTCTCTCTGCTATGCACCACTCCCTGTACGGGTTGTGTACTTAAATAGCCATCGTTGTACGACATGCAAGCATGTCTCTGAGTCTTAAAGACACACCTACCCAACTTGCAGTCACGCAGAAGTTCATAGCTAATCAGTTAGTCATAAGAGTTTATAAACTGATACGGTAAAACTAATACGTAGATTTACAAAATAATACACACTGTAAAGTTGCAGATTAAGTAAATCAATAGGAGTCAGTCTGAGTCAAAAACATCACCAAATGCATCGTCGCATCCCTTATAGTCACAAAACCACATTTCTCTAATAGTATTCATTCTCTTTGCCTCTTTCAAAGTGATGCCAACACAAGAGTAATGGTATAAATTGTCACAAATGTAGCACTTAATCATTGTTGTAGCTTCCTCAGCAGGTGGATGTTTTACATGTTCTATTGCACGTGGTAGCCTGCAGCAACAGTACACATTAAGCTGTTTGACTAACGGCTTTTTCTTTGCAGTGACTGTTGATGGAAATGGTGACAATTGACCATTCTCTAGACAACTTATAAGATGATTACATAATTCTACAATCCCAGCATACTGACAAGATGCTGGGTCTTTTCCATGACACAAATCAGTTAAAAAGGCGATTGCATATACACCACAATCAGTACTATTTCGTTGCACTTGTACCCTTTCTAAGTTTAACTCTATAGTGGACGTTTTGCATTGAGCGATGGAAGCAATCTGCTTTAATGTATTGTAACTTGGCTCCAAAAAAACACTATCATATACGTCCACTTCATGGTCTGAATTCATTTTAATTGTAATCCAGTGGTCTTCACCCGTGTGTAAAATTTGAAAATAGGCGAATCCTGCAAATCCTGCCAACCAGTCAAACTTTGGAAATGATAGTTTTAGACCCAGTAAAGGTGTGGACAAGCCCTGGAAATCTTTGAATTTATCATACAGTAGCTGATTGATGGCATTAATGTGATCATCTCCAAGCTTCTCACCAGCTTTAATGTCTTGAACCAAATGTTTAAATCTTTGAACCACATCATGTCTATAAGAAGGGCCCTGGAGCATTTTTCTTTTCCGTCGCCTAGTCTACTTTGTTGAATTCCCTTTGTGTTGCCCATTTTGTGATACTGATGTAACATCCTACAGTAAACAAAGAAAAACATCATTATATACAAGCCCAATTTAACGTATACAAGGCTACTATTATGCCAAATGCAGAATTTTACCTTAATTCCATTACTTTCATTGTTTCTCAATACATCAGTAGAACAAGTAGCATAGCATAACCCACAAAACCACTCTGCCTTTTTTGAGGCAACATTTAAGCCAGAACATTTAATATGGTACCACACCAGGCAAGATTCACATACAATTGATGGTGTCAATGATATGTCTTTGTGACAAACTCCACATTTCCACTGAGGATTCTTCTCTAACTCAGCTATCATGTCTGCTACCTTTACCCAAGCTGCTTTTGTAAAAAATTGCTGAACTGACACCCAGTTGACATTTTCATCAAGCAGACTTAGAGAAAGTTGAGCATCGCTAATAATTTCTTTTTGTCCTATCTTTTCACCTGAAAGAGCTTTCTTTACCAGTTCATCAGGTAACATCCAGCTAAGTATTTGTTTATCCCGTTCCAGACAAGGTTTCTTTAAAAATTTTATTGGTTTCATGGTGCACTTTTTCTTTCTTGGCAATCCTATTACTGTTAAATCTGCACCTTTAGGTCTACCTCTCTTTTTGATTTTTGGTGGCAATTTTATTGAATTGAGATCCGTAATTTCATCATCACTGATAATTTGACAGTCAGTAGGATCAATGGATTTCTGTGAACTTACCAGTAAGTCCTCTTTGACATCACTATGATCACTGTTAAAATCAGCAGCCGCTGAATCATTTTTGTGACTGGGATTATCAGAGTCATTGCTGATGTGAACACAATTACTGGAATGCATCTTGACATGGCAATGGTCATCGGAGTTCTTAATACAACTGTGATTATTGGAGTTAGGCTTGGTGCAACTGAGATCATTGGGGTTCATCTTGACTCGACCGTGATCATCAGAGTCCTTTTTGACATGACGAAAACTACTGGAGTCTTTCTTGGCACAACTGTGATCATTGGGATTGACATGACTGTGACCATCAGATTCCTTCTTGACTACATGATGACAATTACTGGAGTCCTTTGTGACATGACTGTGATCAATAGAGCTCTTCTCAGCTTGACTGTGATCATTGAAATCCTTCTTAGCATGACTGTGATCAGTGGGATTCATCTTGACATGACCGTGACCATCAGAATCCTTCTTAACATCTAGACGATAACTAGAGTCCTTCTTGACACAAGTGTGATTATCAGATTCCTTCTTAGCATGACTGTGATCATTTGGATTCATCTTGACACGACCGTGACTATCAGAGTCCTTCTTGACATCAACATGATTACTGGAGTCTTTCTTGACATGACTGTGATCATTGGAATCCTCCTCAGCATGACTGTAATCATCAGGGTTCATCTTGATATGACCATGATCATCAGAGTCCTCCTTGACATCAACACAATTACTGGAGTCCTTCTTGGCATGACGATGGTTACTGGATTCCTTCTTGACATGGCTATGATCATTAGGGTTCACCTTGACTCGACCATGATCATCTGTGTCCTTCTTGACATCAACATGATTACTGGAGTCCTTCTTGGCATGACGACGGTTACTGGATTCCTTCTTGACATGGTTGTGATCTTCAGGGTTCATCTTGACACGACCATGATTATCAGAATCCTTCTTGACATCGACACGATTACTGGAGTCCTTCTTGACATGACTGTGATCATTAGAATCCTCTGCATGACTGTGATCATTGGGGTTATTGACACAATGAAGACTACTGTAATTGTGACTGATCATGTTGCAGTCTGCCACTGAAGTATCATTCACACAACTATGGTCATAATCCATTAGGGATGACTCTGAGTCCCAACCATTGTCACAAGGGGCATCAGTTGCAATAGCAGAGAAACTAGCAGAAGTTGAATCCTCCAGATCAGCAAAATTAGTTAACGATTCATCAGTGTTGGTTAAGTCATTGTCATCTTGTTCCACTACATCAGAGCTTGCATCAACAACTTGAACAGTCACTCTTTTCCCTTGTTCCCAAGCCTTTTCAATATTCTCCAAGCACTCTACAGCATAAGAAAATTCTTGTGTTGAAATGTAGGAGGCCAAATTAGCCAGTTTTTGTGATATTGTGAAAACTTTCCGGTACTTATCATGCTGAGATAGGACTTTTTTAGTTGGTAAACTGTCCACAGTAGAGACCTTCACATCAACAAACTTATGAGCATTAGAAATGAAGACACAATGACTACTCTTATAGTAGTTACGAGTCCATCTTTTAGCACACAGCATTGGCTCAAAAACATCGAGTTTAGCATAATTGCGAAATGAGAAAATGTGTCTACATGGTAGCTCCATAGCTGTATTAAATCCACAGTTACAATGATGGTCTGATGTATTCAAATTTTTCCCTTTGGAATGGATAACGATTGTCCGTGTATCACCATCTAACCTTTCTGTGCTCTCCACTTTTTTGGATAATTCAAATTGTTTTACAACAAATGAAAATGCATAAGGCAGAGCTTATGATAACGTCCGGACACCGGACAAAATCCGGTCAAATTGCATAGATGTCTGACCATAATGCAATTTGTCCGGACACAGTGTCCCATCAAAGCATAAAGAAGGAGCCTAAGGGCTGAGCTGGCATGCTATCAACAATAACATTCACTTGGTTGCCAGGAGATAGTATACATTCTTACAACCCAAGGGAGTGACCATAAATGTACCATTGCCAACCCACTGGTGTACTTTAACCACATAACAGCTGCAGTAAGGCATGTGATGTCTTACCACTATAATGTTTATTTGCTATGCTACAGTAGACATGTTGGGCATTCATCTCATGTCCAGTCAATTTTGGCAATTGTCCGGCCGATTTTGGTTTGTCAGGACATTGTGGCAGGACAACAGAGAATTCTTATCATAAGCTCTGATAAGGTGTTAACAACTCGCGGTACTCAGAAAGGGAATTATGTCCAGGGAATAAATTCACAGGTGTCTTCTTAAAAATCATAGCAGCACGATGATCCCGTTCCAAAGCCAGTGAATTTAAGCATTTCATCAAATCTTGAAAGAAATTCAAAACAGATGAATGCTTGCTAACAACACTTTTAATCTTCTGATTTATGCATTCCAGCCTGTTGTTGGTACTGTTCAAATAATGGCATGATTCCCGTTTAAGCCCTTCTACCCATTGCTCCCTAATGTCATGCCAGTTAGTATCAAAATATTCAATCACTGCTGTAAGCTTGGTTTCCTTTAGTTGTTGATAATACTTAAAGTACTCATCCTCGTCTCTGGCATAAACAAGTTTAGAGATGACCTCTAAAACTGTGATTCTTTGAGCAGCACTTAAGTTCAATTTTTCAGTGGTGATCTCCCGACGAAACGTTCTTAGTGTATGAAATAAACATATCATCAAAGCTGCACTTGGGATCTTTTCTGTAATAACGTCTCTTTCTGTCATGTCTTTGTCAGCCATTATGCACCTCACCTTAGAAGTGTCACAGTGCTTAACAAAACTATCCATCATACGGCTGATTGTAACCTTGTCCTCATTAACTACCAGCCACAGTGCTACCACTTCACTTTCTCCATTGCCATCAACAACCATGATAATGTACAATGGCATATTCAGATTATTCAGTTTATAAGTTGCATCAATCAAAATCAGCTCCGGAAACTGTTCATATGTGTTTTGCCAAGACTTAGTTTGGAAAAATATACTTGTAAAAACATTATTATCATCCTTGGACACTTCAACAATAGCACCTACACAGATATTGAAAGTACATGTATAGTGATATGTACATTATGTACATATGCGTACCTACATACATACATAAAAGGGCTATAACTTAAATACTAGAAAACAGCACATCGTCGCAACACTTCAACTATGTATGCAGTTCAATTATCTGGTTTTATTTTGTGGATCAATTGTTAAACCAGGTGTGTGCCAACAGCCAACCACAAAGGTTGACTGTGGACATGTACCTACTTTTCTAAGTTCTTTTTGAAAACGAATGTATGCATTAGAGATGGATTAGACAGGTGACTTTTGATACAGACCACAAATGTATGGGAAACACTGGCTTTTATGCAAAAGGTTGTTACTTTATGATCCCTGTAATTCTTACCATCAATTTTTCTCATTTCATCAACAAGTGTGTTAACACTAACAACTGATTTGTCCTTTATCCTGTCACTTATATTTTGCAAGTCCTTCAGAGTAACAACTCTGCCAGCCTTTTCAACTATATATTGCTGAACCATTTTTTTGTTTCCTTTAACACTTAACATGTTCTCTGTCTCTTCAAGCAGTTGTCCCTCCATTCTCCGTTGCTTAGGATAGTGTCTAAATGTGTTCTAAAAGCAAAATTATAGTTAAAGCAGCATAACAAATACAATGTAGAAAATATAACCCAGACTAATATAGTGCAATGCAATGCT
Organism: Dysidea avara; assembly: GCF_963678975.1. Classification (NCBI taxonomy): domain Eukaryota; kingdom Metazoa; phylum Porifera; class Demospongiae; order Dictyoceratida; family Dysideidae; genus Dysidea; species Dysidea avara. Next base: position 35,695,735 of record NC_089278.1, read on the forward strand.
GGATGTTTATATAAGTACGCTGTGTATAGTTGATAAATAACATGAGGAGTGGGTGCTTAAAAACTAACACCCATTTGTTCAGACACATGCAAAGCCATCTTCAATATATAGTATATAGCACACGCTTGATGATAAAATGTATCTGGTATTGGAAATTGATTCGATAATAATTCACTCTTCTTTGTGTTAGGCCCACAACCACATCTAAAAATGAGATTAGATCTTGGCAAATATCTCTAAAATTGTATCTGCTAAATCTGTACCATACACCTGAAGATATCCTAGTGGACATTCAATCCTTATTTTAAGCTATACCCATGACTTAAGATACTATTATGCTATCATTATGACACATGATGTATGCATTATTTGTATTACACTAACAATAGTATGCCAACAGGCACTAAAGTGATATCTAACAGTAAAATATCAAACCCATAGTCCTAGCTGTTGTTGATTTACATTAATCTGAACGAACTGTCAATCATTAGAAAATTCTATAGCAAATCTTGGAAATGTTTTGGCTGCTCTTAAGTCACTTTTAAGGTTTGATTCTGTCTAATCAAAACAAGGGGTGCTATGAAAATGTTGTTAAGCTACTTTACATATTTGCGAAAAAGTATAAACCTTAATATATGGTAACTTTCTACAAATACGACGCAGTATAAGTGTTACATGACATTACCTCACTAATTTCATGATTGTGTTCATTGACCACTGACCACACAGCTAATACTTGGCCATCACGACTGCAACTCAGTTTTAAAGAGAATGGGCACTCCCTCTGAAAAGTCCTATAAAAGAAATGCATATAGATTTCACTGTCTGGACTAGACTCCTGCAAGCAAAAGCAATTGCAGTTAATCAAAAACACTATTATTATCATGACATTTTGTAAATGAGGTGACTGTTCCATTAGGGTACAAAGAACCCTAGGTTAATTATCTAAATTTTGAACATAAATGTTTTCAGACAAAGGGTATTTTTGCAGCCTATACATGTACATTTACAGTAAAATACTCTAATAGAACAGTCATGGGCATTCCAGAGTAGATAAACAAGAGTATGCTGTATTTTGATTTCTGGAAATCTTTGAAGCCATTAGGACTACTGCTTAGACCCCTTATTTAGTTATTGAACTGTGGTTTAAAAGCATTCCACCATGCACCAAAAGATGTTGAGGGGTGTGTAACTCTTGAGAAATTATGACAATGTTCAGAATTCAATTCAAACATTGGAAGTTTTCTCTGATACCTGACAAGCAAGAGTCAGTGATTCTGGCACCAGGATTCACTGGGAATTAATTGTCAAATCACAATGTCTCTGAGGACAATTGAGACACGGCAGTAAAACAAACACACTTACCATTGATTCGGCCGTTCACCCTTAGATGCAGTCTTGAACTTTTTCCCTCCTTGTGAGCAAACAAAATCTATTTCTGTATACCTTAGATTTTCATTGTACACCTTCGATGGTGCACGTCTCACTGCTGAGTCGATTGTTCTAGATCGCTGAACGTTCAATTGGACAAATTCAGTTCTTTCAAACACAGAAACTTTGTCTTTAAGGTCATTGTAACTAGCGAACTCGTCTCCTACACAAAACATCTGGCATCTGACAAAAAAGATCCAGAAAGAAACGTGAAAAAACCTACTCAAAGCTAGGTGTAGTTTTCGAATTAAATAAACCGTGTACTATCCGTAAAATAATAACATCACGTGACTGCCGTGTGAATAGCACGGAGCTATTAGCACGTGACCGTGCGAATAGCCACTCCGTTTTTCTGTTGCTAATGTGCCTATCAATGTAGTCCCCAGATTCGGGATTGAGGTGGGGGAAGGTAGGAATTTGCATCACAGAACTCACCTACTGGGGAAGTATTGGCAATAAAAACCCTGACCAAGCCTCGACTAGCAAAACCCGGAGATAGTGGGGCTAGGAAGGGATTTGTATGATTATGTGGCGTTCAGGCGTTGGTCAAGAGATTTGGGTTGTGAGTGGATTCTAGTAGCTAGCTAGCATCTGAGAAACTCCTTTCTAAAGGTACACGACTGCTTCAGTAAATTTCTTGTGAAGACAAACCCTCACCAAGTTGCACTGAACTGATTAAGGGCAGTGATTAATTGGACAGCATGTTTATGGTAATGCACAAACAAACGTGGAAATCCATAGACAACAGCTCACAGAACGAACTCTTATCAGACTTCCCAGCTACTGTTGATATAATTAACATTCACGCTTTAAAAACATTAACTCCAGCTGCCATCTGGTGATTACTGTTATATGGAGCGCACCCTGACTAGCCACACGGTCTCTCTTGCTGAATGACTTCAAATTATGCACCACAGACCATCAAATTTGGTGTGGCCATCGGGTAAGTGTTACTCTACACTTTGAATTTTCATGATTCAGGCTTGATGGCATTGTTAGCCAATGTTGTAGTCCATGGGTATGCATTTTCACTACTTTCCATGTTGTCATCAGTAAAAAGGAAAGCATAAAATTGTTCTACAAGGTGAGAAGTGGTTGAAATCAAAACTCCTTACTGTCCTTAGCACTAGATTGTTCATTGGCCAAGTTATCTTTAAAAATTGACTTGAAATTTATGGGTTATATAAGCGTACAATGAAGGCACGATATTTTACGATGGTCCAGCAGTCTTTGTATAGTCCACTGTTTAGTTCCAATGCTGCGTGCCATATGGTTTGTTAGGGGGTGGCAGATAAATATTCTGATTGCTGTTGCACTTATTCCATGACCACTGCCAGAATGAATAAAATCACTTCGCGGACTTTAAGATGAAACAAACACCAAAATTCTTAGCGGCTGATTACCGACTACTTTTACGAAAGTGTAAAAGTGTGATGTGCTAAGACTCTTTGTTCTAGTCAAAAGTGCAAGGAATGGAAGAAGAATGGTTTGCTATGGATTTGTGAACAGCAGAAAGGCCTTCAACAATGTTTCAGATATATCACCAAGACATTACCAGTAAATCTTTGCTTGGTCAACCTTGGTGCAAAAAAAAAACCGTGATGTAATCTAATTGCATTCTGGGAAGTATGCAACATTACCTCAAGGATGAACGAAAGTAGATTTACTGTACTGTAATTTATACGAAGGATTAATATCATTTTACTATTATAAGCATAGTTAACTTTTGCTGCCAGCAGGGGTTAGGGTTTACTGTTGTGTTTGTGCTTTTCTTTAGATATGGTCTCCTTGGTGCCAGTGGGTGTGGCAAGACCACATTGTTACGTTGTGTGCTGGGACGACTACCCATCCATTCAGGACAAATCTCCTTCATGGGTAAACCTCCTGGAGCTCCTGGACATACTGTACTTGGCAAATATGTGGGCTACATGCCTCAGGTATGCATTAAATAGGGTGGAATGTGTTTTCCTTTATGAATGCACTCACAACAGGATGGTGATTAGTAAACTTTTTTGTTCGCTGACAGGTATCACTATAGCTTATTACAGAGTACTTTCTGTTTCATTTGCTGTATTTACTGATCACCTCTGTTGAACCTTTAATAGTAGCCACCCTTGCCGCATGGTTTCATTAAACACTGCTGAATTTGTAGTAGAGATGAGCTAGTGTAGTTCTAGGGAGTTGCTGCTGTGTAGTAGTACTATGGCATTTGTTTTATAGATACTCCTTGTGTTAAACATTTGCACTTTGTGCCTTTTATTGTGTGTATTGACTAATAATGGAAATTGCTCTAGTTGTTGATCTACTCATTATTGTATTACTATAAACACTGCAATACTGTTAATGCGTGTTGATTTGCTGGCTAAGAAATATTGCTATGATTAAAATGCAGAACTGGGTGAAACAGATTCCAAAAGAAGCTTACCTAAGACATCTTCAGTGTATTTACTACAGTTAGCCACTTGGAAACAATATAAACCACTCCCAATATTAGGATGCAGTGTAACTTACAGCTTGTGTCTCATCTAATTTTCGTAATAATCAACTTTTTTTAGTGTCAGATTTTTTGTGTTAACATGAGACATGCAGACACTACATATAGCTAATAACAGATCCTTTACATGATCTTTTCATTTCTTAAGGCAATTGACCACACTAGCTCTGAAATGGGTATTAGTGATTTTACTATTTCGGTATCCTGAACAAAATCTTTCTGGGTATCCTAAGAATGGTGACATCATCACTTGTTGAACAAACTATTGCTGTAGTCTCAACAAATAAAGATAGAATCACTACAACTGCAGCTGAGTGTGGTTTCAGTACACTACTAATCTTAGTGCAGAATTAGAAAGTATTTAACTTTGTTTCATCTACCAGGGTTAGTTGGTAATGATTGACAAGCTCTGAAGAAATTGTCCCAACTACTCCCTTTTTCCACGTTAACATTGCAGCACTATTGCCTAGTGTTGTGGTCACTTGAATGTTGCAAGAAATAAGATACGAAAAATATAGCATGTAAAGAGAGGGCAAGAGACAAATAGTAGCACGAGACAAAGTCAACTCTTGTCTTGAGACCAGTATTTTAGTGCTATATTTTTCATATATCACGAGCAAGGTAATGCTTTAACTAATTTAAATAACTTCCCTCAAGCCTGTAACTAGAACACGCTTGCACCACTAATAGCATTTAATAATAGCTTGAAACAGCCTACTTCATTCCGGATCATGATTAGAGGTATGCGATAAAATCTCGATACAAAGCACTGTAACTTTCAAAGCGTCCAACCTATGGCGGCTGTGTAATTTACATCATTCTACTAGTGATGCAACAAGGATTGAATTGATACCTAGGGTTTTACACTAAATGGTAAGTCCAAAACAAGCTGTGTAAATAACTTTGGTAAGGAAACACGCGGACCTTTTCCATTTCTTTATAGAATGGTCCATAACTTGTTCTCTATCACCTTGCAACAACTTCCATTCAATTCGCCGTTGAATTTCTATCAGGCCTTGTATGACTCGCGTGGGTAAACCCACAATTGAAATTAAACATGTGGCAGGGATTTTGAAACTCAGTCACAAGGGTCCGCGTGTTTCCTTACTGAAAAGTTATTTACGCAACTCAGTTCATCGCTTCATAATGATGTGGCTAAGTGCATTATTGTGGGTCTCATTGTGGTTGTAAACAAGTATATCAGGTTTCCTCATAAATGAGGTACCTACACACTTCAAAGTCAATTCTGCATATATACCATTGTTTGAAATAGAATTAGTGTTATGTTGTATAGGATTATTTAGACCTTTTTACAGCACTAATAATGACTACTTTGCTTGTGACTAGTTTTAAGCTCAGGGCTTAAAGCCTCAGTATTCGCAATACAAAAGGCGGGGGTAACAGGGGGTTGTTCGATATATGGATTGCTCTCGTAAACATTAAGGCAATGTATTTTGTTTTGTAAAAGACCCTAGATTTTGAGGTGAAACTCTCGTATCTTCTAGCACTAATCGGGTATGTATATTCTTGTGAACAACGTAACAATGCCACACTTTGTTGCATATCCCACACATTTTTATTTCATCCCAGAATGTCGACTTTTGCATAATTAATTATAAAGGCACTTATTCGCTGCTGACCTCCTCTGTGTTGTGCTTAATATTTTCAAGAACCTGTTTTATTTTATTTACAATATCATCTAAAAAGCATACAATCAGAAAGTGAGCATTGACTGCTGCTCAGTGATTTGTTGTACCATCACCTTCAAGCTGTTTATGAGCTGTATATTTAGTAGTTATACAGTGGACACTAGTGCTCTGCCTGAATGCAATACGCGCTACGCAATGTTTGAACGGACAGAAAATCCTCAGTGCCACAGTATAACACTCTATGGCTACTTAGCACCTGTTGACATAACCAGGGACAGCCCAGTAGTGCATTCCACAATAGTTAAGAGACAATCTGGCACTAGTTTATGATGCAATATTAACAAGTGAATGATGCAATAGCAATAAAAAGTTTTGAAAACGTTTTCAGTGTGGGGAGGCATAGCACACCAAACTTGTTGTCCATGCAATACTCGTGTCCCTCCCAGCAGGGTTCTGCCCACACTGGTCGGCAGCGGTTCCAACCAGTACAATTCTTACTTATCAATTCATGTTAACATTAGGCCACTACTCAGGAATATCTGGGCAGAACCCTGCAGTCCCAGATGTAACCAGTGAACTGTGTAATGACCACCATTGTTGTACTGTTAATCGGCAAGCCTGAATCCTTTGTCTCCATTCCTACTATTGTAAATTGGAGTTCACGGGCTGTGAAATCATAGAATATCTTTAAATGGCTTCCACTGTCCCTTTAAATCCTGGCCTTTGTGCCTTCCGACACTTGATTTTGTTTTTGGTATGCAACATGTGCTCTTAACAGAACCATCAGAAATGTCACAGTATACCATTCACCCTGTCAAGAAGCACACTCTGATCACCTAGCTCTTAATAATGAGGACAATCCCCTGAAGGTCCATTTGCCTATGTGCAGTGTTATATTTAGATAGTACTTTCTGTTTTTGTTTTTGGGTGAGCACCCCCCCCCCCCCCCCCTCAACCACAGTGCTTGCTACGTCTATGAATATTAAATACTCTGTAATAATTATTGTTGGGGTATACTGCCTCAGAAATTAATTATACAGTTTTAAACTTTCTTTATCTGAAGGAAACTGCTCTGATATATGAATTCACCATGTTGGAGTTGATGTACTATTTTGGTATCCTCTATCGGATGAACATGAAATACACGCGCAAGCGTACTGAATTCTTGAAGGAGTTTTTGAATTTGCCAACTATCCATTGTAGATGTGGAATCATGAGGTAATGTTGTTGCGTGGGTGTGTGTGTGTGTGCGCGCGCGCGTGCGCGTGCACACTATCAAAGCTATGTACAGACTTGTTCATCGTTTACTAAATTTAATAATCATCCTTTAAATTAACTGCTAAGGATATCATATTGCGTCCTAGTGCTATAAAACTGACACCTATAAAGATTTAGGAGCTTACATTATAAGCCTATCAGGCACATCCCTAAAATCATAGGAATGTGGGTAACTGGATCTCTCACACAATATTGCACGTAACATAGTGTAATAACCTGTGTGTTGTCAGTGTCAGACAGATAATGAATTGTGGAAGGTATGGCTTCATTCTCCTTTCCAAATAACTTCCTGATAACAAAGCTATTAATTTTATTGATTTGTGTTTAGGGTAATTCAGGGGCTTCACTCAAGTGCTTCGCACCATTTTGTGGTTTAATGGTATGCTGTACACATGTGCCAATGTGGGTATCAACAATCACAAAATTTTGCCTGTTTCACTATAACTAAGGGTTCCTAGTGGTACACAATGAAAACTTGTCCCAGGCGGTGTACAATGTTTAGTTATTACAGAGTATGGTGATCCAGTACACAAACAGTCTGCTCAAAAAGTTCTAAGACACTACTGAAATTTATTTGCATTCTGATCAAGTGATGTCTAATCCGGCTGCCAAGAAGGGGTGCATCATGCTGACTTTCAAATTAAACTAACCAACTGCTCTCCCTACATTATAGCTTAAAACCTATGTCACCAAGATAAAGACTATTATTGCTTAATGTTTTATGTAATTAAAAAGTTGTTGTTTTTTCACTACATTTCCTTTTTTTCTCATAGTCAGGTGGCTTAGTGAAATTACCGTTACCAAGTGGACAAAAGCACCAAATTTGGTGTGAGACTTCTTTAGGACCTATTAACCAATTTTAGCCTAGGAGCCCTCTCAGGATTTTAAGTACACACCCCCAAATCAAAATGGCTGCTATTTACATTAAAAATTAATTTTTCAATGTCATAATAACTTAAGGACATTTTGCACTGTACCATTTGGTATAATAACATGTCATTTGAGTTCTTTAGTCAGTTACAGTATCTAAAGTGTTATTGCATTTACAGTTGCAAAGTGGTGAACATGGTAGATTAGCTTTTCCACACTTGCATTTTGTACAGTCTCCCTTACAAGCACACTTGATTAATTCTCTGCATGCCTTGGATACTTCTGGAATTGTCATCCAAACTGGCTGCCATGACTGTGCCTTGGTCCAAGCAAAATCTTCCAGAGATGGTATCTCTGGCTGTGCGTCAGTGCTGGTCATCCATACTCCAGCGTGGTACAAAGCCCGCTTTGTGTGCTGGAGAAGTGCATTCTGCGTAGGTGGTATTTTATCCATACTTCTGTTCTTGTGACAAAACAATTCCTTCCTTGCTTCATTCACTGAACTCGGCGGACTGGTTTTGTCATATAAGATGACTATCATCCGTTCGATTTTCTGGAAATGACCACAGTCTGTATTCAAATGCACGAATGGGTGGGTAGCCAGATACTGAAATGTTTCTGTAATCTCTTCATAGGCTTGCCATGCCTGCCATGCTGACTTCTTGCCCTTCCCTCTGAAGGCAGATGTCGTGTCACAGCCAGTCAGTGCATGGAATACTGGTAGTGCACGTGATCTTGGCTCCCCAAGAGTGGCACATATTGCATTAACACTGTACAGCCTGAAATTCTTACCCATACCAAAGGCAATCCAGATATCAACAGGTGATTCCATTGTGGTGAGCTCAAAAAATATGCCGACGAGAATGACAACTACATCAGTGTCTACAGTGCGTACTTCAATTTTCTTCAATCCCTGTTCCAGTGCATGACGTACGTGCACAACAATTCTGGTGTCAGCTTCTTCATGGTTGCAATTTGGCATTGCATTGTTGCCGGGGCCTACAGACACCACAGAGTGACCCAGTGTTATGTAAACTACTTTGTTGGGTGGAAAGGAGAACTCAGAAACCTTGGATGTGAGATATGCAAACAGCTCCTTTTTGTTATTTGGGTCATGAAGAAAATTCATCCAATTGCCTGGGATTTTGGTTGGACCAGACACCTTTCTCCGCACACCTCTACCTCTTTTCTACCGTGTAGATTCCTTCAGGCTGTCTGGCAAGTATAAGTCCCATACAATATCTACTCTTGCACAACCTTGTAGCTGCTTATTTATGTATGGAACAAATACTTTGTCTGCATATTCATTGAAAGTACTCACAGCTTTAGTTGGCAGGAAGTGAACAATTACAGCACCATCAAGCACTATGCAATCATATGTTGATGGTGGATCAGGTGATTCACAATCAAGACATCCCAGAAGATCTGACTTTGAGCTAGGTAAGTTTAGCTTTCCGAAGTCTGAGAGGGAAGGTGGGAAAGATAGTATCTCATGCGCAAAGAATTCGGTCAGGTCTCCATCACGATTCTGCATGGAGATGTACAATTGTCCAAAGAGAGCTACATTGTTTTGAAGCACTTGGATCTTTTTCCCTTGCTTTGATGTTGTTTTTATTTGTGGTCTTTTGAAGAGAGCAAGAGAATTTCTCTTGATAGGCTCGTGAATAGAGGTGGTGCAGTTTTCAAGGATGTTTGTTACAAAATCCTGATACTGCTTGATGCCTGTGTCTTCCAAATTATACAAAGCAAGTCTAACCGATTCATCCGCACAATTTCTACTGTCAAGTGTTACAAGCTCCTCACAATCATCAAGGAAAGGATTTCCCATTCTCTCCATTGTTTTAAACAGACTGTTAACCTGCTTCTGAAACGTCTTCTGTGCTGCACCACCCTGCTCATGATTCTGAAAATTCCTGGGATTGTCTGGGTTGGTTTCAGGTAAGTACTCTTCTTCGAATTGTCTCTGCAGCTTGGGTAGCTCTGGCCCTGATAACATCCAGCGTCTGAATGCAGTAGGGTTTTCTGTAAGTCCAACACAGCCACCAGAACCTTTCACATAGGCATTTTCTTGCTCATGGGCCTGATCAAATGGCATTGCTGAAAACTTGTTGTTGGTCTTGGATAAAACCCAGTGTCCTTGGTTTTCGAACTCATCTCTAATACAACTAGGTAAAGCTTTCATGTCTCTGATGTGGACAGGCACCCATCTTGAGTAATTAGTGTGGTCCAAGGCAAAGAATAGTGGTGTAACTTTCTCTAGAACTTCTACAAACAAAGGAAAATTCTTCTCTCTGTGAGCGCGGACAAATATCAGAATAAGGGTTTCATACCGCAAGATAAGGTCCCAGTACATAAAGGTAGGGCTCTTCTGGCACATGCTATTCCTCCATACACCTTCTGATTCACTGCTCTGGGGCTGGTGGAAAGCTTCCTTTTGTAGCTTCTGGAGAGTCAAGAGGGTGACTTGGTGGGCATGTCTAGTTCGAATGAGGTGCGAAGCCTTCAGAAACGAGTCAGCTGTACCAGAAGTGGCAACCTCGGCTTCAGTTAAAGCTGTAGTCCAACCAGACGATTCCAAGTGTATTCCAAAGGGTCATTTCTATATGCAAACCACCCATCATAACCACATGTACTGACTCACCATAAACATCTGGCCACTTCCACTGCACAAGCTTTGCCAAGGCAAAGAGAGGCTGGTCAAACGTGGTGACAGGAATCTGTCCTGGGTTGAGATATTTAATTGCTTGCCTATGTATGTCCATGCCATGCTTTATCATTGCAGGGGTAGCAGACTTCTCATAGAAAAGAGGCAATAGTGCACAAACAGCAGGAGGGTCTACTGCAAGAGGCTGCTGCGAAGCATGATATGCTGCCCATACCAAGGCATCTTTACTGGTTAGGTCATTCCTGTCCAATAATTCTAATGCATGCTCAGTCCACCTTTTCTCTTTGGATTTTGCTTCCTCCAGACGTACTTCAAGCAGTTCTATGCTGCTTGTTGATTGCTTTGGTACTTGAATAGTATTTGCTGCCAGAGCCACAGCTGGGACTATAGCATAGCTGTCAGGTAGTGAGAACTTCTTGGGTCCTACTGGAGGTACTGTTACATTAATTGGAGGTCTGTATTCACCAGGAGCAACTTTTGTTGGGAGCTGGAAAAGACTTAGGCCAGTGCCATGAAAGGCATCCACAGCAGTAGTTGAGCTAGGGTTGTGGTCTAAATTGTCTAGAGCACCTACAGTGAAAACTCCCTTTCGAAGCAGAGCAGGTGCAACCATGCCATCTTCTTCAAATCGCTCACAGACTGAAGTAGCTAAAGAATCCTCAAGTTCTAAAACCCGGTCATATGAAATGCTAATACCCATTTGGTATAACTGTTGGATGAGCTTTTTGCTCCTTGTCATCTGATGTATGTTAAGACCAATATATATGGGGAGAGGTGGCTCACGATTCAAAGTGTGTCTTGTTTTGACAGAAGAACTGGAAGGCCTTTTCTTTATGTGATAGAGAATGAGTTGGCTGATGGTGAGACAGGCTTGGGATTCGTGTTCATCCTGATCTTTTAAATTAGGCCCATTGAATATGAGGGAAACTAGGGACTTGAGGCTTGATGGTACTGAACTCTCTTGGCAGCCTGGTGAAAAACTTCCAGAAAACTGAATGCATTTATGATTAAAGACATCATTTCGAATTATTGCTGCAGCTTTAGCCAGAATAACAGAAAAATCCCTTTTCTTTAGTGCTTCCTTTAGCATGTGGTGCAAGGCATGATTGAAAATTATAATGGTATTTCTTCCATCATACTGTTCTTGTGCATCTGGGAAGTGCTTTAGTAATAGGTCTTTTAACCTAGTCTTATTAATAGTCTTCAAGATACCTAACTCTGCAAGACGATTTACATAGAGGGAGTGAATCTCAGAGAGCTTGAAGAGTAAATCACCTGACTCTACAGCTTTCTCAATATAGCTTGTCAGCTCTACGAACACTCTAGGCTCATTCATCTTCTCTTCATCCATTCTTCTCTTTTCTCCTTCTTGATTCAACCTCCTGACATTACTTCTGTAACGATTTCTCAGAGCTGTTAGACAATTCAAGTGGTACTTGGATTCTTTTGCAGTGAGATCTCCTCCATCAATTCAAGTGAGAAGGCAGGTATCCTGTAATTCTGTGATCATGGTCCGGATGTTGGAGTCAGCGTCAAATGTCGAAACCTGGTGGAGATCACCTTCTTCTTGTCCCTTTTCACAAAACAAACAGCTGTTAACTTCCATTGCCTGGCGTTTCCTTTGTGGTGTTCTCAAATCATCAGAACTTGTGATGCTGATGCTCCTTTTCTTGGCTTTGGCAAGCTTAGAATTGTTATATTTTAGATGGCATGATTTGTGCCAAGAAGCATTGTGGGTTGCAAGATCACCAGCACTATAATCACATGGAAAAGATAATTTGGTTGGAAGAGCATTAATATCTTGAAACTGTTTAATATTGGTTAAAAATGATTCATAGGCATCTGTCATCTTTTCATAGCTTGTTCCAGGGGTTTGCATTGGACATCGCAATGGTTCACTTTTATCTTGCTGGCAAATAATGCACTTATTCCAATCTAGTTCCATGTTCTAGAAACACATAGTCTTACCACAATGTGACACAAGCTAATAACTCACCAAAGAACTCAAAAGATTCTATCAGTCTGTTAATCACAAAATGAAACACATGGTATTTTACTTTCTTATTAGTGATCTGCAAGCATTACGTCATACAAAATTGTAGTTTACCAGCTGTGTTGTGTATTTAATGCTTGTTTTGAACATACAATGTACGAATTAGATGGCTTCTGTACAACAAAACATAATAGTTTAGTAATTGTAACATGATTTCTAAAAACACTAAATAGAGCATTTTAGCTGAACTTAAATTGTGTAAATAAAGTTCTACAATGAACCTTCGTGAGGGCTCCTAGGCTAAAATTGATTAATAGGTCCTAAGGAAGTCTCATACCAAATTTGGCGCTTTTGTCCACTCCGTAACAGTAAAGTCAAAATATGACGCTAAGCCACTTGACTATCACTAATAAACAACTACAAATTAGCATGTGTTGTCTAAACTTGAGAATCACATAGCAGCAACATTTCATTTTGTTGCTTAGCTTTTTTTGCACAACAAAAGAAGACTTCAGTATGAAATACTGTACAGTCACAACCATTATGATGTACTTACAACACAACTACACACAACCGCTATGGTACAACCAGTGACAACTACTGGTCACATGTACTTTCTGTTATATATGTATGGATTTATCAGTACACATAATTTACAATTCATTCTTGTATGAAGAAGCAACCTATTTTAACTCAAGTAATATTTCTTTTGTTTCAGTGGTGGACAGAAGCGACGTATTTCCTTTGCTCTTGCTCTGCTTCAGGAGCCACCATTGTTGATACTGGATGAGCTAACTGTTGGAATTGATCCCTTGTTGAGAGCTAAGTAATGCTGTGACTAATAATCAAGTAGTGCTTGTATTAGGATGTGTTTATTTATTATTTAGGATCTGGCGTCATTTACTGGAGATTACCTCAGCTGGTAACACAACTATCGTTATCACCACCCACTACATTGAGGAGGCCAGACAGGCCCATGTGGTGAGTTTTAGAGGCTCTTATTGGTTATGTGTCTGTAATTGTGGTACTGATTTTGTCTTAATTTAGGTCGGTCTCATGAGATCAGGTAAACTGTTGGCCCAGTCCAAACCTGACGATCTCATCAGAGCCTTCAATGTTACTGTAAGTTATATAGTTGCATAGACATAATCATGATAGTATCAATTGCTTTGTTATCAAAGACTCTGGAAGATGTTTTGCTAAAGTTATCTGAAGAAGATGAACTTACTGGACAGAAGAAGGCCAGCAAATCAGGAGCAGCCGTCGTACGTAACTGCAAAAAAAAATGATTTCATGTATTTAATAATTCTATTCCCAGAGTTATCCCACTTCAGCAGAGCCAACTGAGAGGACGCCATTGGTACGAGGCTCATAGGAGGAAGATGATGATGTAACACCTCCGCCACTTTTAGAGTGTAAGGTTATATCAGTGTCATCAGAACTCCTGGCTTAGATGGAAGTACATGTATTATGCATTTGTTATATTAGGTCACTTGTGTACTTTATTGATTGTTGTATGTGTTCTTAATGTTATTGCAGTACCCAAGTGTGGCATACCAAATCCTCCCAAGTTTTTTAACTTAGCTGCACTAATTTGAAAACAGTTTATGAAATTCTTCCGTGAACCACTGTGAGTGTGTGTGTGTGCATGCGTGCTTGCATGTGCGCATGCCTGGTAATGTATGTTGTTGGTTGTCATTATTAATTTACTATAGAATATCAATTATGGACAAAATTACATAAAATATTGTCTCTAGCTTTTATTTGTACCTGTTGTTGTATTGGTATGATGAGTATTAATGTATACCGTGATTCTCATGATACTTATTACATTATATCATGATATAAAAAATTCTATATCATGGCATCACTAGTTCCAATGGCCTCTATCCATGAGACTTGAACATTTCTCCTGTTACTGAAGTGCCTGAGTAATGCACAGGTATCCCAATGTTGATTTGCTAGTTGGCAATGGCTGTGTGTCACGTGGCTGCCAAAGGCTTTGCCTTGTGTGTAGATACAGTGTACAATGTAGTGTGTGTAATAGGTTATGGATATGTTGCTAATGAACAGCTAGACTTAATGCTTCAAGTTCATGACATGGTTGTATTTTTCTACAGCCTGCTGTTTTTCATTCTCGTCAGTCCACTGATCCAGTTATCCTTGTTTTGTGTCAGCTACGGAACTGACTTAGAAGACCTCAAGGTTTATGTCACTAATCTCGACACTGCTCAACCAAGTAATGTATTATATTGTTATGTATTTTTAGTGTATCCATTTTTGTGTATCCCGTATTGCCTACCTATGGTGTTAAAAACATGACTACTACTGTAGCACTTGTGCTGTAAAGCATTAATAAATAAAAACAAATAAAAGTATTAGATTGACCAACAAAGATACTAGACATATAGTGTTACAGTAACTGTTGCATTATGGTAAATTGTGTTACTTTTATACAGATTATTTGATTATTCCCATTCAGTAACTCCATTCAAACACCAGCTGAATTATCCTTATAGTTAAACTATCAATTGGAATGGAAATCCATAGTATGATATCCTTTAACCCTTAAGGGTGCTAGCGCCTTTTTTGAAGCCACACAAATGCTGTTATTTTTACCTTTGATACAGGCAAAAAGGAAGCTACAGGAATCTAAACTACTGCTTCGAAGATTGACCTAACTACTATACAGAAACCAAAGTATAAAGATTGTACCTTGTTTCATTCACGCGCTATAGTCCCTCAAAGTCAACCCATACATTTTTTTCTTATTCCGAGATACTGGTTGCTTGCACAGATATCAAATTGACTGTGAAGATTCTTCAACAAACTTGTGGAAACTTAGCTCAGGGATTTGTCTTTGCACTTCTTCTTTCTTGAGTTATAAAACAAAGAGCGAGTGCCCACGAGGGAACTTCAACTTCCGGGCCTGGTAACTTCGTGCTGGATCATATCAATTATTATTCCATGCGCTAAAAGTTTGCAAATTTATCACTGATGGTCCACCAAAAGTTTGGTAGAGATCTGACTATCGTGTATTCCAGAATATTACCTTTTACCAGGCAGTGTAGAACATGCGTGCGCCAACCAGTTATCACAACAAATTCCAATAAACCACAAATGCCAACTTTATCAAATAACAAGTTATAAATGAAGTTCTGAACAAAAGAATAGTTCTTGTTCCTTTTCTTTACACACTGGGACACCTTCCTGTTGCTTGTGGAGTCGCCAAGCCTGCTCTTCAATAGGCAACGCCTCGTAACGCACAGTCATTGTCTTGTTATGTGTGATAAATCCAGCTGGAACATCGTCACTACCTAAGAACAGGTGTACAATACAAATATAACTTACCAGTGTACACTATCACTCAAGAAAACGCAGGAAGCAGGAAGAACGTGTGTTGGCTACAAACCAGCTTGTGTCACGTATCTTCAAAACTAGCACTAACTTTCAGGCTAATTCACTCTATTGGCACTCTTAGACACCCAGACGATCATTTTCGTGATGGTTTTCAAACGAAACAGGCTGTTTCTTGGCCAATTCCTTTGGTGCAAAACACAGCCGCCTAACACGGATACTTTGAGTATGCGTAATATTGCCAACTATGATGTAACAGCCGCATGTGGTTATGTGGGTTGTCCCTTGAATGGCTTCAAAAACCCGCTAGCACCCTTAAACCTGCATGAAAGACAAAGCAAACTTATATGGTGAGGCAAGATAGCCTTTCTTAACTCTATTACCCTAAAACGATATATCAATAGAAAGCTTATTCATTGGCCTACTTGGGGAAGGCTAAATAACCACTGTAACAACAAAGGCTTACTTGTTATAAAGCAAAGAAGAATAACGTCTCACTTTATTGCAACAACACATTCTTTGTCTTGCCTGTCATATTGATTGTGGGTTTAATCATGTGAGCTGTATATGGCCTGATTCGCTATTGAATGGCGATTCGACTAATACTTGTTTGCAACGATTCGGACCAACTGGCAAGGAGTTATGGATCATTTTCTAAAGGTATGTAACACATTTTTGTAGTTCTTTGTTAAGAATTATTTTCACAGCGAGTTTTAGATCCTATACTTTGGTCGTAGGGTAAACCCCTAGGTATCATTTTAATGCTTATTACATCACGAGTAGAATGGAACAAACTACAAAGCCATACGATGAACGCTTCAAAAGTTACAGCGCCTTGTATACAGCCATGCGTAAAAGCCTATATATAGGCTTATGCATTTTCCAGGGGCATGCGTAATCTGCCTATATATAGGCTTATGCGCGTTTAAGGGTTAATAAGCTTACTGTGTTGTTGTCTGCCACCTTTATTTCACAATGATTACTCTTTTCATAGCTATGTAATATAATAGGGAGAGTATCCAACCTCTTTATTGTAGACACTACTGTATTGCTTATTTAAAACACACTGTGTAGTATTGCATCATATCCAAATACTTTGTAAACTTCAGCACAAGGCTTCCTCCACAAAAAGACCCATCGCTAGGCATTAAATACTAGTTAAAGCACTGCTGTGAGTACAGTATGGAAAAAAAATAGCAAGAGTGCTGTATTCGGACACCAGAGTGCTGTTTTTCATATTGCACAAGCATGGCAGTGCTTTAAGGTTACAGTATAGTCATGGGCAATCATTCAAAATTTTGAATGCCTATCGATACTTTTTGAGAAGCCCATAAAACCAGTCTAGCAGCGTGAAAAGTTTTAAATGAAGGTGAAGCCCTTCATATTTAATGTTTTTATTTAGCTACAGTGTAGTTTATGAGGCAGGTGGAACACTACAATTTGTTGTAGTAACACAAGTAAGCCAGCTCATACATGGCTCAGCTCCAGCTATCACTACCATGTTTTTCCACCGCCAAATACAACAAAAGCTGTAGGCTCTATTGGCATTTCTGGGGCATAGTGATGCTGTATATTAAATTTATTAGGGCCTGTGGAAGCGTTTTTGGCGTTTAGTCACTTGTGTTGAAACGTCACTATAAAACATCACTCTATCATGGACCACGCACCCAAGAACAGCCATTGTTCTACAGTAAAAACAAACAAGCACAATTAGTTGTATTGCTAACACAACACAATTGTTGAAATTATTTATCCCTGCTTGGTTGAAAGCACTTTCACCCTTGGACATCCAGCTCCTGGATTTAGGCTTATGTATCAGGGAAATTCCATATGGGCATAGTCTGTTAAGTGTACTTAATATATTTGTTATTGTGTAGATGACGAACTGGACAGAGCTACAATTCAGGTGTCGATGGATGTTGCCAGTGAGTTAAAAATTTGCATCACTTGTGAATATGCACACATCTGTAATATGTCATACAGTCTCTTTGTTTACTGCAGTACCTAATTTTGTCAATGTCATTGTGAGTCATCAAGTTTATTCATCATGGGTATCGGCAGTATTTACAAAGCTTCGGTAGCTTTTGCAAGAAGCCTCAGAGGTTAAAATCTGACCTTCATTTCACCCCTAATTTTTTTGCAGTGTTCCTTATTAAGTTGCTACACTGCAGGGTATCCCCCATGTGTCACAATATAAAAATTGATATGAGAAATTTTGTATTTTATTAACATTATCATGGTAATTGATATAACAATGATATTACACATCACTAGTAATTACTAGACTCACTATCATTTTAATACAGACCAACAGGTTTACTACACAGTGAACGATACTCTTGATGCTGCATTTAAAGTAAGTAATAAAATGTGAAATATGTATGTAAGTCACAACCCAAAAGAGCAGAACAATGTATTGCAACACAAATTTCTATGCACTTTATAAAAATGTTTCACAGAGACTGACAACAGTGCCTAGAACACTATCAAAAGATGTTGTTTTTAAAAGTGTCCCCTTGTTAAATAAAGACTGAACAGACATGGAATAGAGCAGTTTGAGGGTACTTTGTGATGAACATTGCAGTGAAAGGCCTGCATATTCCACGATTTCTGCAGCTTTGCCTTTGATTTTATGCACTGAAAAGGCTGATTTAGGGCTCATTAGAGCCACAGTGTTGATATTACACACATCAAGAACAACAGTATGATGTTACACACTTTTCATACACATAGTAGTACATTTTGGCTACTAAAGAATTTCTCAATAAGCAATGATGTTAACCAAGCATACATAAATACCTGCATGCACATGTGTACAGATAAACACAGCTACACAATGCACACATTATATTTTTTTTAAATTGTTTTTGGCGTAGTCGGTGTTAAGAATCATCGAAAGGAATGAGAGTATCCCTGATTATGTTGACCACCCACTGTTAAATGTAAGTGTACTTGTGTATGGGAGGATCAAAGTGTTATGCTGGGTGATAACTAATTATACTGAGTGATAAATCCCAGTGGCTGGGTTGTCAATTAGCACATGGGAACAAACCTCAAACCAGCATGAATTGTAAGAGATAAACTGGATAAGATAGATACATTGGATATTATTTAGTAACTCGGAGTGGCCTTGATGATGTATACTACTTGAGCTACTTTGTAGTGAATGAATTAGTTAGAATACATTGCTACAACCAGATTAATGATAGTTTATAGGCTGTGATTTAATAGGTTTCCAGATATGTTTATGGTAAAGCAAGCCTGAACTTTTCTGATTCTGTTTTCACACCTGTCATAGGATCGTAAGTGATGGAACAATTAGTATGTACATTAAATTGTGTTTGTTCCAGTGTCATTACTGGTTTGTCTGTTACCTTGACTGCAACTCAGCTGATCACAGAACGCAAAGAAGGTGTCATAGACCGCACATGGGTAGCAGGTGTGTGCGTGTGTGTGTGTGTACAACGCAAGTGTTATTGTAGTTGAGTAATAAATAAACAATTAACGGTCTTTGTTTTTTGTTGTTCTTTGTAGGAGTCACTCCTGTGGAGATTATCCTTGCTCAGATCATGTCATTCTTTGTTTTGTTGATTATTCAGTTGCTCCCAACTTTTTTCACTATAATTTTTGGTTTTGATGTAAGTTCCTATGTAAGAATGATGACAAGGTGTTACTAAGGGCTAACATTAGTATAATGACAAAAAAGCTTGGTTGTGTAAGTACGGAAATTGAAATGCAAGCTCATAATGGTGTTTCAAGTGCACCAAAGTAATTTTTCAGGAAGCCCAATTTTCATGATCTCTAATACTCAGTACTATATACCTGTAAATTATGAATGTATACATCTTTATGTATGTTTGCACTCTTTTATTGTAATTTTCTTTTTTTTTAAGCTCCCCCGAGAGGGAAGCCTGGTTCTTGTCTTTGTGATATTTGTTATTGAAGGAATGGTAGGATTTACATTTGGTAAGTAGTACTTGTGGTGACATTTTAAATTATTTGTTTTGGAGTTACACATCACATGTTAAAACTGATTATTGTCTTTAAAGGTTTGACAATATCTGCATATATAAGCTCGGAGTCCTTTGCTCTACAGTTGTCTGTTGCCATCTTCTACCCAATCCTACTCAGTGCTGGTATGTCAATACTGTTGGGGTATCTGCTGATATATGTATTTCCTTGTACTACAAGCCTGCAATGTGTGAACAAAACACGTATAAGATTTTCTATTGTCATTTTAAAACTAAGCGTACGCCCACAGCCGGCTGCAGGCACACACCTGGTTTCCTGAAATTGGTTTTGGGAAAACTGTGTGCCTGTGTGTCTGTTCACAATGATGTGAGCAAACTAACTTTGAACTACACGAAAATAAACCTTCATTCAAGGAATGAAGGCTGTTTATGTATAAAAAGTTAGCTTTCTGTTTTACTTGAAGGGGGTGTGGACAGTTACTGAAATTATGTTAATCTGCTTAGTAGGGGCTTACCTATGTGCTGTAACAGAAGTTTGACAACCATAGCAGGCCTCGTATCTTTTTGAGTTGAAAGGGGGCATGTCACGTTTGTACATGAACGAAAGTTAAGAGCAGCCGTGATACTTTGTCTAAAGAATGTGCACGTGAAAGCACAATAAACAAACTATAAAAGTATAGATTATCACATAAATCCAGTTATCTTTGCTATTTTAGAGGTCTGAGGAATGGCACAATAATCACTGAGGGCGAAGCCTGAGGTGATCATGTGCCATTCCGAAGGTCTCTAAAATGGCGAAGATATCGTGGATTTGGGCAATAGCCGATTTAGACTATGGCTCAAACCTCCACAATCCCATACCACCATACTGTATAATTGTTTACTCTGTTTCTTCTATTCAAGGTATAATGTGGCCGCTACGAGGCTTGGAAGCCTGGGTAAGGTATGCCGCCTACTGTTTACCAGTGGCCATGCCTTCCAAAGCAGTTAGGGATATTTTATTGAAAGGTAACCAAGTAGTATATATTGCACACTGTAATAATGCACGTGATCTTATATCAGTTAAATCTCATTGTTCCATTAAAGCATTGTTTTATACTTGCTGTGCTAACCCTATAGGTTGGGGACTAGGCCATCAAGAAGTGTGGTTGGGATTAGCAATCCCAACTGGTTGGTTTCTATTTTTTTCCATCGCAGCTACAATTGGACTTTACCTGAAGAAGTAGATCCACTGCTACTGTGAATGAATGAATGTTATTATATATAAACACTAGTAGTTTGGTATTGCTGTTTTGTATATATAACAGCCAGTAGCACATAGTATTAGCTGACTAGGATTTTCTGAATACCTTTGTTGTATGAATGTTTCCCTTTATGAAGTTTTCAATCCATAAAATATGAAAGTTGAGTATGTACACAGCAAACTCTTTTATAACTGCTGTATCTGTAACTATACTCTAGGGCTCAAACGAATATTCTATTATTCGAATATTCAAATACCATTTCTGGTATTCGAATATTCGTTTCAAAGGAAATATATAACATCAGTGTGTAGAATACTCGAAATTCTTTATCCTACATAAGCATATCTTTGACATATGTGATCAGATCATGTTGATTCTGAATTGTATTAAAAAGACATCTTGTACAACTGGATTATTGATATCTCATCCATACTAATGCCGAAAAGAATATTCGGTAGTTGTGAATAAAGAATATTCGAATAGTAAAAACCACTATTTGTTTGAGCCCTACTATACTCCTCTATCTGCTTATCAACACACTTTGTTGTCACTTTAATTCTCTCAACTTTGTGGGTGTCTCAAGAGTATACACTTGGCGTGTATGAATTTCTTGATGAATCAAGTATACATGTCAACGTTGTAAGTGGGTCAAATCGTTTTGATTCCTCTGGTTGAAACTGCTTGAGTTGAGTACGGTATATAAGCCTCCATGGATGAAATTATAATGCTCAATTGCTTTGGTGGAAATGGAGCCACACCCACCACTCAGGAATGTGTTGGTGCAGGTACTTCATGCTCTCAGAAAAAGTGGACCAGAGCATAGATATGTAGTATATAATATCTATGACCAGAGTTGCATTTGTCAAAACTGAAATTTTTCTCAGTTTCTGTTGAAAACATTCTGAAGCCACTATTGAGCTCGATTTAATACCTAGCCAACACTGCCAAGGTCCCATGATGATTGTAATGCACAGTTGTGGTCATAGTGATTGTGCTGATGCATCTATATTAAAAAGGTAAGGGAGTTAATAATCAATGCTATAGTTAAATATGGCATTCGGAGAATTCTTTGATATTTGCTAAGTATAAGGAATTTTTATTCTGGTAAGAGACCTGTCTTACTTGGTAAGACAGCATACTTTGTGGTCATGGGTTCCTAGTGGTGATGTGCGATATATCGAAAAAATATCGATTTCGTCGATATCGTTATCGTATCGATTTTCGATACTGCTTTAGCAGATTTCGATATTTATCGAAAAGGTAATATTTTGCAATAATTATCGAAATATCGAAGAATATTTCGATAAATCTACAGCATTTAGTGTGTGATTGCGCAATCACGCTAGAAATGAAGGTTGGTTCTGTACTATCTAGCCACTTTAAAATCTTGCCTGCCAGTTTTCTAGGCTTATTATTAGTTTTATGCAATAGTTTGTGTGCAAATTGTATTTCAAGCATATTTATAAATATCGGCCGCCCACGCAATTACACTACCCACACATTAAAAAATTATCGAAAATCGTATCGAAATTTCGATATTTACCCCAATATTTTTTTTATTTTTTTTTTATTCTGGCCCTAATGGCACTCCCATCCTCCCCGATCTCTAGCTAGAAGTTAAACCTAATTTAAGGCCACTTCAACTAAATCTTTTGTTTCTCGGGCCCGACCGACCCTATATTTTTCAGTATAAAATAATTATGTTAATCACGTGATCACCTTGCAAAGAGTGGCAACGCCACGAAGGAGTTGCAAATTTATCTTTAAGCTCTCAAAAAGTATAAGTAACACTAAATATCTCAACATATAGCTGCCTACTCGCAAGTGATACAGCAACCGTAATGTAGCTTAGCCACCGTTTGACTCACAATATCACTCTTCAGCTAGCAAAATAGCCTATTTTTATTTTTATTTTACCGACCTACCGACCTTTATTTGGCTGAATTTTGCCCGAGAAACAAAAGATTTAGTTGAAGTGGCCTAATTTATAAATGACAAAAAGCAGAAGAAAGAAAAAGCAGCTAAACCTACAGAGCCTACACAGGCCTACCCAATATCGTATCGATATAATATCGAAATAAAAATCCTGATATCGCACACCACTAGTTCCTAGTATAACTAAAGACACACTACATGTCTTATCAGCTTGGTACTTGCGGACTCTTGACATAGCTACACTTGTTGTTTTTAAGTTAACTGGCTCCCATTTAGACTAATATAATTGGATGGTGTGGATCAACCGAGTCAGCAGTACTGATCCACTTACAAACCTGATACATGTGGATGATGTGGCTGACGGTTGTTTATAGAGTATTTCATCAATTATAACCCAACAGCTACAATGTAGATATGTAATGTTACTATGCCAGCAAAAAGTGCCCAAGTGAATTCGAAGATACCATGCTCACGTGTGCTACAGCTGTGCAAATAGCTATACCTACCGAACTAATGGAGACTTTATGAGAGTGTTTTAAAGAGCACGTACAGCATGATAACTAGCTACTTCATATTAGTAATTGCTAATTGCATGCACACTTCAATCCCCAGTATCTATGGTGAACAGATGTGCAGTTAGTCTCACGGCGCGCCGCGAGACTAATGCGTTAAGTGTACGCACGTGGCTCTACGTGTTCAAGTGTAGATGCCAACATGAACAGAAGAAAAGTTGATAATCGGATTCGAGTGCTGATTGAAAATGGCGTCGCCCTTCGTTATCGCACCATGTTCGTGATTATCGGGGACAGGGGCAGGGATCAAGTAAGAATGAACTGCTGTTGCGCATTATTTAGAGCACTAATAACAGGTTGTATTTCTGCATCACATGCTGTCAAAAGCTGCAGTCAAGGCGCGCCCTAGTGTACTCTGGTGTTACAAAAAAGAGCTAGGCTTTAGCAGGTAAGCAACCTTGGCAGCCATGCCGTGTGTGTGTGTGTGTGGAGGGGAGGTTTTGATGCTCATAGACAGAAACAAAACCAGTGGTTTAGTGACATGACACCAGCCGCAGGGTGCTTTCCTGGGAGAGGAAAAAAAGTGACATTATATTGTATAACTATGCTAGAAATGTAACTTTACAGTTGTTTTTATTATTATTATCAAGTCTACCAGTTGGGCACTGGAGGGTTTGCACAGAAGGCAGAGCCTGTATGAGGTGCTTCACCACTAGCCCAGGGAACCTAAGCGAAAATTGATGAGTTTAGTATCCTAAAGTAAAGTGGGACAAATGCTGAAAAAAAGCCAACCCCAGCATGACTTCGATCTGCAGGCCACCCGGATACCAGCCAGGCACCACACTCAGTGGTCAAACCAGGGAGGCCACCTAAGTTGGGAATTTTAAACAGTTTTATTATCAAGTCTACCAGTTCGGCACTGGAGGGTTACATTTAGGCTACCAATACTCCCAGTGAACATGTGTGGCTTTGCATTTGGCTATGCCAAGGGGTAGCCAACGTCTTGGGACTCTCATACACTATCAGAGAAATCCAGGAAATATTTAGAAATCCCAAATCCAGAACCATGTACAAAATAGGTTATTCTCGTTTCCGTCCATTCATAAGTTCAATTATGGCCGCCGCTCTACAACGATTTAAATCGACAGTGTAAAGTACACCTGTGTCTCTTCGACACTTCGGAAACAGCGTACGAGATTTCCAGATTTCTACCGTGATTGCTGATTTCCTGTTTGATTTCTGCTGATTTCCATCCACATAAGCTGTAGTTTACGGGAAAACTCCAATTTACAGAGAAACATGGAGGTTACAGGCTTGATTTCTGATTTCTATTGTGAAATTTCACAAAGTGTTGGACCCCTCGGTCTCTTCTGATGTTCCTCTGATCCCCTCAGCTACTCTCATAGGTGTGTCTTCTGCACAAGTATTAGCAAAAAAACTCAAGGTAAAAACATCATGTTAAAAATCAAAATGAGAGTTTCATTGTATTTACAAATATATTTTAAATACAGAAATATTTTTTAAATACTTAAATATTGGGACTCTCGTACACCATGTTGGGATTTTGCGTGGGTGCTGGCTATCCCCTGGGCTATGCAAAATTAAAGTTGGTTGCCCAATATTAAACTAGCAGCCAGTGGATTGCTGTTATCCTTAGCACTATTTGTACTGACTTAGCTTACTGATACCTTCAGTCAAGTGTACTAGTGTAACACAATAGTGTCTATAATACTGTCTTGTCAAGACATGTGTGTTCAATATGTGTATTTCAGCACCCAGGATTATGCTAGTTTGTTTTGCTTAGTCACAGGAAGAAACGTATGAAGCAACTACAGAAAAAGATCAAAGCTGGTACACTTGATGTAAAGGATGATCCGTTTGAGTTGTTCATTTCGGCCACAAACATTCGCTACTGCTACTACTCAGAGACACATAAGATACTTGGCAACACATATGGGATGTGTGTATTACAGGTGTGTGTGCATGCGTGTGTGTGTGTGACTGTGTGTGGGTGTGGGTGTGTGTTTGCACCTTTCTTTTTGTTTGTGATTGAGATACAGAGTTGTCCATAATGTACGTATGTATAAATGCAACTGTCTAGCTAGTGCTTGTTTTTAAAGGATTTTGAAGCTCTTACTCCCAACTTGTTAGCCCGTACAGTAGAGACGGTTGAAGGTGGTGGGATAGTGTGTCTATTGTTAAGGACCATGAACTCTCTAAAGCAGCTGTACACCTTAAACATGGTGAGGAAACTGTATTTGTGTTATGGGTCATATGCTTACAGTTTCTCTTTCACACACATATGTACATGCACACGTAACACATGTATGCACACACAAACACTAGATGGTGTACAAGACAGTATATACACAGTGTATCACTTTATGGTGTACATATACATATGCTAGGATGTACATGCAAGATACAGGACTGAATCTCACCAAGATGTTGTTGGAAGATTCAATGAAAGGTACAATATCAGTTCCTGGGTCATATCAAGTGTTGTTACAATCTATGTCAGGTTTTTGCTCTCACTTGCTTCCAACCCTCACTGTGCTGTGATCGATGATCAACTAAATGTTCTACCGATCTCATCTCATGTGCTATCAGTTGACCCCATCCATCCTACTACAAAGGTATAGAGGCCTAGTCACCATGTACATCTACCACATACAAAGGAGTGTATAGTTGTAGTACAGTCGAGTCATTTTAGTTACAAGAATCTGAATTTAGTTGAACGCTTCTGAAGCATTTTATGGGGTATTAATGGCTTCTCCATTGGAATGTTTCTGCAGATTTTTTGGTGTTTGGTCAGCTATATGTGATTAATTGGAAAATGGTTTTATTTCTAGTAAGGTAATGCTTGAAATACATAACAATCTAGGACATATTGTCTCATCAAAGTCATATGACATTTGTTCAAACTTTGAAGTTTTTTGTGTTTATTTTTAACCTTGAGACACTGTGCCAAGTCTGATATGCTTTTTGTCTGGGTGAAGTTTCTACCAGTAATGAGTACATTATGATCAGACATCATGTTCAACCAAAATAATCAAACATCTGGCTATTACATGTATTTCAAGGGCTGGTAAGACTACCTGTATAACCCAGCCAATTTGTAGCTGGTGTCATTTAAATGTAAAGGTTAAAGTGACCAGTTTTTAATACAACCAGAATTTTCCCAAGTAGAGTATGTGGGTTTTATTCAACGTTTTATTTTGTACACTTTTCAAAGAATATTTGCATTCTATTCTAAGTGAAACCGTATAGAGGCCAGACCTGGGACTGCCCTTGCACCCAGCTTTTGTTATTTTTATAACATTATATCCTGTCATCTCTCTTGTACTGTAGTACTTGAGTGATATGTGCATATGTTGATGTGTAGGAGGAGTCGTTGACTAAGGCAGAAGTTGAGTTGAGGGATTTGAAAGAATCCTTGGAAGACACTCAACCAATTGGAGCTATTGTGAAATGTACTAAGACATTAGATCAGGTGGGCCAGCCTGGTGGTGTTATGTATTTGTCTTGTATCAAAAAATTTAGCCAATTACACCTGTAATTGTGTAATTATTTAAATGTTTATTTACTATATCTACAAGGTACGTATGAGAGGAGTTTGCTAAAGGAAAAACATTTTTTATTACGAAGCACAAAAGAAGTGTCTTTCAGGTGTTGTTTTTGTCTGGCTACATATAGTCTTCTTGTACATAGCTTACAACATTTGACCACAGTGTAGACTGTAGACACACACCTGGTAATTTTATTTTGCTATAAACTCTGCTTAGAATTGCCACAAAAGCACATACAGTACAATTCATATGTTTACCAGCTTTGCAAATGGTAAATGGTTCGGGTTCAATGCAAGGAGGATCTCTACTTTGTTTAGAAGATGAAGTGTTACCCTATATGCTTGTTTCAGGCCAAGGGACTGCTCAAGTTTGTGGAAGCTGTTACAGAGAAGACCCTGCGTAGCACTGTTGCTATGACAGCAAGTAGAGGGCGTGGCAAGTCTGCTGCTCTTGGTTTGGCTATTGCCACGGCTGTGGCATATGGGTACTCCAATATTTTTGTGACTTCTCCTAGTCCTGAGAATCTGAAGACATTGTTTGAGTTTGTGTTTAAAGGATTTGATGCCTTGGATTATCAGGTGTGTGTGTGTGTGTGTGTGTGTGTGTGTGTGTGTGTGTGTGTGTGTGTGTGTGTGTGTGTGTGTGTGTATGTGCACGATATTGCATGTTCAGTAGACCTAGTATACCACTATAATAATAGAACAATCACATTTTAAATTATAGTTTGATAACATTAGTCATCATCAAAAAAACTTCTTGAGGTATGTACCTAATCCATACGCTCCAACACGTGCTTTTTGCATGCTTCAAACACCACTGTGTAAGTTTCATTGCCAAAATTGCCCTTCATTCCCCCACCACTGTCTTGCTTCGCTTGGTAGTAAGAATACGCTATAGCAGATTTTACACTCAAAAGGTAAAACATTGACACCTTATACACAATATAGAAAACTTCACAAGTGCAATACCTACTGCCCATTTCAGAAACTATAATTATTCTCTTGGTAGACCTACATATCAAAATACAAGCTACTTTTTAACAAATAAAAATCCAACTGACAATCAAGAAGTAAGTGAGGTGTCGATTACAAGGTCCAATAATAAAAGAGCAAGATACTTTAATAGAGCAGTCATAAATTCTACAGGATGTTGAACAAAAATAAACACAACGTATTTAAAGTGGAAAAAAGTCACGCTGTGAAAAGAAAGTGATCTTTAAAAAAAAAAAAACAGCTAGCTAATTAAAAGTGGTGGCCATAAAATGGCTACAGTGATACTTTTAATGTCAAAAAAAATATGCAATACACACTTTTTTGACTGATTACACAAACAGTATCATGGCACTCACTACCACAAAGCATGTGCTAATGAGATAGACAAGTATCTTAGCTGAACACAATAGTCTGTTTTTATCCAGGCACAACCAAATTAGGGATGCATTAATTTTCAGTAGCAGTTTGTCACTCGTCTATCACATACCAGCCCTTAACTGCACAACACAGTCGTTATAATGTGATACACAGAATTACTATATTTGTAGGAACATGATGACTATGAGATAATCCAGTCCACTAATCCAGAACTGAACAAAGCCATTGTACGTGTGAACATCTTCCATGAGCATCGTCAGACCATCCAGGTTTGTGTGTTATCATGTCTGAAGTCTTGTTACTTGTCAAGTTGCAGTAGTTTGTTACATGACCATAACAACTGCTGTAACTTTAAGCATCCTTCCTCTACATATAATAATAATATCTGGGATTTTCGCCTATGATAAAAGTACGGGGACCGCACTTTAAACCCTTGACATTCTGTGAAAAAAAAAACACAATTGCATGCTTATTATATGATTAACCCATTAACCCTTAAATCTGTATGTGATTTTTAGTAACAATGCACTGAAAATGCATACGCCAATAAAATAGCTTTTACACATGACCTCAAATAAAGCACTATCACTCTTAAACCAGTCATGACTATGGTAATTTTATTTGTAATGTAATAAGGAATACCTAGGGGTTTAGCCTACAACAAAAGTATGGAAACAAACCTCACCATAAAACAACAATACTGACATGCATGCCTTTACATACCTTTAGAAAATGATTCCCTCCCAGTTCACTGTATCAACCTGAAGATCAATGCTAGTAGCTTGGACAATCACGACATCCAAAACCTTACATGGGTCAGACACTGATTTTAAAATGGTTGTTGTGTCACGCGCATCACAAAATTTAACTAGGAATTGATCATTACTGTGCTGTATCATGTGAATGTTGTTGCAACAATTAATGCATATCCTAGTGAATGAACTTTCTGTTAATAGATGGGTTTAAATTAGGCAAGCTTGATACACTGCCAGAAAAAAATGTGCATTTTTTGTACTTTATAAAAAAAACGTACGGTTGTAAGAGTTAAGATACAGGCATGTTAACTTTGTGTATAGATGGCCTTTAAATTGTTTTAAGTTGGTTGCTTAGTCAGGAGACTTTACTTGAGATTGGAACAGGTCTCACAATATCATTTCCTGTATGTTCCATAGTACATCAGTGCTGGTGACGCACACAAATTGGAGCAGGCTGAGTTGGTTGTGATTGATGAAGCGGCAGCTATCCCACTTCCTTTAGTGAAGAAACTGCTGGGACCCTATCTTGTATTCATGGCCTCCACAATTAATGGGTACTAATGCTGTATTGACAGTTGTGGTTGTTATGCATATTTGTGATCAAAATGTGTTTGTAATTTTTGTGGGAACATTTGTGAGTGAATATAATTTATGATGGCCTGGTATCTTTGTTACTTATAAACTTATAACATAGCTAAAAATTAAAGCATAACTTTGACATACTGTACCCGGTCTTCAATTATAACCCAGAATTTATTTGTGCCTACTGCAGGTTTTATATCAAAATTTTGGTAGTTCTTTTTAATTACAATTCTTTGTTTTACGGTCTCCCATTATGATATAGATTTTGCACATATCATCAAATGATCTCACCGATCTTGTTACCCTTAGTACTCTGCTACCTGTATAAGATATGTATGTTCTCTACAGGTACGAAGGTACTGGACGATCATTGTCATTGAAACTGATTGAGCAACTTCGTCGACAGAGCAGTGCTTTGGGTGTGAGAGCTAGTTCTGCAACTACTGGTCAGCATTTGGTATAGCAAATACTATAATTGAACAACCAGCCTTCAATAGTGGGGACCATTGTGTTATTAAAAATGCTAGTC
Organism: Dysidea avara; assembly: GCF_963678975.1. Classification (NCBI taxonomy): domain Eukaryota; kingdom Metazoa; phylum Porifera; class Demospongiae; order Dictyoceratida; family Dysideidae; genus Dysidea; species Dysidea avara. Next base: position 35,725,939 of record NC_089278.1, read on the forward strand.
AATGCCCATGGCTTTTATAATAGCTGGCTCTGTCTTAAATTACACCCTGTAGGGTATATGTATATAATGATAGTATCATGTTATGAAACAGTGAACTAGTTAATATTTGTAACATTGTAAAATACTTAATATACTCTAATAGAACATTCACTTTGCTGGTGTTATATAAAACCGATGTTCCACTTTAGTAAAGTATAAACACAGTGTGTGCGTGTGTGTTCAAGTATGTTCATTGTGTGTTTCAGTTTGGTGCTACGGTGTACAGGTCGTGTTCTACGAGAGGTGACCTTGTCAGAACCGATACGTTATGGTGATGGAGATCATGTAGAAAAATGGCTTCATGACTTGTTGTGTCTTGATGCTGCCACTGTGGGTCGTATCACCACAGGATGTCCCCCTCCTGATCAGTGTGAATTGTATCCTTCATAATGTGTTTGTTGTGTCTGTCTTTCTTTCTCTGTGCGTGTGTAGTGTGCATATGTTTGTCCACCTGTATAGCACAGAATCATATAGTTCATTCTTGACTACACACACAGATATTATGTTAACAGGGACACATTATTTTGCTACCACAAAGCTTCTGAAGAATTTCTAAGGAAGATAATGTCCTTATATGTCGCCTCTCACTATAAGGTGTGTGTGTGCACGTCTTTTTTTCCATTACCATACAAGTTGGAGACTGGTGGAAAATTACTTAAAACTCTGGACCTTGATAATCAGAAAACTCACCCATGAAATCCAACTGTATTTTTTGTGAAATCTCAATGTGTTTCCACTATGTCTGTAATAAAAGGGTCCACTGTATGTCATATTTTAAAACCAAGAGTGCACCCACAGCCGACAAAAAGCTGTATGTGCAGACCTGGTTTCTTGAAATAGTTTTCCAAAAATATTACTTTTTGTTTTCTTTTTGTACATACAGAATACACCTAATGATCTCCAACTGTTATCGGATGCTCCTGCTCATCACATCTTTGTGTTACTACCACCGGTGACTTCGTCACAGACCACTCTACCAGATGTGCTCTGTGTCATACAGGTGAGCAGGGGACAATTGTTGACTGGTGACCTTGTTTATGGCTGCCTCTAATGCTCTAATGGATGCAGCAAATCTGAGTAAATACTAAGGAAGAAACTTTGCATACATTATTGTTGCACTCTACCCAGCTGTATTAATGGGTACCCTGTGCTAACTGAGGAAACAGCTGTACTTGTCTCACAGTTTAGTTTGAGCTCAGGTTTCTCAATTGAGCTGTTGAAATGATTTCGGTACGATATGATACAAGTGCTTCTTAACAACAATACTATGCAGCACTGTTGTACATATATTTAATATTTCTCTGATACTGCGCTTAGTGTAAATACATATTTTTGCAGGTGTGTTTGGAGGGAGCAATATCACAAGGTTCTGTGATGAAGAGCTTAGCTCGAGGCAAGAGGAGCTCAGGTGATCTCATCCCATGGACATTGTCACAACACTTTGTTGATCATGAGTTCGCCGGGCTGTCAGGAGCAAGGATTGTACGCATCGCTACACATCCTGACTACCAAGGGGTGAGGGCACTTACTTACATGTAATTTGTTATCTGTGTTTTGATGATGTGAATGTTACCAACCGTGTTCATCTGAGCTACAAAAGTCAAAAGGTGGTGTGTCTGCTTTTTTAATGGTTTGTACTGGAACTGCCACTATTTCCTCCTAGCAACTAACTGTGTGGGTTTTTAAACCAGGCGCACGCCCACAGCCGGCCTTCGGGTTTACTGTAATTGTTTCCGTAAAAGTGTGTGTGTGTACCTATCTATCTACCTATCTACCTATGTTTGTCCGTACGCACCCACGTGAGCAAAATCGTTTAATAACGGTAAAAGCATCTTTTACGTAAGAAATAAAAGTGAAATGAAGTCTGTATTAAACTTCTGCACAGGTGAACTTTGCTCTGAGGTGGTTTCTTTTCGGCGGACTGAAATACGGGTGTGGTGACTTTCCTCAGACTACCTTCCCCTGGTTTTCAGGCATTTAGCAACTGAAAAACAACGGTGCAGGCCTCGTACACTGCCAGGAATAGCCTATCGCTTCGAGTTGAAAGGGGGCGTATCCCTTACGTACGCGAACGAAAATGAAGAGCAGCTTTGAGGCTTTGTCGAGAGAATTTGTGTGAAAAAAACACATTAATCACACTAAAAACATTTTAGAATATAGTTTTGTGCGTAATATGTTGGTTAAAGCGGTTTATTTAACAAACGCTTCCTTAGCAGTGCATAGCAACGTAATTGAACGAATTACGAATATTTCATGAATTATGAAATACGAGAAATAGCTAATTATATTATCAAACTACCCTATTGTAAAGTAGTAATACATCATAGTTGGTTAATTCATAGTAGTATATACTGTCTATAGTTATTCCAGATGAGTTAGCTAGCTGCTTGGCGCCTGGTTTTTAGAAGTAGCACAACATCAACTTGTTAAGTGTTACAGTTTCATTCTTCAACTTTTTTCACTGCACTTTTTGATAAACAGTTCTGAAGTTTGTAGGGCTTTGTTGTTGTTTAGAACTAGTATGATGAAAATATTAAGAAAAAATGGGTGCTCAGGTCAATGCAAATAGCCTATACATTTTTATTGAGTCTCTTTGTTATAATATTAGTATTGTCAGATCATAATGTTAATTGTTTTGTCTCTATCCAGATGGGATATGGATCACGTGCTCTTAATCTGTTAGGACAGTACTACAAGGGACACATTCCCAGCTTGTCAGAGGGACAATTACATATCAACCCAATTACATGCATTGATCCCGACCAGGTGAGTAAACTATTGTAATGTTTTATGTCATGGACCACGAGCATGTATTCATCATCAAACTGGGAAGATAGCACAGCTGGTACTCCCAGGAAAAAGGGAACAATATAATCAAATTGTTGCTAACAAATTCAACGTAGATATATTCAAACTTTAAAAGTACAGTAACTTTATAACTAACTACCAGGTAAGCAATATGCAGTACACACTGCTGTAGCCCTTAAACCCGCATAGTCCAGCAAACTTGGATCTATACTTTAAAAATACTTGTGCCTTAAACAAGTGCTGTTAGTATTCCTTTACCAGTCATATAGAGCCTGCCATGATCTAAATACAAATTAAAAATCCACTAGAATAGCTACAGGTGTAGATGACCTCCCTTGCTTCATAGTTTAATGCTATGATCCCTACACAAATATGTATGTAATTTTTTTTCCACAGAGTGATGGTAAGGGATTACTAAAGGAGTCAATCATTCCTAGAGCCAAACTTCCCCCGTTGCTATGCAAGCTTAGTGAACGGGCCCACGAGAGTTTGGATTACATGGGAGTATCGTATGGCCTCACCAAGGAGTTGTTGAGGTTCTGGAAGAGAGCAGGCTATCAACCCGTCTACCTTAGACAAGTACAGGTATGTACTGGTAACTACATAACCCACAATGAGAAATAAATGTGGTGTAGAACCAACTGATTAGCCATCACTTCTAAAATAGCATAGTTCACACATGCTCTTGTTGGCCCAAACTAGTGACATAATGGCTGGGACAAAATGTGCAGTCATTTTTTATATTTAGAACAGTGTTGCCATTTTCTATTTAATACCTTAGCAAGTGTTCATATAGACATATATTTTGTATCAACTTTCTGTGTATTTTTGTAATTACTTAACAGAATGAGCTAACTGGGGAGCATTCCTGTATCATGCTCAAGTCACTTCAGGATTCATCAGATGCTGACTGGTTGTCAGAGTATTATGATGGTATGTGAGTACTTGTGTACAGCTAGAAATGTGTGTGCGTACATATTTATTGGATAATGAGAGCTGTAAATCACTGAACTCAAGCGTTCCCAGAATACATGGTACATACACATGCACCCAGTAACAATATTACCAGCTATTTACAAACAAGGTCGGTAACTAGCATTAAACTTAAACAGATGTGCAGAGTTTATTTAATAATGGTATGTATCTTTTGCGCATGATTTATTGTATCTCCAATTCTGTTGACAGATTTTCGGAGAAGATTTTTGTCACTACTTGCCTTCCAGTTCAGCTCATTACCAGCCACAGTATCACTTAGTATTTTGTATAACAAAGATCAAAAGCTTGAATCATGTAAGTGTTTGTACTGTATGGGATTATAGCATATAGGGCTGAAACAAATACTAATACTCGACGAGTACTCGTTGAAAGATTTTGATACTTGGATAGTAAAATTGGTACTCGAGTACTCGTTAAGATCACATGACCCAGCTCACATGATGTATTTGTCATCAGGGAGTGACACAATGAAGGCTGTAGAGTTTGATTACATAATTTGTCAGGGACTACTCACATCAGTACTTTAATGCAATGTGTGTATCATTGTTGTTATTTGAAAAGTTGTAAACTGGTACAAAACATGTCAAATGGGTATTACTACATGCAACTAGTATTCGTGAGTACTCGATCATAACTCTAGAGAGTACTCGAATGCTAAAAAACCATGATCGTTTCAGCCTTACTTAGAATACCTATAATTAGGAATTGATTTTCTAAAAGCAGCAGTGTATCTGTATCTAATACAGTGGAACCTGTCTAAAGCGGTCACCTTCGGACCAGAAATATTTGGCTTTTATAGAGAGGTGGCTGCCTAACTCAATATCCTCCATAAAGCAGTCATAGGCCATAAACCGAGGTTTGGCCTTTATACAAAGGTTTGGACCATAGTCATGTGGCCGTTATGTTGAGGTGACCACCCGACCGTTAAGGGAGGTTCCACTGTATTTGTAAACTGGCTATACAACATATCATCCCTGATGTCTCCAGAGGTGGTGGTAAATGGTAGTTGCACATGTACAATGTGGAGTCTACAAAATTTATAACTCAAAGGCCTGAGGCTAAACTGCAGAAGAGCAATGAGAGTGCTACTGAAGGGCTGAGAGTTTGTAAACCAATATCACTGCTATAGGCTCTATTTATTTATTTATTTATTTATTATTGATACTGTGCAGACCTCTATTAGGGAGTATAAAGCACAGATACACACAAGAATACATACACAAGCACAAAGCATACAACACTTTAGTCTATATAACTGGGTTAATACAAAAATATACTGTCAGGGGTTAATCTAGGGAGGGGGGGGGGGGGGGGGCACAGGCCCCCTCTGGGTTAGCCATTGCCCCCCTTAGGTTTATACCTAAAGCCTTGAGAAATGGAAAGGCTTAATTGATCCCAAAGTTGTATAATCCAATGGTCAATATTCAATGGCATCACAGTAAAATTTCACCAAAATTGAGTATATTTATACCTAAATTTTCCTGGGGGAGCATGCCCCCAGACCCACCTAGAATCCGAAGCGACTTACTTCGTCCCCTCTAGGTTTATATTCTGGGTTGAGCCCTGACTGTCAGTTAACTCTTTCATGATTCTTTCTGTTGTAGCATTACTTATAACATTGACTTAATGGATATAACCAAGCACCATGGCATTCGTTAATTCTCACGTGACACGCCCACTACATTAATGCTTATAGGGAATGTGACTAGTTTACATGTCACATGTATCCTGGAATATTATATTCTCTGTTTTATTGTTTAGCAATTACACATGATGAATTGTGTGCTACATTCTCCAAGTTTGATTTGAAGAGATTGGAACTATACTCGCGCAGTATGGCTGAACACTACATGATCACCGATCTACTGCCATCACGTTAGTGCTCTTCTCTTGTGAGATAATTGATATATTTGTTTTACAGTTGCTAAGATGTACTTTTTAAACAAAACTGATATACATTTATCTGCAGTGCAGTCAGTGAGTCTCTTATACTAGCAAAGACCATGTCCTTATGTTTGACTTGTACACTTATAGACTATTCTATTAGGGCTTGGCCTACAGCACAAGACAGTGGATGAAATTCAGGTACTTATATTTCAGTAATAGCATTTCCGTAATTCAAATTGTTAGGATGAGCTGGATTTGCCTGTTAGCCAGGTAATGGGGCTACACAGTCGTACCATGAAGAAATTTGTCCAACGTTTTAATGCTCTGGAAGAAGGGAAGATTAGTGCTCAACTTGGAGACAAGGAAATAGTCTCTCCTGAAATGGAACCAGTAGTAGAATCTTTGGATAAAGAACTGGTAAGCATGCTATGTTTAAAAGTCTGCAGCACTTGTGTAGGTCTAGGCTCAGTTACCAATTATTTGAGTTGCTACCAATTTTATCTGTGGACTCTGTTTTGGTGTGCCAATAGTGGCAGTCAAACAATGCATATTAAACAAATAAAGATTGCAAAAAAAAACTTACGAATGGCTCAGGGCATGAAGTGCCTGCATGCTATTTGGAATTACATGAGGAAGGTGAAGTTGAAATATCAACATGTATTTTGCACAAATACAAGGATGTGACGGCCACTTTGAAGTCTATATACGTGACAAAATAATTAAAATGACGTCCCACTATAAAAAAGTGCTTCACGGTCGAGTTCCATTGGTTTCTTTGTAGTTCTTGATTTGCACTCTTCAGCTGGAAATGGTGCAGGTGAGCCTAAAAGAGAAACTGGAGATAATATACCAAATATTAATTAAAAACAGGGTGTGGTGGGAGGGACATGTTGATATTTCAACTTCACCTTCCTCATGTAATTCCAAATAGCATGCAGGAACTTCATTACCTGAGCCATTCATAAATTACATTTCGGAAGGCTCCATTTCATATCAACATGTATGGTTTGAAGCACCATGGGATGCCAAAACACTTGTGCCAAACTTAGTTTTGTCATTCCCATTCAAATTCCTATGATAAAACTTCTGGAAGGTGCCTTCTGAGGACCAGTCCGCAGCCTCTAGTATTTGCTTAGTTGTAACACCTGCTCTAGCTGCTTTAGAGCAGACAGCTCCTCACACAGAGTGTGACTTGAAAATGCTGATATCTACCCAGCATCCTTCATGGCCTCCTTAAGCCACCTGGCAATTGTAGAGGAGGTCACTGGGTTGTGCTTCGCAATCCAAGAGAGGAACAAACAAGTTTTTGGCTTATATGATTGCAAGTCTCTAAATTCCTTGGTACACTCTTCATAAGCCTTTAGTGTCACTACTGGGCATAATATAGGGTCATCCTTGAAGCATGGAAAGAAAAATCTGGTATGTGCTTAGATGACCTGTGCTGCTTTTGCTAAATGAGTTGGTCGGAATGTCACCCCAACTGACCGATAAGACCTCCAGTGTACATTCAGGTTGGACAGGTCATCTGATCGAGAAGGTCTAGTCAAGGCTAGCAACATCACAGTCTTAAGTGTTAGTTGCCTAAGGGTCAGTCCCTCATTGTTACCCAAACTCTTGAGGTAGTTAATTACTGTACCTACATCCCAAAAGGATGAATATTTAGGCATGGGTGGTGTCGTGGATGATGCACGTTACAGCAGGTTCACAACAGCGGCAAGCAGGAGGGCCGACGATTGAGCGGATAGAGGACAACGTGTCACACACTACTCATCGCGTACGAAAAACATGGCATACAGTCACACATTACAGTATACGCATGCGCATAACCTAAGGCCTAAAATACAATAAGGAAGTACAATAATGAATTTACTATAAAGTCAGTTCATGACATCCTCCGGCCCACGCAAGATCTGGGCCCAATCTGAGACTTGTGCTCTAGCTTTAACTGCTGCTGACCGTTGAGGTCGCGAGGGCAATTGGGGTTCAGTATCATGAGGTACCGGTGTATCTGGAGTACTGTCATCCAATATATCTTGAGAGTCTGGCGTTTCTGTTTCTACATTCACTTCCAATGGATAAAGTTTGATGATAGGCCTATTCGTAACTCCATTTACAGTGCGAATAACAGCTGATCTTACTGCATTATCATGCCCTCGCTGTAGTTCCTTCACCACTGCCAATTGCCATTTCAATCTAGGAACATCATCATGTACAATGACTATATCGCCAACCTTGATTCTTTCCTTGTTTGTACCATTATTGACAGTGTGAGTTTCTCTGAGAGATGTCAGGTATTCCCTTTTCCATCGATTCCAGAAATGTTGGATTATTAGTGCCTGGGCCTTTGCTTTCTTGCTGAGAGTGTTGTGTAACTTAGAGCCAACTTCCTGGTAGTTCTCATCAATCACTTCATCTTCTGCAGCGAGAGAGTGTGGCACAGTGTCGATAATCCTTCCATAGAGGAGATGGGAGGGCGTTAAGGGCTCTGGTTCATCTAAATCCGAACTAACATACGTCAGAGGTCGATTGTTGAGGTGAGCTTCAATTTCTACAACGATTGTTTGCAAGCTTGGTAGAGTAACGTAAGCACGACCAAGAGCTTTCTTGAGAGCATTCTTTGTTAGTCCAATGAGGCGTTCCCAGTATCCACCATACCAGGGTGCACGACAAGGGATGAACTTCCATTCTACTCCCTGTCTTCCTAAGCCTTCCTGTATGGTCCTGGATTCAAACAATGCTCTTAAATCCTCAGCGGCCGACATGAAGGTAGAAGCATTGTCAGACACAACAAGTTTTGGCAGGGACTTTCGGCTTGCAAATCGTCTGAAGGCTTGTAAAAATGTCTCTTCAGAGAGGTCAGTAACTACCTCTAGGTGCACTGCTCTACTACTTGCACAAGTGAACAAGCATATGTACGCCTTAGATTCTCCTCCGGATGTTCGAACATACAGTGCTCCCGTAAAATCTATTCCGGTGACTGTGAATGGGTTCATCATCTGCAACCTGTGCTTAGGAAGTGGAGGTGGGCTTGGAGCCTTGTAATGACTTCCAGACAATTTGTTACAAGTAACGCAGTGTCTCAAGATACTTCTCACATGTCGCCTGGCTGCTGGTAGCCAATACAGTTGTCTAAGGTATGTCACAGTGCTATTTGTGCCACTGTGGAAATGCCTTTGATGAATATCTTGAATGATGAGTTCAGTGAGCCAGTGCTTCTGTGGCAACAGATAAGGGAACTTCACTTGTTGAGACACTGGGGTGTTATGTATCCTTCCCCCACAGCAGATAATGCCTTCGTTGTTTAGGTGAAGGCGTAGTTGACGTATTAGTGGCAAGCGAGATGCTTTGAACTGGAGATTGGCAATTTCATTACAGAAGGAATGTTGTTGGACAGACTTGATCCACAATACCTGTGCATAGCTGAGTTCAGTTGGAGTTAGATGTCCAGACAACTTTGGTAATGTTCGCTTAATGTTGGTTATGAAACGCAGTACGTAGGCTGTAACTCTAAGAAGTTTTGTCAGCTTGCTATATCTGGTGATGTCAATGATCTGGCCAAGTCCAGGCTTGAGAGTAACAGGTGCATCTGTAGCTGGGAGAGTTGGTTCGACTTCTTCATCATTGGTTTGGACATGGATGACAATGGCTGGAGACCATGTAGGCCAGTTAGATTGTGATAGTAACCAAGGTGGACCATGGGACCATAATGTTGATGACTGTAACTGGGTTGAAGAGATTCCTCGGGTTAGAAGATCTGCAGCATTATCATCCGTATGACAATAACCCCATACAGAAGTAGGAAATAAGAGGCAAATTTCTCTGACTCGATTGGCTACAAATGGCTTGAGCTGTTTCTTGCTAAAGATCCAATGCAGTGTGATTTGGCTGTCACTCCAAAGCTTGATCTTGATGGAGTCTAACTGGAGTTGTAGTGTAGAGTGAATGAATTCTGCAAGCTGCTCAGCTGTGACAGCTGCCCTCAATTCAAGTCGAGGCAGTGTTGTGGTCTTCAGTGGTGAGACTCGTGATTTCGCCATAACAAAGTCAACTTGTCCTGCACTTTGCAGGTACGCTAAAGCTCCATACGCTTTTGTACTCGCGTCAGCGAACACATGTAGGTAAACAGACTTGTTTGAAGACATGACAGAATACCTGCGTGCCATTACCACACTTGCTGATTGTTCGACATCTGCTGCAACTTGAAACCATCTGTTGTTGAAGTCATCATCAAGGGGTTCGTCCCAGTTCACTTGCTTACGCCATAGTTCTTGTATCAGTAGTTTAGCTCGTACGACTATTGGGGAGAGCCACCCAAGTGGGTCATATTGCTTTGATGCTGCTTGTAATATGTTGCATTTGGTCATGACAGTGTTGTCATTTGTAAGTCGACGTTGTGAGAGTGCTAGAGTGTCTGTGCAGGTGTTCCACTTCAGACCAAGAACACTAACTGTTGTGTCAGTGTCAAGTACTCCATCAGCTTGTGCTGTTGCTTGTAACTTGGGGCTATTGGATGCCCATGAACGCAAGTTGAAATGTGCAGTGGCCATGATGGATCTGGCATCAGTGTAGTAGCTTAAAATCTCTTCCTCGGTTTGGCATCCCGAGATTACATTGTCAACATATAGGTTGCGTTTAGTGTCAGATGAAACTGGAGACTCGTACAGATCAAGATGACGGTGTAGAGTTGCACTTAACATGAACGGGGAGCTTGTGGACCCAAACAAGACTACCTTAAATCTATATGTGGTGAACTGGCTCTCTGGATCATTAAGGTTTGATAACCACAAAAATCTTGTGTAGTCTCTGTCCTGTTCGTCAAGTTTAACGTGGAGAAAAGCCTTTTCAATGTCGGTTGACAAGGCATACCGGTGTAAACGAAAGCGTAACAGTATCGCACATACATCAATTAAGAGTGTGTCACCAACCAATAGGCAATCATTGAGACTAGCATACTTTGGCGATTGACGACAACTGCAGTTGTATACAATTCTCACCGGAGTTGTAGAGGAATTCTTGTACACCGGATGGTGCGGTATATAATGAACTCCAGTGGTGGGTTGGTCACTCTCAGTAGGTGCACGCTCAATGAATTGACGTTGTTCTTGTTCAGTGATGATGTTACCGTAAAGCTGAAGCATAGTTGGATGGCATCCAAGCTTTCTAGCAAGTGCACGTGTTTGCCGTTCACAGATTGCCCGATTAGAAGGGAGGAAAGGATGGTTTGGTCTCCATGGGAAACGAACTACATAGTATCCATCCTTGTCACGTGACATATGGTCCCTCTGATACATTGCCATGAATGGTTCAGGTGATATGTCAGTAGAATGTTCCACAGGTGTGGGAGTGTCTGAGCTAGTGTCAGGAGATGAATCAGTACAATCACAAAACTCAAGATTAACTGCTAGAGTTGTGTAAGCATGAGTGACATGGGGTTCTGATTGCATAGGAAGTGGCCCTGAAAGTAGATATCCAAACTTGGACTCCATGGCAGTTGGACCCGTACCCCTGACAATGTGATTGCCCATGATCTCCCAATAATGGTCGACACCAATTAACAATGAAATCTGAAATTTTTGTGTAAAGCCAATAGGATGGGCCAACTTCAAGTCCCGCAAATAAGGAAGGCTGTGTAAAGTTGAGTTAACAAAGTTTTGAACAGGTGCTGCTATCTGGGGTACAACTAAAGCTGAAATTGCGATGTCACCAACATTGGTTTCGAGCATGAACCTGATTGTGTCAACCTGGTACTTAGAGGTAGTTTCACCACCAAAGCATGATATACTCAAGTTTTCTCTATGGTGGGGGCGCAAGCCCAACTTATCAGCTAAAGTCTGTGTTACAAAGGACCGTTGAGCCCCTTCATCAAACAATATATTTGTGGATACCCTGTGGTTGTCAGCTCTAACAAACGCTACAGCGGTTTTCAAAAGACAAGCTGGACTAGAATCTCGGTTGCCAATCAGGGGCTGTGTAGCTGTAGTAAGGCCAGCAATTGGCTGAGTTGGAACAAAACTCTGTGGTGTTGGATTCAACGTACTTGGCAATGTCTGAGAGGATTGTGGGGGCTGTGGATTGTTCTGTGTGGTAGGGTTTGTTTGGGTGTGCTTTCCATTCCACACAAGCTACTGTGGTGCTTCTTATGATATCCCCTGCACCTATTCTTTGAGTTGCAATTAACAGCCTTGTGGTTTCCCAAACAATTAAAGCACAGCCGTTCCTTCTTCACTATATCCAATCGCACCTTTACATCAGTTACCACATTACAGTACACAGCACTATGTTGTCCCTTACAATACACACATATTGGTTTTGCATTCACTGACCTCTTCTCGCCTGCTGACTGTCCTTTTCATACACCCGTGAAAAAGGATCCAGTGACACTGAATTGACTATGACCATCACGACTTTCCTGACCAGATTCTAGAATAGTAATCTCTCGTTCAATTCCAGTACGAAGTTCATCAATATCCCACTGATCTGAGGTGTGATTCCGAGTGAGATTCCTGATTACAACTGGTGGCAGTTTCCCTAAAATCAGAGAGACTAACAAATCTCCATAGGTGTCCTTGCTCTTCCCCAATGATTCCAAACCTCTTATGTGGCTTTCGACAGTGTCATACAAGTGCCTTAGACTAGATGCAGTATTGGAAGTGTCGGGTAAATTCAATAACGCTTTCATGTGTGCATTTATGATTTTCTGTTTCTTTCCGAATCTGGCTTCCAGTAGAGAGATGGACTGTTCATAATTGGCACTGGTCAAAGTAAATCCGCTTACAGTTCTGGATGCTTCACCCTCTAGTAATGATCGCAAGTAGTTGAACTTCTCAATGCCTGTGAGCTTGGGGTTTGAGTGGACAGCTGATTGGAAGGAGTCCCAAAATGTTTGCCATACAAGCGGGTCTCCAGAAAACTTCGGCAAGTCAAGCTTGGGTAATCGACTGGCGGGTGCAGATTGAACTATGGACTCTCTTGATTCAGAGTCAGGGGGAGTGACTGGTGAGATAGCTGTGGTATTGTTCTTCTCTAAATATCGCTTCAAACATGTCAACTTCTCTATTAAGGTGTCTTGGATTTCTATGGTCTCAAAGGTGTCTCGTTCTGAATCATCAGCTCCTTCAATCATGGACTGTATTTTCACATCGAGTTGCTGCAATGATTCAGCCTTGCGGTTCAACTGGTCAATGTATGACATAACTAAACTAATAGTGTCTTCAGTAGCGGGTTGCGTCAGGTCTAGTTCCTCTATCTTGCCATAGATGCACGTTAAGTGTGCGCGGTATGCTTTGCGGGATCCCTTTAACTTGTCCATTCCCTCCATCCTGGTTTGCTGTAATAAAACACCAGAAAAGAAATGTTTACCAGTGAATTGGCTTGCTTTGACGGGTACCGTTATTCACTGCCACGGTACCACGACGTCGGCGGGGCGGGTTACAAAACAGCAAACCAATCCTGGTCACAGCACCAATGTCGTGGATGATGCACGTTACAGCAGGTTCACAACAGCGGCAAGCAGGAGGGCCGACGATTAAGTGGATAGAGGACAACGTGTCACACACTACTCATCGCGTACGAAAAACATGGCGTACAGTCACACATTACAGTATACGCATGCGCATAACCTAAGGCCTAAAATACAATAAGGAAGTACAATAATGAATATACTATAAAGTCAGTTCATGACAGGTGGTGTTCAATGTAAAGCACCCTTCAATAGCCTTGCGACTGCAGGATGAGTTCCAACACTGACTCCATCCACCACTTCATGTACTGAAGATATTCCTGAGTGGTAACAATTAAGATACTTAGATTGGTAGCCCTGAGAGGAAAGGTCAGCCAGGAAGTTAATGACATCTGCTATAGGTCCTGAAAGGGGATTTCTATCCCTCTGGTGACATGACACCAGCTAGCCCATTTAGCAAAGGAGGAGCCATAGCTAGAGTTAGTCTTGTCTCTCCATGAGGCAAGCATAAGGCTCAAAGCCTTTGAAGAAGATCCCTATGGTGAGTAGGATTACCTGAGATAGGCCAGGCGATTGGTTGGGGCACTCCCTGTTTCATGAGAAATTCCTGACCTACTGGCATCAATACCAGATCTGACAGGGTTGGTAGAATCAGAGGGTAATCCTCCAGGAGTTCTAGCACTATCGAAAACCAAGATTGGGTTTTCCACAAGGGCATTATTAAGAGCTGATTGCATTTTCACCTTGGAGAGGCAACGATGGATCAGGCACCAAGGTGGGTTGGCATAGCCCCGCTGTTGAGACCAATCCTGCATAAAGGCATCTGTTGCTGCTGCTTCTGGGTTTGCTCTCCAGTTGTAAAACAGGGGAAGTTGCTTGGCGAGGTGAGAGGCGAACAAGTCCACCTCCAGGGGCCCCAGCTTCTTCTTTATTCTCTAAAACATGCTTGGGTTCAGCATCCAATCGCAATGGTCCCAAACTGACCAAGACTCCTGGTCCGCTATTGTATTGAGGTGACCCGGGAGGTATTCTACAGTAAGTGTGGACATGCACCAGGTCCACACTGTGATCGTTAACTGGCACAACAGGGTGGAGGTAGTACCTCCCTTCTGGTTGATGTATTTTACTGCTGTTATATTGTTCAGACGGAGAATAATTGTTGTATTCCTCCAATTCTTCCCGAATGTTTGGAGAGCTAGAAATGCTGCCAGCAGTTCCAGATAATTGATGTGATGTTTCCCCTCCTCTGTTGACCAAACACCACCAGTTTGAGTCTGACCATTCAGTACTGCACCCCAGCCCTTGCTGGATGCATTGGACTCTATTGTCACTGACAGGACTGTTGGTGTAATGGGTTTGACAAGAACTTCCTGTCTTGTGATAGCCACCAGGACAGATTGGCTCTGCTTAATGGGTTCAGCTGTACCACAGTATTGAACTTCCCATTCATCGGATGCACAGAATTCATCAGATACTGTAGTGCTCTGTAATGAAGGGGAGCTAATGGCAATTCTTGCATGGTAGCAGTTGCTTTGCATACAAATTGGGCTATCTCCCTCACTGACACTGATCTCTGGGCCAACAATCTGCAGGCATCCTTCCTCAGTTTCTCCTGGGGAATTGATAACTGCAACATTGACTGGAAGAGTGGCGGCTAAGTCATATGATCGTTCACTTTGTGATAAAAGCACCAAATTTGGTGTGGTGATGCTTTACTTCATGCATTTTCATTTTAGGATGGGTAACATTAAAAATTACAATGATAAAACCACCATAATTAACATTTTTGAAAAGCTTTGAACCAAGGAAACCTTACAAACGTGCACATCTTATCTCTACATGCATGCAACATGAAAACATGTTTGTGTGTAGCAAGAACATGTTTATAGTAAATTGTCTGTATTTTTCAGTATAATCATGGCCATAGACTGTATGGACCATTATAAAAAGAGCCACACTTTACCTGAAATGCATTGCAGTCAAAATTTTAACAGGTACTCTGAATCGATTAACACCATGTTTTTTCTTGTTGTGGATCATCATACAGTACAATAGTACTGTGTAGTAGGGACCACAAAGGTTTGGGCATGGCCCATGAAAAAACATCACCCAGGACGAGGAGGAGGCAGTATTGGTTAGGTAATACTATATAAGCTTAAAATAACCTTCAGATCAATCCGAAACAAGTTGCTTTGGAATTTTTGAAAAATTATTAAATAGAATTTTCTAGTGGCTGACTTACTGACTGACTGACTGACTGACTGACTGACTGACTGACTGACTGACTGACTGACTGACTGACTGACTGACTGACTGACTGACTGACTGACTGACTGACTGACTGACTGACTGACTGACTGACTGACTGACTGACTGACTGACTGACTGACTGACTGACTGACTGACTGACTGACTGATGCCTTCATACAAGCATAACTCGATAACGGCTAAGGCTACCTGCTTGATTTTTTCACTGTTCAAGGTTGTACATACAATGCATTCTTCATGGACTTACCAGTGTTCTCCTTTGCGTCCCATTCATCTTTGCTAACAGCACAAGGTGTTGATTCAGAGGTAGAGCATGATGGCTTCCCTAGCAGAAATTGTCTGTATTTTCCATAGTGGCTGTTTTAATTGCAGGGACATTTTTCTAACAGATCTTGTCTCATAGTGCTGTGTAATGGGCTGAAGATAGCTGACAATGCAGCGTAATGGATACTTCACTTTTCAGACGACAATTTATAGCTGGACCATTCCTTCTTTGATGTGATAAGCAATATAGGAATTTTAAATTTGAGTAGGGACCACAGCAGAAAGAAAAGGTAATGAAACCAGGGGAGTTGCCTATACATGTAACCATACTAGTGAAAATTTATCCCTACTTTATTTGATTCAGGTAGCTTCAGCTATAACCATGACTAAAGTAGGGATACATTTGCACTAGTATGGTTACATGTGTAGGCAACCTCCCTTGTTTCATTGCTTTTTCTTTCTACTTTGGTCCTTACTCAAATTTAATTTCCATCCACTTGTGTTAATCATGGATGCTGCTACTAGCACACATTCAAGATATGGGAGTACTATATAGTTCAGTGATTAACACATATTTAGAATGGCACAGAGTTATATGTAGTGCAACTTATGGAGATGGATTCTTGAATATAATCAATTTGCAGATGATGGAAAATCTTTTCTAGGCACCACGAGCAAACTCTGCACTACCAACCACCTTTTGAAAAATAAGTTAATACGACTTCTATTAAGCTGGGTAATGTAAAGGAGATGCTAGACCCTAAGGATATTTTGAATGAAAATGCAGTCAAATTATTTTTCTGCTAAACAATTAGGCACAGAGGCAATTTCACTGTTACAGCAAGAATAGCCTTGTTTAACTCAATAATTGGAGACAAAACACTGTTTAAAACAGCAGCACTCAAAAAAGATTGTCAACTCTCTGCTAGTTTGTTTACTGAATGACAGTCAAGATAATCGACTTTTAAATTAGAAGCTTCACGAAAATTATCATGTACTTTCTTTATCAGTCAGCTTACCAAATTTTTGCATTAGGTAATGAGTCAAGTCTGATCAGCTGTTGGTAATATCAAGATATTTTGAAATATGTGAACAACAATCTGATGCCATTTTTGTTTGCAGATGTTGAGAGACTAGACACTGTACTAGATCTATATTTTTCCAAAAGCTTCAAACAATAGGTTCATGTGGCTGCGGGAGGTTCCAGAAGATGTGTGTTAAATAACACAGTTACCTAGAACTGGTCTACTTTTGAGCAACAATAATACTAGAGAAGAGAAATTGCTTTGCTACATATATTTCTCCAAACAGAAATGTAGACATTAACCACAGAGTAATTTATAGCTAGCTACCGCTCATCTTAACAGAGATCTTTCAACGAGCAAAGTTAGCACTGAATTGAAAGCAGAAATTGAACCTGGGAATCATGAAGTGACTGATACTAGAATGCTAATTCCTGCTGATCATGCTACAAGACATGGTCCACTAAATATGGACACTTATGCTCTAGTTTAGTACTTGCCCCAGCAAACGATTTTGGGTTAACAGAGGAATGGGAGTTTAAAGATTTACCTTTATATATTTCTACATAAATTATTGCATCAAGATTATGGAAAGGCAAATGCTTTGCCACCACTTGACACTACATCAGCATTTTCCAGTGGGAGAAAATCAGCATGGGATGTTTGAAATGTTAAATTTAACATTTGGCTTACCTTTATAGTGCTCCTAATAGTGATTGTGCTCTGAATAATGAGATGCTTGCAAAGCAGCGTTGAAACCGGGTCGGGTCATCCGGGTCACATTTTCTCCGGGTCATCCGGGTCTGACCCGGTTTACAATTTATCCGGGTCTGACCCGGATTGGATCACGTGAGGAACGAAATTGTTCGTTTTACGACGTGGAAACTTATAAATGCTATCGCGTAGCTCTTTCGTGAGCCACGCCCACTTATTGCATTACCAACATACGCTCAGCCACGCCCATTTGTTAGTAAGTGTAGTATGTAGCACGAAACTGAGGGTATCTATGGTGAGGGGTAGCTATTGTCAGTAGGTGAAGACCTTTTTTTTTTTTTTGGTCTTCAACCTACAGCTAGGCTGAAGTTGCAATATTTACTCAACACGAATGGAACGCTCAAAATGTAGACTCGTTCGCTCGCTCACTCGAGACTAGCTGAAACACGTCTCGGCTTTAATTAATCCGGGTCACATCCGGGTCAGTGGGTCATCCGGGTCAGCAGTAGTGACCCGGTTTCAACGCTGTTGCAAAGATGTAATAATATTATGTTGTTTGCTTTACTCAAAAACATCTGAGGACAAACAATATAATGGAGCATGCCAAACCTTTGTGTCAACTGTACATGCAGTTAGAAATAATTCACCAACAAAAGAAGCAATACCTCAACATGTATATAACACATGCAAAAAGGGTTGAACAGCACAGGTTGGCTCAGAAGCATTTTGGCAAGACCTTTTGAAGTTGCAACAAAACATAGGAAGCAATCCATTTCCATCCCCATTCTATTTGGGAAGGAACTTCTTGTTAAGTAAATTTAATGCTTGTCCACGTCCCCATATACAGGTATGATATATCATTTGATAAACTGCATCCATTGTAGCAAACAATTTATGTAAATTAATGTGTACTGATCTATCATTTTTGAAATGATACTGCCCTATCAGTGGTATTTAATGGTTTATTTGTATTGTTTAATAATCCAGTAAATTAAATTATATTTGGGTGGTACCCATCCTGCAATGATTCAGAATGCCTTACTCTACATCTCCACTAAATTCCATGCTTTTATTACAAAGTGAACGTTCCTCTCTATATTTGAGGCTTAACCACTGCAATATTTCGAAATCCAGAAACTCTAGCTTCTAGAATAGATTTCTTGTGGTTGACAATCAGACCTAGACTCTCGAATAGTTGGCAGATGGATGGAATTATCTGCTCTAACTGGACTCTGTCTTGATGTAGAATTAACAGGTCATCCAGGTATATTATTAGGCGACAGCCCACCTGCCTTAGGAAGCCCACTACTGGCTTTATTAGTTTGGTGAAGACCCTCGGTGCAGATGACAGGCCGAATGGTAGACATTTGAATTTGTACCATTTCTGCTCCCATTGGAAGGTGAGAAATGATTGACGGTCTGGGTGGATTGGGACCTGCAGGTATGCATCCTTCAGGTACATTTTGGCCATCCAGCCTCCTTAATGGAGGAGGTCTGGAAGGAGGTGAAGGCCCTCCATCTTGAAGTGCTCCATCTTCACAAATTGGTTCCATCTTGAAGTGCCCCTTCAGATTTATCACTGGCCTCTGACCTCCATCCTTCTTCTCCACCAGGGACACATAATTGTCTGGTGTTGGATGGGTCTCCACTATTGCTCCTTTGGCCAGTAACTCTGCAACCTCTGCTGTTACTAGGGTTGCATTCTCCTCTGTGGTATGTATTTGATGTGGCATGTGGGTCTGATATGGTACACATGCTGAGTCCAGTTGGTAACCAGTCACAGTTTGTAATACTCACTGATCCCAAGTCAACACTTCCCAGTTTGGTAGAAAGTGTGACACTCGCCCAGCCAAATTTTGGCAGCTTATTTATTAACAGGTTCATTGTTTATGAGAGCCTGTATGTGATGTGCTTGTGAACCCTGTAACTGAACTGGTCACAGCATTAATGAATGATTTTGCACATGTGATAAAAATGGTGCACATGACTTATTAATTGTCATTTCTTTGATTTCTGTTTCTGGGCAATTTTGCTGTTGCTGGGTTGCCATCCCCTTTGCTTGTAATGGCTGCTGTAGTGGACGACACCCCCACAACCTTTGTATCTTTGACAGTGGCCCTTGTGAAAATCTGGACGATGCTTTTCTATTTGCCAGGGTCTTTGTTAAGGCTGCAGCTGCTTCCAGCCTCTCCCTTGCCAATGTGCCAAAGTTCTCGCCGGGCAGCATAGGAGCAACATCCTTGAAGTCTCCATCTCTCACTGAGTCCTCCAGTCGAGGGTTCATCTGTGTAAGTAGAGCCTTCCTATGAGCAACTGTGTTGTGGGCATTGGCATTGCCCAACAACCGAAGAGCTGTACAAATATCAATTTATTTGTGCTATTTAATGATGCTCTATCACACCAGCTACTTTGTCAACACAATACATTGCCATATGTCTTGAGAGACAAACTAGTAGTGACTTTGTGGCAAAAAAAGTAAAAATGTAGTGACATTTGTCAATTAATATGTGTTAACTTTATTATAGGCTGAAGCAGCTACAGAGATTAAGCAGCAGCAAAAGAAGAAACTTGAAACATTAGAACTATTGGATTTTTCACAGTGAGTAGCCAAGCATGATCAGTGATAATGCTATGTTTATCATAAGTAGTTTTGAAAGTACTGTGCAAAAGTTACTCAAGTGTAAGTATTGTCAAGTGAGAATTTAGAATATCAAGTTAAGTGCTTTTCTTAATCCGTAAACCTGCATGCCAGGCTTTCTAGACAACCTTGCTTAAAACCATAAAGCAACGGCCATAGAATACTTGGGAAAGTCTAAATAACCACTGTAACAACAAGGCTTACTTATTGTTACCATTCGCCTCAATCACATAGCATGCTAAAATAGTAGGCGAGTATCTACCTACTTATAGAAATGAGCAATGGTAGAATTTTTTATGATAATTTTGTGACATGGCAGTGCGTCTAAATGGCACATTCTTGTCTGGTGACCATTGAATGCAAGGATGTACTTTCCTGTAATGAGATACAAGTACTTGTCTTCACAAGTCAATCACTAGGTACATGTGTACTTCAACAGGTATGCCATTGCTGGGGATGAAGAGGAATGGGAGAAGGCAACCGGTGGAAGAACTAATGTGGATATAGTCAGTGTTGGCAAGAAGAAAAAGAGACTTGCAGCTGATGCTGTGGATGGGACAGATCAGAATACAAAGAAAAAGAAATTCACAAAGGAGAAGAAGAAGCATAAACATTTATTATAGTGTATAATGGAGTTGTAATGTATTGCAAGCAAAAATATTGCTTATCCTCTAACAAAAACTGTAGCTGCAGTTTACTGATGGTATAGTGCTGAAAGGAGTGAGTATACAGATCAGTAAACAAATAATGTCTGGTCGTAATTATGTATGTACGTAATTCTCTATCATCACTTGGTTAAAATTGGCAAGTAGCTGCAAGGCATCATTGCCCTACCAACTTCTTAAATTTTATATTTGTTGCTGAGTGCATTAAATAGAATTTTACGTGAACCTGGACAGCAGATATCCCTCTTGGAGAGTGTTCTGAGGAGTGTGGTATATTAGGGTTACTGGCCATCATAATATCATGTGCATTGCTGCTGTTTTGGCTACAAATTTTGCTGCTCGTAAGTGTGTAATGTAGCTATCAAAAGCCATACCTTTGTTCTAACAATATACTTCATGCCTTTTCCAGCCCTTTCACTGTATATAGTCGTAGTGTGTTTGTTACAGTATCAATTGTAAATAATTGTTGTTACAGCAACTAGCCAGGTGTTGGTTTGTTAAAAGCCTCAATAATGTCACTTTGTTTTGTGGCTACATTAATGAGGCTTTCAGTAACAGGGCCACTTCACTGACAGAGCCATTTATCACAGGTCCCCTTTTCATCACTGTACATTCCCAGCTTTATGATGTGCTACTAGGAGACTGTACATCCCTTAATAGTCAATGCATATTTTATGCACATTGCTTTATAGTGCACTGAGCATCAGACTAATAAATCAAATCAAAGAAATAATGTGAGAATATCCTTATTTTTAAAAAAACACTACCACAGTACATATTATGAAGATAAGATCTTTTACAACACTACCTAGCTACCAAAACTAATAGGGAAGAAAAGAAAGTGGAGACTACTGCTTGATGTGCAGTCCAGCCAGCCCAACAAATAGTGACAACCAGATGAAAAGGATGATAAAACTCCTCCAAACCACTTCATCACCAAGTCCCCAATCTGTAAAAAAACAAGAATAGGCAATTGATTAGCTACACATTAAAAATCGCTGATCTTAGAGAACTGTCCTGACATCAAGTACATGTATTTTGATTATGTGTGTGATGGTCAGTTTATAAATTAGGCAACGTTGTATACATACCAACTACTACTACACTAAACAGTTTTCCTTTTTTGGTGAGCTATTCTGAGTTTAGTATCAATAATAGGATTGGAGGCATATCATACAATACACTAGTACTGTATAGTAGGGACCACAAAGGTGTGGGCATGGCCCATGAAAAACATCACCCAAAAACCAGCCTCAGTTTTCCCTGACAATTGTATTGTATTATTGTATTAATGCTTTACAGTGACCAGCACTGAAGGTCTGCAGCAACATGTGCTGCAGCCTTAGGATTACCTAACCTAATTTCAAGGACTTAGACTTACTGACTTATAGCTGAAAAGGTGTAACAGAAAAGGGGCCAAAGTAAGGAAAAAAATCCCTCCAATCCCAGGAATTGAACTGCAGGTCACCCAATGTCTAGTCGGGGCCACACTCAGTCGACAATGATGAGACAGATTGATTACATAAAACTAAACCCAAACAAGCTTTCAGATCGACCTGAAACGCTTTCAACAAGTTGCTACGGAATTTTAAACAGAATTTTCTGCTGACTGACTGATGCCTTCAGACAAGTGTAACTCAATAATGGCTAAGGCTACAAGTTTGATTTTTCCACTGTTCTATGTCACTTCAGCCGGACACGTGTCTTGGCATACCACAGAACGTACAATGCATTCTTCATAGACTTACTAGTGTCCTCCTTTGTGTCCCATATATCTTTGCTGACAGCAAAAGGTGGTAGCATGTGATGGCTTTGTAACGGAAATTGTCCGTATTTTTTATAGTGGCTACTTTGATTGTAGAGGTGCTTTTCGAACAGTTCTTGATTCGTAATGCTGTGTAATGGGTTGAACATAGCTGACAACACAGCGAAATGGATACTTCACTTTTCAGACGATAATTGTTAGTTGAGGCGTGCAGCACCATTTCTTTTGGTGTAGTATGCGTGGGTTCACCAGTCATAATAATTTTATTTTACAAAAAAAAAGTTAACAAACAAGTACACAAAAATAAGAATTTTCAACTACAGTAGGGACCATAGCACATCGATAAAAGGTACTGAAACAAGCTGGAGTAGTGCATGATATTAAATCACAGTAAAACAATAAGAAGTGTTATATCCCTACCGTGTATTTACATTATACAGTAGGGACACTTCTTATTGTTTTACTGTGATTAATATCATGCACTACTCCAGCTTGTTTCAGTACCTTTTATCGATGTGCTATGGTCCCTACTCTAGTTGAAAATTCCAAACTTTTTTGTGTACTTGTATAAGTTGTAGTGTACTGAATACTGTATGTGATAGTAGAGTAATGACACAAAATGTATATCTGTGGCAGATTCAGGGAAGGCACAGGGGGCACATACAAGATCAAGATACTCAAATAGGGAAGTAAATCAATACTCTAATAGAACAGTCACCACGAGTCATTTAAGAATCTTCCACTCTGAAAACTTTTATCTGCAACATGTACAGCACACTTAGCTATAAAGCCTGGTAGGATTTTTTTTACAAATTAAACATACATGGTCCTCTATATACCAGTCTATAATTATGATGATGATAGGCTTATTACTAACTGTCACTGATCCCCATAGTTCTCAGGTCATATTTACTACATTCAGTCATACCTTTAGCTTCTGGGGGGCTACATCCCCCAGAACCCCCTGCTCTATATACATACCTACTACCCTAGCTGATGTGCCCCCTTGTCAAACCCTGGATCCACCCCTGCATATAATTCATAAATTTGCTAGGATGTTACCAGTTTTACAACTCAATTTGTTTGGGAAAAGTCTGAATATCATGCAGTACAGTAGTAGTACTACATAATAGGGATCACAGAAGTTTGAGTCTTCATGCTAAAACTATCCTCATTTTTGCTTCACAACAACTTGGCAGTATTAGCTAATACTCAGTCAATCAGTTGCTATATACAAAAAAGTGATTTTCTGCTGGCTGACTACCACATAATTATTAATACCTTCAGACAACTGTAACTTAATGGATAATATTGCAGGCTTGGTTGTTTTACTATTTGCTTCAAGTGCATTTACTTTTTGTAATATCAACACACATTTTTGAGGACTTCTAATGGTGAAATTACGAACTTTAGTGGATTTAAACGAGCTGAGCAGCTGGCAACACAACAGTTCAGTAGTTAAGGTTTGGGAGTTGGGTATGGATTTGTGCTTCAAGCTAGCTTTGGACAACTTTTTGTTCACTTTTTACTAATTGGTGACTGTTCTTGACCTCCGCAATTTTACATCATATGTGACCAGATTTTACAGAACCGATCCAAATCGCACATCAGGCAAAATCAAACTAACACCACCAGTGGATAGCTACACCATCGTACTACAAGTTTTGACCCTCAGCACTACTCAAACTACACGAGGCTGGTTTTTACACACGTCTTTTCTGGGTGGTGTGGAGTGCTCAAATGGCGGTTTCAGGCCTTGTGAAGGACCTGGCTTGGCAAGAGTCAGTGGTTTACTGGTGGACAGCCTTATAATGTTGGCCAGACGTGTTCTCTGTTGATTTTGCTACATATCAGCCACTAGGGAGCCAGCACAGCCCTGTAATCTCGTGTCTGGACTCCAATCGTGGTCTGCCTCCATTTTGAGGTCTAACTTTTGCCCTCCCCACCACCCCCCAGCCTCCACCCCTTTGTGAGCACTCGTGATACTACTTCGCTCGTCCAACTGCTCAGATTTTCTATCTTATTTGGCGGGAAACTGTACAAGCAGCTACAAGTACAGGAAGTGGCTTGAAAGGTAACAGATTGATGCATCTTGTGTGTAAATTTCATACGCGTGCTTGCTATCCTTGGAGAGTTATGCTGGCTTCAATTCTTTAAAACCGTTTATCTCGGAACTTCCAATGTGCGATTTGGATCGTTTTTCCAAAATCCAGTCACATATATATATTTGCACCAGACTTGATACATGAATTCACCTCAATATGTCCTTATTGTATGCCAAATATTGTGGCAATCAAGTTGCGTATTGTATTGGTTCTTGTAAATTGTGCAAAAATAACAAAACAAAAATTAGACTCTCAGGGAAAAAAACAAAATTGATTGCAGAGACTTTGTGTTTGTAGTGCTGTGTAATGGGTGGTATGTACATAGCTGAAAACAAAGTGAAATGGCCAATTGGCTTTCAGCAATTGATAGTTGGGTTGCACATGTACAGTTAATTAATTTTTTGGGTCCTTGTATGTACTGGTGTGTTACTACAAAATTTTAAGGAAAATATTGGAGTTTTAAATTCAAGGAAAGATCATTGAAATAAAACATTGGAGGTTACCTACACCTGCGGCCATACTAGTGCACATTTAATTCCTAATTCAGTCATGGGTATACAATGACTAGCCATAAGACTACAGTAGGGATTAAATGTCCATGAGTATAGCTGCAGGTATAGGGACCTCATTTGTTTCATAACTATGTTGAATTTTAAAAAAATCCCAGTTTTTGTATAAATATTTAAATGCCATCCATTATTGATATTGTGATGATACCAATATCAGTGCACCTCTATGTGTGATTATGTATCACAAACACCATGTATTTTTTGACCAAAATTGTGATGGATATTGATTTTTTAACAATAATGTATTTTGCCTAGTCTTATTTACAGTTGACTTTGTAGCATCGTGGGTGAACCTTGAAATACAAACCTTTTCATGATGGCCTTTTGTCTTTGTAGCTTTTTTACTGTCACCTTTTCCACAAGTAATATTTTTTTCTTGTTTACAAAAAGGGTTTTGGTAACTACTCTCTTAGCTTTCATTTTACATTTATTGTAGATCCATACTTAAAATCTATTCTATTCAAATGCAACCCACTACTACAAAATTGATAATGTAATACAGTAATTCTGTATTCAATATATCAGTTATTGGAATATTGGTAAATTTCCATATCGGTGCACTTTAACCATGCACTCTCTTTTTGACATGTGGACTTGTACTGTTCTGTGATAAAGCAGTGACATTTCATGAGATTCTCACTTCTAATCAACACAGACCTAACTGCTTCACTTGGCAAACTCAATGGTAAGCAACTACTGAAGGTTTGTATCCAACTGGGCAAGCTCTCTATTGGCGACAGCATCCCTTAAAGAAGAAAATAGGTAAATATTAGCAATTGTCCAAAATTGTGTGTGTACAGGGACAAAGCCAGACTTTTGGTGATACCAGGGCTTAGCTGTATAGCTGAGACCAAAAAGAAAAAAAAGGTAACTGCCTGCTGATAATAGCTCCCCTCCTAAACAATGTGACTGCTTTATTAGAGTGATTGACTGCTCTATAGAGTGTCTCATTCTTGACTGCTCTGTTAGAGTATCTCAATCTTAGTTATGTATACAATTATCTATGCCCAGGTTCTGGCTATGCCTCTGTGTGTGTCTACAAGAGACCAATTGGCAAAATAATAGTAAGGAATTTCCCTTAACTTGGGACACCAAGTAAACCAGTTCAACCCTCTTCAAGATTTGTGTCTTAAAGCATAATCTTGATCTTTTCTTTAGGTAGCCTGAAAGCCTTAAAAAGCAACTGCCATAACTCCACACAATTTAAAAGAATACTTATGTGGTCTCCTAATTGGCCCTGCCACCTCCAAGACATGCACTTTCAAAGTTTCTTACCTAATCGTATTACCCTATATCTCGAAGATTTAATGTCACGCTTAGCGCATTTCACAACATTAAAATTTGTGACATTATTAATCACGTAGGATTTTGTTTGTTGCATGCACCTGTAAAACTGTAATGTTGAACATTCACCAACAAACTAGTTTTACATAATAGTTTACTCATTATTTATAACAACCCAATCATTTGTTCATTCCCTACACAACACATGTTTCTTCACTGATCATTACTGAGTTTCCCAAAACAGCTGTCCAGCTACTCTGTTTCTCGTGAATTTCAGGCATCTGCATAAATTCATCATGGATACAAGGAAACAACCCCTATATATTTCAGGCAAAATTTTGTTGCTTTCCATCTAGTATGTGAATTCATTACCTACTCATTATTTGTTACTCGTTACTTGAGGAATTTAATGTCACAAATTTGTCACCTTGTGAGGTTAAGTATGGCACGGTTTTATTTTTGCATGTAAATTAGTTTATGAGAAAAAGCTGCTATATGGTATTCCTATACAGTCAAGTAATTTCTTCTTTTTACATGCAACATGCAGGCTTTAAGCCTTCTCACAGCTCACTAGTAGGATAGCATTCACAGAATAAAACCATTTGCTGGCAAAAAGTGCTCAAACTAAGCTGAAAGTAGTTTGTGTCACCAGTCATTAGCGAGATCCTTATCACCAGCAGAATCATGTAAACAATCCAACTCGCTTAATGTATTAAATCTCAGAAAAGAAATGTTAGGGACAGGTAAGTGGCCAATCTTACAGCTTCATAGAGAGAGCACTCTCTAAATTTTATTCTACAAATAATCAATCATGTTTTAAAATTCCAACTATAATTATCTACCAACTGCTACCACCACCAGATCAAGAAAGGACATGAAGCTCCATAATAACAGCCAACAATATACTATAGTCTTTCAAATGGAGCCAGATAATATCTCTCACGCTAACTCATTAGAGAGTTTCAAAGATTTATTGTATATCAACAGGTAATTTTTCTTGCACTTGCAGGAGGGCTCTGCATGCTATATTAATTTATGGAGTCACTTTAGCAATACCACCTGTAGTCCTCATTACCTTTGTCCCTGTACCAGCAGGGCCGCCCACAGGGGGGGGCAACTGGGGCACTTTGCCCCGGGCCCCAGCCTGAAAGGGGCCCCAGGAGGCCCCATGAAGGCCCCCCCCTGAATACCTGTTTCAAAGATCGATATACTCTAATAGAGCAGTCAGATCTAAATACTCTAATAGAGCAGTCACAGTATTCTTCAGAGGAGCAGTGTAGCAAGCTTATAGATAAGGAGATATGGTTGGTGATGGGTAGTTATTATCATTGCCAGCAGGTTGTGACCTTTTTTTTTTTTTTTTTTTTTTGGTCTTCACCTTACAACTTGGGTCAAGGGCCCCACTTTAACTCTTTGCCCTGGGCCCCTTAATTTCTCTGGGCGGCCCTGTGTACCAGTTGCACATTTCAAGACTCGTGTCTAACAATTATAACTATTTGTAACTAAACGTTTTTCTTTATAGTGTGTGGTTATGAATAAATGCATGTTAGGTTATCAGTGCAGGTCACTGAACGACCCTCACTCAGAAGTCATGATGTCAGATAGTTGTACACAGGTCAAAGAGATTCAATTTCAACTCACACATGCATGCACTAGTCTTTTCCCTGCATAGCTCAGAAGAGTTTTAATGAAACCATTTTGGGCATTCTGTTGACTAAAGTATTTAATTTTACCAGCCTCAATTTTAAACCTTACCTAAATTTAAACACTTCCCAGTGATCTCTTCCCCTCCCTCTTTCTACCTTTCATTTAAATGCAATTGCACCTGTAACTTCTACTAGCAAGTAGCTATACAGTAAAAATTCAGTGGGTACTTCAGCACTTCAAGTCTCCCCCCATCCCACTCTTGGTGTTGTCCACTTGTGTCACACTTCACATAAATGCACCTATATAATGCCTGATCTGTCAATAATCTGCACGTCAATTAATAATGGAACATAAACATCATGTCATCCAGATTTGATATAAAGAATGCATGTAGCTAATTATCCTGTTTCATGTGTTATTACATATGAACTTCAAAGAAATAATTATATGTACAAAGAAAGTAGACAAGTTACAGAGGTATACATATCTAATGTTGAAATTTCCACTGCAAAAAATGGTACTGGCTATATGTTTTATTCATGAGGGCTATTGTACACACTTGTCTGTTGTGCACTTACACTGGCTTCATTATTTTGTTTGCACAATACACTATACCACAAGTAGAAAGTGATATCTTGTCAAACTGTATAATATGCAGTTTTTTTTTAACTGATGCATGTTTAGACATGTATAGCTATTATATACACAAAACTCACCAGTTCTACTGATTATACTCATATCATACAGTATGGTAGTACTGTATATTAGGGATCATGGAGATTTGGGTTTTTCTGGCCAAAAAATCACCCAAAATCCAGCTTCACAATACCATCCTGGCACCTGGCAGTATTGGCAAGCACAAAAGTGCCTTCAGTATGATCCCAATAAATTGTTATGAAATTTAATAAATTATTCGATGGAATTTTCTACTGACTACTGCCTGCCTTCAGGCAAACGTAACTCGATAACGGCTAAGGCTATGGGCTTGATTTTTTCACTGTCTGACATCACTTCGTCCCGAGACATGCTTTTTGGCATACCACAGTACATACAATGCACGCATCATGGACTTACCTTTGTCCTCTTTTGTGTCCCATTTCTTTTTGCTGAAAGCCAAGGTGTTGATTCATGATAGCATGATGGCATGGCTTCCCTGCAGTATGTTTATAAACAGGAATTATCCATATTTTCTGTGGTGACTGTAGAGGCGATTCTAACACTGTTCTTTGTTTATAATGCTGTGGAACGGGCTGAACATAGCTGAAAGTGAAGCGTAATGACCTCTGGAACTTTCAAGGCAGTAATTTATAGTTTGGGCATGCAAATTATTGTATTTTCGTGGTGACTGGATTGATTGCAAAGGCACTTCTTCTACTGTTTTTTGTTTGTAGCACTGTGTATCAAGCTGAACATAGTTGAAAGCGAAACATAATGGCCACTGCACTTTCAAAGCAATATTTACTTCTGTAGGAGGAAATAAACAATTTGGATAGCTGGGGCAAGCGTTCCGACAAAAGCATTAATTCTGGTGCCATCCTTTCTTTTGATGTAGTATGCATGGGTTCACCAGTCATAATAATGTAGTAAACAAACAAAATTAAGGAAAAATTAGGAATTTTAAGTCGATTAGGGATCATAGAAAAAAAAAGTAGCAAAACAAGGGAGGTCACCTATACCTGCAGATATACTAGGAATTAAATGTTCACTAGTATATCTACAGGTGTAGGCGACCTCCCTTGTTTTGCAACTTTTTTTTCTATGATCCCTAATCAAACTTAAAATTTCTAATTTTTCCTTAAACTTGTATATAATTACTATCAGTATACCTGAGGATAGGGTTCCACACCAGTTACACTAACATCATAGCTAGTTACATTGCCACAGGAAGTGATCAAGCTATAAGCCTATACTATAAGACAATGCATTTAGTCATCTTATTGAAACCAAATACAATGTATATACCAGCGTTGAAACCGGGTCACTACTGCTGACCCGGATGACCCACTGACCCGGATAGCAATCCGGGTCAGACCCTATTTGACCCGGATGTGACCCGGATTAAATTAAGCCGAGGCGCGCGATAAGAGCTATGTTTCGGGTATTCTCGAGCGAGCGAGACTACGTTTTGAGCGTTCGATTCGTGTTGTAGTTATGTGATAACTAAGCCGGTAAGTTTATAATTTAAAATCAGTCAGTGGGTTTGGTTCCACGTAGCTACTATGAGTTTACAGACAGCAATTGGGTGTGGCTTCATACATACTTAGTATTGCAATTTCCCAATATATTAAAATGGGCGTGGCTCACAAAAGTGTTTATCCTGCTGCAAGACTAGACCTAGACTATATACAACTCATACATTAATCGATTAGTGGGCGTGGCTCCACGTAAGCTTGCAGACAGAAACGGACACAGTTTCATGCTACAGACTGCACTTACTAATAAATGGGCGTGGCTGAGCGTTTGTAACGCGATAAGTGGGCGTGGCTCATGAAAGAGCTACGCGACTAGCGTTTATAGGTTCCACATCGTCAAACGATCAATTTCGTTTCTCACGTGATCCAATCCGGGTCAGACCCGAATAATTTGTAAACCGGGTCAGACCCGGATGACCCCGGAGAAAATGTGACCCGGTTGACCCGACCCGGTTTCAACGCTGGTATATACCCAGTTACCAAAAAAGCTTCTTCCTAACACTATTACTGATTGGGACCAGCATATAGAGACAAGACAGAATAAATAAATCTCCAATCACCTGAAATTTAATATGAGTATGCATGACTGGTGGTTGGATCAGGAAACAGCTTCTTAAATTGTGCATTTTAAATGTAGCCAACAAGGCAGTGCAGATGCACTCTCCCTGGCTTCAAAAGGCTGTGTTTTTCTCAGAATATGAAAATACAAAATCAAATCATAGCTATATAGAGGAAGTCCAGCATTTTTAATATGCCTGCATTCAATGGCGGACGCCCCCTCCCTTTTGTGGAGGAATCATACTTCTTTTGATTGAGTTGATACTGTCAGGCCAAGATCAACTCTACCATTTATTGCAATCTCACCTGAAACCAAAGTCAAACCAGCTGTCAAACAGCCAGGCGCGGTTCTAAGGGGGTTTCACCGGTTTCCGGAAACCAGTCAGCTTTTTGAGATCAAAAAAAAATTAAAACTCAATGAACTTTAAGGTTAAAATAAGCTATTTAACTACTTGGATAGTTTATTAAGTAATCAAATTAATTTCTTCACCACAAAACAATCCAAAACATTTCTTTTGTAATGTCTAGTGCATTAGCACCTCTAAAAATAATTATT
Organism: Dysidea avara; assembly: GCF_963678975.1. NCBI lineage: Eukaryota > Metazoa > Porifera > Demospongiae > Dictyoceratida > Dysideidae > Dysidea > Dysidea avara. Next base: position 35,757,375 of record NC_089278.1, read on the forward strand.
GTTCTTGATTCCAGAGCTTCTGTAACTGCTTGATAAAGTATTAAATCTCTCTGTAAAGGCTTAGAATGAGCAGATTCTACACTTTAGAGTGATTTTCACTCATAATTAACTATTAGTAGGTTCTAACTCCAATACCACTGTATGGACCCTGCCCCCTACCCCAAAGTTGGAAACCAGTCAGCAATTCACTTCTGCGAACAGCCACCCAGTACCTTCGTACTTACTAAGCGCCTTTAAAAATAATTATCGTTTGCTGGTATTTAAGACTTTCATAATCTTAATTCACAACCATCTACAAAAGCCAAAATGCAACAGCGAAACACTACTAAGAGGTAATCATTTACTGCTTCAAAGACAAAACAAGAGAATCTTCGTGCACCAGTAAAACTTAGCCTGCTTGTGTCCCCCCCTGGATTTTCCCCTGGCATCATAGATATACTGTAACCCCTGGGGTTAGTAGCTATATCAATTCCTGTTTACATGTATGCAAGGCAACCACAGTTTGGGTAGCTATATACTTTTAGATAGCAGTAGCCATAGCTAGTTATATATCTTGCAACTAGGTTACAATAGTTAGCTACATAGTTACTAGTAACTATGCTTTAAACATTTGTGCCATTCAAGCTACAACCAAAATACATTATTAAGGCTGTGTATTTTAGGCCACACCAAGTCAAACCTTAGTTTCTGGTCACCCGCCCGCATGGTAAACCTGAAACCCTAGTTTATGAGGACTATTATTAATATTACAGGTGCTTAAGTGCACGTGACCCAGCAAGACACTTATTTTTTACTGCAAAAGATCGATATACTCTAATAGAGCATTCAGGGATTCCAATAGAGCAGTCACACTACTCTTAACTCTAATATTAGGTATATATTAGGTATATATGCCACACTAATAAAATGTTTCTAACTATAGCTAGTTTTGTCCTTGATTATATAGCTGTTCAGATTCTAACTGTTACTAATACTTCTGTAACCAAAGTAATTTCAGTAGCATTAACTACTAGTCCATGCAGATCGGCCATAGCTTTAACTTTATAATTCAAATGTAGTCCTCTAATGATTAGTCTAATTCCTTATCACTGAACACTACAGGGGTATGGAAAGCCGGCAACATTCGGTGAGCTTAAACTTAAACTTTTCCATAACTAAAATTAGATTGGCAAGTAGAAACCCTTATAGTTTAAACATTCCCAGATGATCACTAAAAAACAGTAGTCTGGAGCACTCAATGACTCAAAACTTTGACAGTTACTTTTCTCAAGGTTACTGAATAGAAGGCTGGAAACACATAGCTAGTGGGCTAAGACTTCACATTTGAATGAAGAATTTCTGATGTGAAAATAGAAGTTAAATTTCATTGTGTATCATGATCATATGAACAACTTAGCTATAAGTCATAGTAATACTTTCCTGACATAGCTAATGAGACATTTATTTCACTTGGAAAGCATAAGTAGCTACATGAGCAAAACATTTCCTATAGTATATTCTAAATAATAAATAAATATATACTTAAATGCTATACATCAGTGTATAGCTAGCCATGATCCATCAACAACTTTCCTAGTGCATTTTTTGCCGAAGCACAACTACTTATGTTGTTGGTTAAGTATAAAATCAACATGAATTTGCTAAATTGAGCAAATAATAATACCATACAATATATTGTCACAATAGAGTCTATAGTCCTGAAGTCCTGATCATCCGCCCGCCCGCATCCATTTGTAGGCTTGGGAGTGACCAGAAACTAAGGTATGACTTGGAGTGGCCTTAGTCAAAACTGAGCTGAAATCAGTGTCTGCTTTACTTGTTATTCCTTTCGTAAGTCATATCTGAGTGGAATAATCATAGCTAGCTACAAAGATGCTTCAAAAGTTAACAAACAAGCATATAAAAGTAACTAGTATCTTGTCTAGTTACTTCTACAAAACTAAGTTAGAAGAGATAAAAGTAACAAGTAACTAGCTAGCTATATAGTAAGTTCTCAGTAGTTTTTTAGTACCTTAACTCTACATGACAACTCACTCTAAGGCAGCTAGAAGCACTTTCTTTATGGCTGCGGATGATACTACCAGGACCAGTCGTACTTTCATCGCCATAAAGATAGGGATGGATGAGCATACATTAATTACGTCATCGATTTCCTGTTTCCACACTAATCTTCACATCTTATCACAGATCACGTGATTTCCGTCTGTTGCAGTCATAGATAGCAGTGAACCGACAGAGATGGATCCTTCGGGAGACAGTGACGTGGAGTCCTTGGCACTACAGACAAGAGACCTACACAAGTTTTATGGAACTGGACGAAACGCACTCCACGTGTTGAGGGGAATGAACACGGATGTTCCATGTGAGCATTTAGCAGCTACTACACGTATACATTGTATTTTGTCCGCGAATCAATTTATTTTTATTATTTTTATTTACCTATACTGTACAACTTCAGAAATGAAGAAAAATGTACAGACAAATCACAAAAAAAATAATAATAATAATTCAATACAATAAGTAAATTATAATTTAATTATAGATTTAAATACTTCAAGTGAATTAGAGTCTTTAGCTAGGTTAGGTAAATCATTCCAAAGTGAAATTGTTGCTGGAAAAAATGAGGACTGATATGAGGTCTTTGATGCTTGCAATGATAGGAGGTTAAAAGGATGATAATTTCTTGTACTGGAATATGTTGCAAAGTTAGTATACAAATCAAATGGGATATCAATTTCATTGTGGATAATTTTGTACATCATGGATAATCTTAATTTTAATCGTCTGCTTTCAAGTGATTCCCAGTCCAGCTGGTCCATAAGGTTAGTTACGCTAACAGTAGGGTCACGTGTGTATGTATTGGTCACAAACCGGGCTGCTCTTCGTTGTATCTGCTCTAACCGGGATATTAAGGTAGACTGCCAGGGTGCCCACACTGTTGCAGCATATTCGAGTTGGGAACGAATAAATTCGGTGTATGCTAATTTCTTAGCATGGATTGAGGCACATGAGATAATTTTGAAGGTGTAAGCGGCTATTCGATGAAGCACCATCACATGAGTTACTGCAGTAGTCCTAAATCTAATTCCTAATAATATAGTCGGCATGCTGAACCAGCTGGCACACAATGAAAAACAGATAAACTTTACATAAGTAATGATGCAAGTGGAATCAAAAAAAAAAATAGTGGCTAGCTAATCAGCATCTCTAAGGAGACCTTATAGCTAGCTAGTTGAAACAAATTATACTGAGCTCAAAAAAAAAGCTTTGATGTGACGTACAGCACAGAGGAGGTTGGATACACTCTAAGCGCTACCTAAATATATTACTGTTTATTTCATTGTTTTTATTTCACATAGTCACAATATAAAACTGAAAAATGATGGGGCTCACTGGGGATTGATATTCAGAACGTGCTTCATGTAAGCTTCAAGACAATGTACTTTGTTTTGCTCCATTTGTAGAATACGTACGTGACAAGTCTAGTGAAGTTGTATACACCAAACCGCAACTTATTTCACCCAGAATTCAAGTCTTTTCACAATAATGATTCACTGCAGATCAGCCTATTACCCTCCTCAATAAAACAATTTTTGCATAATTTGTTTTAGTGGCACTTGAGTGTGTCTGGTAGAACAAGTGGGTTTTGTGATATCCCATTACTTTAGTGTTAGCTAGGTGTGAAAAAGCAAACAACACTGTTGCTACAAAGAAAACTGAGACATGCTAACTCCTTTGATGACTTGTCCAGGTAGCTAGCTAAAGGAGGACATTAATTTGTACTTAAAGGTGATGATTTCCTTTAGCATTTTAAGTTCATAATATTATTTAGCTAACAAGTGGCTGCAAGGAAAATTAGTTAGATTAGGAATCCAAACCTACTGATATACTAGTGCATGGTTCCTGGCTAGGGGTTAAATGACCACTATAGTATATCTGCAAGTTTGATACTTAAACTTTTGATGTCGTCTGTTTACTTTTCATAACAAAGCTAATTATGACTGGTAAAAGAAGAAGGTACAAGACATGTCGTTTGTTACTTTGTCTGAATGCACATCCCACTAGTGCTGGCTGATATCGATATATAATGACTTAGTTTATGTCATGGTACGATAGCAAATTATATCACAATAGAGCACAAATCAGCACAGTGTGAGCTTGTAAGATGGTGTCTCCAGTTGCTGTAGGACTCCTGCTGTTCCCGTGTCTTGCCAAGGTGGTTGTATTCTAGAACATTTTCCTACCATTTAGAAAGACGCTGGTTAATTATCTTGTTAGCTATCCAGATCTGTGTACAGTAGCAATATGCCAGTGCCAGAGATGAGTAGTAGTTCAAAGAGCCTATGCAATCAATAGATGAAGGTTGTAGATTAGTGTGCTCAGTGCTCAATAACCTTCCTAGGTCATGCTACAAGCACAACTAAACATCTCTACTGTACAATACTACTACACACTATGACATACTTCATTATCAGCTGTATATATGTTCAGCCCATTACACCGAATTACAGGCAAAGAACAGTACGAGAAATACCTCTGGGGATGATTCATTGTAAACATGATACAAGGATAATGCACCAAAGGTAAGTCCATGATGCATGCATCGTATGTACTGTGATGCCAAATAGCATCTGTTGGGCTGAATCATTGTCGGAACAGTGAAAAAATCAAGCCCGTAGCCTTATAGCTGTTATTGAATTATGCTCGTCTGAAAGCATCAGTTATAAATATTTAGTTAGTCAATCAGTAGAAAATTCTGTTTATATTTTTAAAAATTCTGTAGCAACTTTATGGAAGCGTTTCAGGTCATACTGAAGGCACTTTTGGGCTTTGGTTATACCTAGCCAATATTGCCAAGTTTCCATGAAGGTATTGTGGGGCTGGTTGTAGTGCCGGTGAAATTCTTAACCAGAAAAGCTATGATCCCTAATATACAGTACTATCGTACTGTGTGATAGAAATGTTATTATTTTTATCTAACAAAACAAGCAGATTTATGATTAAATAATATACGATGTTTTATAGTAAGTGATTATGTCACTATTATTATGTCTGGACACAGGTTTTTGGCTCCACACCAGTATGAAGACCAGTCACAAGTTCAAATACAGACTTCACCATAGTGTGAAATAACCATTTGCAATGAATCTTACCTATTTAGGTTCTTGGTAAAGTTCGTTTATAATTTTGTAGAAGGTGTGAAAGAGGCTTAACATACTCGAGAAAACAGATGGGTATTAAAACAGAATATTTCTGACTATTCATTGTAACAATTGTGATTACTACCTTATAGACTAGTGCCGAAACGATTATTCAGGTATGTGACTGTTCGGCCAGCATGACACTATTCGATTTGTTAACCTGCTATTTGATATTCGTTAGCACTTTAGTAAGCTGTAATCAGATGAATAAAGCCAACCTAGAAGCTTGAGATTCTGGCATAATCACACTGAAAAATTCTATTTAGAAGAGATATAAATAGTTCTCACCTTATTGTCCAAGATTTTGGTATTAAAAAGTAATCAAATAGCTAATCATAAAAATTGCTATTTGTTTCAGTGCTATAATGGACCATTAGACTGTACTTCCCCAGAGGAGGTTGATCTCCTGTTTTGTTAATAGAATACATGCATGAAGGCTGGTGAAGTAGTATATATCACTAAACTGCAACTTATTAATTTCACTTGGAATTCAAGCACTGATTACAAAACAGAGTGCATTGCCTTGAAGCTTACACGAAGGATGATCTGAATATCTAACGATCCCCAGCAATCCCCACCATTTTTCGGTTTTGTATTGCGACTATTGAGGATCACGTGAAATACCAAATCAAAGAATGCAATTAAGGGTACAGTTCACGTGAACACGTCCAACCTCCTCTGGTACTTCCTATAATCAAACATGCTATGGAGTTTTTAAACTTGTGTTGGCTTGGGTGACTGGTGCCTGTAGCAAATCAATGCTTGAGATCTTTCCATTGCATGTTTCTAACCAGTCTAACAGGCTAGATCTCTTAGTGGATTTTGAAAACCTTATTATCTTCCAAAAATCAAAGCATATTATGCATACCAATATCTACAACAGTTTTATTTCCAGTATAAGTGTTGATTTGACCAAAATGAACTAACATGCCAGAGACAGAACTAGCCAGGGTTTCAGGTTAATGCATGGGTAAACCACATGCACACATGTGTAGGGGTATTAGGTGACTAACATGTGTATGCATCTGGAGGCATTACCATCCCAACTTTTAAAAGGTTTAACATTCAATTATTGTTGAGAAAGCAAAGAGCCAGTATGCTTCATTTTCAGCTATGCTCAGCATGTTACACAAAGAACACTATGAGAAAGACCTCTGTCAGTCACAATGAAAAAATTGGACGATTCCCGTTACAAAGGTAGGGAAGTCACCTTGCAGTGTTACAGCAAATCGACACCTTGTGTTGTAAGCAAAGATAAAGGAGGACAAAGGTATGCCCATGTAGCATGCATTGTATATACTGTGGTATGCCAAAAGGCACTGGTCAGGCTGAGGGATATCTAACAGTGAAAACATCAGGCCCTTATATAGCCTTAGTGATTGTCAAATTACACTTGTCTGAAGGCATCAAGAGGCAGTTAATGTCAGTCAGTAGAAAATTCTGCTAAATAAAAGAATTAAAATTTTAAATTAACTTATTGGAAGCATTTTTGGCTGCCATGGATCACATGCGCAATTGATCATGTGATGCAGTCCTTAATTCAGCGATGATTCAGCATTTAAAATAATGCAATGTGACCCTCAAAAGTAGTACAGAGCCACGCCAGTGTGCAAGTAGCTACCGGAGAGCTCAGGGCTATAAAATTTGGTGTGATTTTCAAAAATTCTGCTTCTAATAGGGGGGTTCATCTGAACCATCTGAACCCCCCAACCTAATATACAATACTATTGTACTGTATGATAGAACAGGGAAAGGTGATACTCTACATGCAGTAGTGTGTTTCATTGCATGCAAAATTTATCTGGGTGGAGTGTTCATGACCTTTTCACCACTTTTATACCTGTAATGTGTGACAGATGCTGTAGGGATTTTTCCATTGCTCCACAACCGAAAAGCATGAATTTGTAACCCAGTAGATTACAAAAGTTATACTACAATTGTATATACAGATTGTTTTATTTTAGATATGGTCTCCTTGGTGCCAGTGGATGTGGCAAGACCACATTGTTATGTTGTGCGCTGGGACAACTACCCATCCATTTAGGAAGGATCATCATCATGGGTAAACCTCCTGGAGCCCCTGGACATACTGTACCTGGCAAAGATGTGGGCTACATGCCTCAGGTAAGTATTGCTTTGCAGTACCTAATAAACGAAGATCTGAATTTTACAACTGACTAATAATCAGCTCTGTGTTTCCTTCACAACAGCTTTGCAATATTCATCAAGCTTGAAGTACTATAACATGATTTTATATTAGTGGAGTTTTCTACTACATGTACTAATAAACTAACGTCTTTAGACAAGTGTAACTGTCAATGGTATACACCTATTATCACTTTTACACACTGCTTGGGTCCAAGATGTGCCTTTTTGGTATACTGCGAGAGAGAAAATTCACATTTTTCACAGGCATGGCTTTTCCCTTCTTTTGGTGCAAGGGAATTGATTCATGGGTCGTTGCTTTGAGTATACACACGTGCACTGAGTGAAACTGTTTGTAGATTTTGTACCATGGCTCCAACAGATAAATACAAGCATCCTTTGCACACTGCTCTGTATTGCTAAGTTGTGTATCAGGAAATGTATTGCTTAAAGTGAAATGGCCTCTTCACTTGTCAGCAATAGACATTCGAGTGTGTTTTTATTGAGTTGGACAATTCATGACAATGTTACTCATTTACTGAAGTTTCCTAATTATGGTTGAATAGGTGCATGTTGTTTGGTACTTGGTTCTATAATCATACTATTAGTTCCTCTTATTAAGGTTCTCATTTACTTACACAATTTAATGGATTTGAAAATGTTAAATATTTATAATAATGTTGCGGTAGTTTTCTTTGCTGCTTTGTGCTATACTTGTAGTGACTTTACTTTTCCATGATATGCTGTTAAAGGAAACTGCTCTGATCTCTGAATTCACCATGTTGGAGTTGATGTACTATTTTGGTATCCTCTATCGGATGAACATGAAATATGCTCGTAAGCGTACCAAACTGTTGAGGAAGCTCTTAAACCTGCCAACTATTCATCGCAGATGTGGACTCTTGAGGTATTGTTGTATGTTGCACATGAAATGTGTAGAAACTAAAGTACAACTACCCAACATATTAATATTTAAGAATAACAGTATCATATCAGTGTCATCAATACAGCAGATCTTTCTTGGTTATCATATCAGGTTTCATAACTTTTTAAGGACTGCATCTATAAGATGATTCAGTTAGAATATAAAGCAATTCATCTCCACAATCTCATTTATACCACAACTTTGTTCAACAAATGCATGCAGTTTTAGTAGCATGTGTGTCATGTTATATAGTTATGTGTGATTCAGTGATTGTTCACCTGTTTGTGTGTTATATTGTTTGTTGTATTCCCTGTTCCAGTGGTGATCAGAAGAGACGTGTATCCTTCGCTCTTGCTCTTCTTCACGAGCCACCATTGTTCATCCTAGATGAACCAACTGTGGGAATTGATCCCTTGTTGAGAGTAAGGTACTACCCTGCAGCTAATAATCAAGTAGTGTTTGTATTAGGGTGTGCTATTATTTAGGATCTGGCGTCATTTATTACATCTCACTTCAGCTGGTAACACTACTATTGTCATTACTACCCATTACATTGAGGAGGCCAGACAAGCCCATGTGGTCAGTTTTAGAGGCTCTTGTTAAACATGTGCCTGTAACTATGGTGCTAAATTTTGTCTTAATTTAGGTCGGTTTCATGAGATCGGGTAAACTGTTGGCCCAGTCCAAACCTGATGATCTTATGAGAGTCTTCAATGTTACTGTAAGCTGAATGTACAACCATAAGCAATGTATGTACATGGTACTGTATTACCAAATAAAGATGCTTGAAGATGTATTTCTAAAGTTATCTGAAGAGGAAGAACTGAGTGGACTAAAAAGAGCAATCAAGTCCGGATCATATGCTGTGTGTGGCACTAGCAATTTTAGTGAGTCATCATTTATACCAACTTACCTTTCAGAAATCTTCAGAAGAGCAGACTGAGAGAACACCTCTCATGAGTGGTCAAATGGATGATGACTGTAATGCAGTAATGCCTCCTCCATTGTTTTCATGTTAGTGCAGTGTCAGAGAAGGCTTCACTTGCGCACACAACACACGCACACACAACAAACACACTACGCACACATTATTTATGTATGCATGCACACACACACACGCACACTACGCACATAATGTCATATGTACATACACGCAAATGCTAATGGTATACTGTTTTGCCAGTAGGAGTCCATTCTATTATAGTGTGTGTATGTACTATTAGAGTAACTGAATGGTGCTTTGTGTATGGGCTTCATTTATCCAACAAGGTCACACTTATCTGAGCTCACTGAACTGTTATACTGGTGTTTGGATAATGTTAGATCATGTTGTACTAGACACATGGCTTTATTTCACAAGCTGCAGGGATTATGCTGTTAATCTTGAAAGCATCATTACATTAAATTACATCACATGTTATTTTTGCAAACAGAAAACTTACAATGATGATGATTTGTTATGTAAAGTAATAAGCTTTGCGGTTTAGAAATATACAAGTCATATAAGTAAATTAGATAGACAAATGTTAGCTGTTTTCTTTGTCAACAAGTGAATGTATGCCGCTGTTTACACATTGAAATGCTAAAAAATTGCAATACTTATTTCAGCCAAGTGTATAGTAGAAAGAATGTTTAGTATAGACTATTCTTGTGACAAATCTATCACCAAAAAGAGCAGTTTGGAGAGAAACCATACTGTCAATTAAAGAAAGTGATCATTATGGTGCTACCCTTCACATTGGATGACCCAAAAACTATGGAAGACATCGGAGAGCTGCTGATTCCAATGTGCAATGGGGAATTATTGGGAAACTTGAAAATCGAGCTGCAAAAGCCAAGATATATACCACTATTCTGCTGCAATTTTATATAGCATGTGTAGTGTGGAAAGGTTTGTGCAACATCATAGTATATAAAAAGCATTTCTAACATTGTTCTCAACAAAATCAGAATATAATTGTATTTCCTCTGAGGCCTAATCCTATTCTACGTGGCTGTTGCATTCAATATATGGACTAATAGACTACACTAATTGAATTGTTACCTTTCTCAAAGCTTGATCAGGCTGTTTACATGAAAAATGAACTTGAAGAGTTCCCTTGAAGATAGAGGGTTATGCTCCACACAGACATGGATTGGATGGATCCCAAAAGTCATATAGTGCAATGCACAACGAAGTGTTGGAATGGTCTGTTACAATGAAACAAGAACATTGGCTATACTAAATTTTAGTGTTTGCTTCATGCTCTGCTAGCACCCTATACAGGTGCTGCAGAGTTTTAGTTTCCTATCAAGGAAGGAAGGAAAGTGTGATATGCTTGGAAGATGTTCATGACATTCATACACATGATATAACGGCAATTAGGGAAGTGGTGTAAAGCTGTAAACTAAGAGCCAACAACGTGGCCCAGGGACTTTGGATAGCAAGAGTAAGAGAGACGTAAACTCACATGCAAAGTGATATGGGAGGATGTGAAATTTGTGACTGATGGTAATATGACATTGATGGCCAGAGCCTAGGCTGGTCAATGAACAAGACAACAGCACTGTTAGTAGGGACCCACAAATTATGCTTTTAACCTATTATGCTTTTGAGCAGTGCTCAAAACTTTTGCCTATTATACTCAATTTATCCCTCAGTTCCTATTAAATGTGAAGTAGAGCAAATCTTTATTTGTCAAAATGCATGTCAGAGAAAAGATCAACATATTCTAATAGAACAGTCAGGTGCTATTAGTGTTGCTGACTATTCTATTAGAGTACATCGATCTTTTTCTGTGAGTTTTGGATTTATTATGGCACAAGTATTCTGCCTATTATGCTAGCATTACGCTCAATCCTTTCAGGCACCTATTATGCTTAACATTATGCCACAGCATAGTCAGTGGATCCTTAACTGTCTGGATTTGTTATGGGCAGGCCTGTCTAGCAATGAAAATAGTACCAATAAGTGTTCATGTGAGGTGTGAACCTATATGGAGAGAAAAAAGATATACCGGTATACGTAACTGACAATATTATAAGACCCCAGCAAGATATTGCAATTGTAATTAACACTCTAATAGTTCCATCCTTGCCATACCTTTGGTCTTTGTGGTTGCATGCGACTGAGGAATCATATGTATATTTAACAAATGGTCTAATCAATCTGTCAAAATATGGTTAAATAAAAATGTTTAATTGTACACAGTATCCAGCACAGCTGAATATGAATCTGGTAGTAGTCAACAACAACATGTACAACGCTGGTGGTTATGAAGCACTTTACATTTATTAAATAGATTCAGTTTACTGTCGTTACATGCAGTAAACTAGCAAAAGTGAAGAAGACAGTATGTTGTAGAATTTGGTAGTAGAAGGATAACACCACCCGACCAAAACAAATCTGATACTACAAACATGCAAGAGATGGAAGAAAGCACTACCCAATTATGCTATTTACAATGTCTAGTGTTTATTTTAAACATTTAACTAATCTTGTACGTACAATGGAGCCTCGGTTACCCAGAACCCACTTTTCCAGATTCTCGGTTAAATTGAACTACAGAAATTTAATGACTGCTCTAGTGACTGTTCTTATATGGTAGTTAAAATACTGGTATTTAAAAAAAAAAATCTTTATGCTATTTATACACAGTTTCAGAGATGTTGACTTTTCAGAATAATTGACCTCCCCTGGTTCCAAGGAGTTTGGATGAACTGAGGTTTCACTGTATAATATACATCCACAACATGTAAAACCATACAGTACAGTATTGTTTACAGATCACTTGATTATTCAACACTAACATAGACCTGGAAAGAGAAAAAAGCAATAGTTCATCTACCTGTGTAATCTCACCACTCCCACAGCCTATTAGCTCTGAATGGTGTGACTACCATTTCACATGAAGTGTTGAAAACCTTTGGCAGCACAATGGTCTCCACGCCTATCAGTGCAAACAGCCACAGCAAGTTTTTAACACTGAAACAATCTTAAATGAAAGCCCTTGTGAAGTGCAGTGATTAGCACGCAATGTAGCTTATAGCTTGTGTCTCGTATGATTTTCAATTTAGTGGCAGATTTTTGTGTAAACATGAAGACATGCAGACACTACATATAGCTAATAACGTGGATCCCTTAAGATGATTGACCACACTATCTCTAAAACAGCTATTAGTGGTTTTTTGGTGTCCTAAGTAAAATCTTTCTGGATATCCTAAGGATAGTGACATCCTCACTTGTTGGAAAAGCTGAAACATTCATTTACACCACATCTTTGATCACATATAAATTGACTCTCAAAAGCAACAGCATATCGTCTGAGCACACAAAAACTAGTATTGTTTATTTAAAAATTAAGTAGGGATGGAATCCAAGCAATAGAATCTAGTGAAACAACATGTACAAACGATGGTATTGCAACAGGAAAGTCCCTACATTAACATTTAGTTTGTTCAATGTCATAGTAGCTACAGGGCTATGCTGTAATACCATCATTCGTATCTCCTGTTTCACTAGTTTTCATTGCTTGGATCCCTATACACTTCATTGTATTTTTTTAATTACACTAGTTTGTTAGTTTTGTGCTACGTATGATATTCACATGTGACTGTATTAGAATATTGAACATGGCTGTTGTATCAGGGTGGCTACTTTATTAGAGTATCTCAAGTGGGCCTCAGGCAACTAGCCTATGAGACACATGCAGTATTTTAAAGGGGCGTAATCTTTCCATCCATGTGCTGTGCCAGTCAGAGGCATGTGATCAATATGATCGATTGCAATAAATATGACTATATCATTGCAGTGCTTGTCTGCTCGATCATTATTGGTGCTGCTAAGAAGGCATGGTAAATTGTAAGAAGCAGCTACAAGTCTAGCTAGTATACTTCTTACAGCAGCATGAGCACTTTAAATATGGAAGTGTTGATATGGAAAATTATTGTCTCTGGTGAACTCGTTAACATGGCAGCATTGTTTAGTCTCAAATTGCTGCCTCATATCACTGCAATGCTTGAACTTAAACATAAATGTTCCACCATACAGAGGACTACTCACATGTAACACAATTATTGTGATTTGTTGACTACACTATTCACCATAAGCATGTCCTCACTATTTCATGTCTACTGATTCAGGTGTCAATGTTAGGTCTGTGTAGTACGTGCCAAACACAGGTCAATGCCTCTTTCATAGTGTATATATAGCCAATCTGTATGCAAATTGAAGTGCTCCATTGCACACTTGTATAACAAAATTAATTATGATTATGTAGCCCTAGGACCTGTCGTCCTTGAATTGTCTATGTGGTGTGTGGATGTGACATAATTTGCCTTTTTTTTTCAAGGAATAGTACTCTGGTGACATTGATGTAACAGTGATGTAACAGAACAAACAATGGGGCCATTTGATTATGCGTACCAGTTCTCAGTAAGGATCATGCAAGAGCATGCATAATACTGTTACATGCCTCCTTTGCGGGTCAGCGTAGCTATGCCTAACTATTGTTTCCTCGCATAGGGGACATGAGGCAAGATACACAACTCAACTAACATTGTACTTGTTTGCCTTTGTAAGTCAAAGGCAAGCAAGACAAAAACTTCAATTGGTCAAATAAAAAGTATACCACAATTCATAGCTTAGTGTAAATGTGATTTTACTAGAAATCAACCAACAAACAGTCAAGTGCAGTTTTTATCATTACCACGCAAAGATTGCAGTAGACTACAGGATTAGAGTGCCACTCCATATATGTATCAGGCAACCACCTTACCTATCAATCTCATGCCCCACCTCCACCCCTGGGTAGCAATACTGACAAAGCCTAGCATCAAACTCCCCAGTATAAGAAGCTTGCCAAAACCCCACTATTTCCCCACCTCAAAAGGGGTTTCATAGGGGATTTGATTTATCTATTAAAATAATTTTTGGCTGCTGTTAAAAGCCCAAGGGGTGGGGGAAAGATGTAGATGTCAAGGTGTATGGGGATCCCCAGGGATGGGGGTGGGGCTTGACATTGATAGGTGCATGTAAATGCAGGCCGGTATTAGTTTACTTTAGGCCACTCCAATTGGTAATTATGTTTCTGGCCCTTTGAAAATCAGTTTTAGGTGCGGGCGGGCGGAATTCAGCAACAAAGCAACAATGAAGTGACTGCTCAATTAGAGTATTTTTGTGATTTACTGACTGTTCTATTAGAGTATATCGATCCGTACTATGCACTCTGCCCATTTCTTGCAGGTTTTCACTGATAAAATACAAATTATGACACTTAGATAGTTACATTTAGCATACTTGCTGCAGCCAAATATTTGTTTCTGAAATCCAGGTTTTTCAAAAAGCTGATGCGGGCATCTTATACATGTATTTCTGAAATTTCACATTCTCCAAAAAGGACGCGGGCGGTGGACCAGAAACAGGTGTTTTGTAATCACTCACACTGAAAACGTCACGGGCAGCATCTCGAATTTCATGGTAGCTCTGAGACCAATTCTACGATTTACGACTCTCTATCACCTTTTTGTCAGATGCATTTAGACCTGGAGTGCGTTATATAGATATTGAAGCGGCCGGTTGTGGAAGAAAACTGTGCAGCGGCGCCGCTCACACGTGTCTAACAATTTTCGCATGCGTAACAGAAAATAACCAAATAAGGAAAGTTTTGCTGCTTTTTAAATCTCAATTTTTCCGTTTACGACGTTATCCGTCTCTCGTCCTCCGGACTCTATAAGCCTCTTCAGTTCGTGGAGTGTGGGTGAGATCCTGGTGAAATCCAAACCTGGTCTAGCGAACATTGGAGGATGGATTATTCAGCCGTCGACAGTGACGCGAAGACTTTGGCAATACAGACACAAGATCTGCACAAGTTTTATGGAACTGGGCGGAACGCATTCCATGCACTCAAAGGACTCAACTTGAGTGTCCCGTATGGGACGATGTGAGTTAGCAATAGTGTTATGAAGACTGTTAACCTTTTCATTTAAAGCAAGTTCAACGGCTAGTGTTATTTAATAAGATCCGGTCAGGATGCATTTTATCTACGGCGTATGTGGTCTTTAGCCCAAAACGCTTCCTTTTTTCTTTTGTTAATGTACCTATCAATGTAGTCCCCAGATTCGGGATTGAGGTGGGGGAAGGTAGGAATTTGCATCACAGAACTCACCTACTGGGGAAGTATTGGCAATAAAAACCCTGACCAAGCCTCGACTAGCAAAACCCGGGGATAGTGGGGCTAGGAAGGGATTTGTATGATTATATGGCGTTCAGGCGTTGGTCAAGAGATTTGGGTTGTGAGTGGATTCTAGTAGCTAGCTAGCATCTGAGAAATTCCTTTCTAAAGGTACACGACTGCTTCAGTAAATTTCTTGTGAAGACAAACCCTCACCAAGTTGCACTGAACTGATTAAGGGCAGTGATTAATTGGACAGCATGTTTGTGGTAATGCACGAACAAACGTGGAAATCCATAGACAACAGCGAAGCATCTCACAGAACGAACTCTTATCAGACTGCCCAGCTACTGTTGATATAATTAGCATTCACGCTTTAAAAACATTAACTCCAGCTGCCATCTGGTGATTACTGTTATATGGAGCGCACCCTGACTAGCCACACGGTCTCTCTTGCTAAATGACTTCAAATTATGCACCACAGAGCATCAAATTTGGTGTGGCCATCGGGTAAGTGTTACTCTACGCTTTGAATTTTCATGATTCAGGCTTGATGGCATTGTTAGCCAATGTTGTAGTCCATGGGTATGCATTTTCACTACTTTCCATGTTGTCATCAGTAAAATTGTTCTACAAGGTGAGAAGTGGTTGAAATCAAAACTCCTTACTGTCCTTAGCACTAGATTGTTCATTGGCCAAGTTATCTTTAAAAATTGACTTGAAATTTATGGGTTATATAAGCGTACAATGAAGGCACGATATTTTACGATGGTCCAGCAGTCTTTGTATAGTCTACTGTTTAGTTCCAATGCTGCTTGCCACATGGTTTGTTAGGGGGTGGCAGATAAATATTCTGATTGCTGTTGCACTTATTCCATGACCACTGCCAGAATGAATAAAATCACTTCGCGGACTTTAAGATGAAACAAACACCAACTATTTAAATTCTTAGCGGCTGATTACCGACTACTTTTACGAAAATGTAAAAGTGTGATGTGCTAAGACTCTTTGTTCTAGTCAAAACTGCAAGGAATGGAAGAAGAATGGTTTGCTATGGATTTGTGAACAGCAGAAAGGCCTTCAACAATGTTTCAGATATATCACCAAGACATTACCAGTAAATCTTTGCTTGGTCAGCCTTGGTGCAAAAAAAAAACCATGATGTAATCTAATTGCATTCTGGGAAGTATGCAACAGTACCTCAAGGATGAACGAAAGTAGATTTACTGTACTGTAATTTATACGAAGGTTAACTAGAATCAGGACATATGTCAGCGATGAGTCGATCTGGTAGTGGGATTATGGGCGTATTGTGGTGCTCAACCGACAGGCTTTAAATGGAATCAGAAGAGCCTGTGAGACATGCCTGGCTGATCTTATAATGATGGTCTTAAACCGTGACCGGCATGTACTGTTAGCATAAGTTTCAGGCTCAAATTGTTCCTAGAAAACTAGCCTGACATACTTCAAGAGACATTTGGGTCTAACCCAGCCAACAAAGTAATGAGCACTGCCCATGTCACATTAACCAATGTACCCTTGGCTAATGGAAAGAATTAAGTGGGAGGGAGGGATGGGAGAAGAGCAGAACACGAACAACAACTTCAGCAGCGTGTTTACGCAAATGTGTCTGCGCTCTGTGGGGCCTACTTTGAAGTGAGCGCCTGAATGGTAGGAATGCACCCACTGGGGGTTGTCTAACCGGTTTGGGTGCCCTTACAGGTAGCACCAAGTCTGTCCTGCTAGTTAACCCTGTTTAACCTACGGTTAAACTTGCAATTAATATCATTTTACTATTGTAAGCATAGTTAACTTTTGCTGCCAGCAGGGGTTAGGGTTTACTGTTGTGTTTGTGCTTTTCTTTAGATATGGTCTCCTTGGTGCCAGTGGGTGTGGCAAGACCACATTGTTACGTTGTGTCCTGGGACGAATACCCATCCGTTCAGGACAAATCATCATCATGGGTAAACCTCCTGGAGCTCCTGGACATACTGTACCTGGCAAAGATGTAGGCTACATGCCTCAGGTATGCATTAAATAGGGTAGAATGTGTTTTTCTTTATGAATGCACTCACAAACAGGATGGTGATTAGTGAGCTTTTATTGTTCACTGACAGGTATCGCTACAGCTTTTATGTTATTACAGAGTACTTTTCTGTTTCAGTTGCTGTATTTATTTTACCTCTGTTGAGCCACATGCTTTCATTAAACACTGCTGAATTTGGAGTAGAGATGAGCTAGTGTAGTTCTAGGAAGTTGTTGAGCATTTGTTTAATAGATACTCCTTGTGTTAAACATTTTGCACTTTGTGCCTTTTATTGTGTGTATTGGCTACTAATGGAAATTGCTCTAGAAGTTGATCTACACATTATTGTAGTATTATAAACACTGTAATACTGTTTATATGTGTCGATTTGCTGGCAGAAATATTGATTAAAACTGGGTGAAACAGACTCCAAAAGAAGTTTGCCTAAGCCATCTACGGTATAGACCGTATTCCAAATGACATCACAAAATATAATGGCCACAGCTATTTGGGGTATTCTAACAACTTTGAGTGAGAGTTCCAATGGGACTTTAATATACAATCCTGGAAGAATATATTGACCTAAAACTAACGGGTACAGTTATAAAGATATAAAATCTATTCTCTAATGCCGGGTTAGAATTTTTCAGCTGGCTTTCAAAGTTTAGAAGAAATACTATTGTTTCTTTGCTGTAATAACCAAACCTGGTAGTTTCGCCTCGATATCTTGTTTGTTAGCCTGTATATCAATGTTTGAAATCATTGTTGATAATCAGTGTTGGGAGTAACGCGTTACATAAGTAACGCGTTACGTAATATTATTACTTTTGTGGCAACTAAGTAATATAACGAGATATGCTATAAAAACGGGTAATATAACTCAAGTTACTTTACTTACAAATGTAACGCGTTACCTAAGTAATATAGTTACTGTAACGAGTCTAATATTACGTAACATTATTACTGCAAGTAACGAAGTTACTAATCTCGTTAGTTATCCTCTCAGTAACGCCTAGCCACAACGAAGTAACAAAGCCTACTGAATGCAACTTATTCACCAGTTTCTTACTTAAAACCAAGATTTGCACATTGTCCAACAACACAATCATGTCACGTGATAAAGTGGTAGTTCACACGTGACAACTTAAGGCTGTGGACACAAAGTAATATAATATGTAATATTATTATAGTTACTTTATTTTATGAGTAATATGTAACTGTAACTAAATAGTTCAGTTGCAAGTAATATGTAATATGTAACTAGTTACTTTTACAAAGTAACTTGCCCAACACTGTTGATAATACTCAAAAAGAGTCCCCCAAGTAGAAAATGCGTGTGACATCATTTGGAATACGGTCTATGTTTACTACAGTTAGACAATAGTATGCAGTGTTTCGTTTGATGTGTGGAGGTCTCTTATTTGCGAAAAAAACCTGGTATCGGGTGTCTTACTGGTAAGACACCCGACAGTTGTTTACAACCACAATGTGGCCTACAGTAATGCAATTAGCTTTTTGTGGACAGTTAGTATTTCGCACATCAGTAAACACCAAGCGATTGCGAGCAGATTATTACAAAGAAATTACACTCAGGTGCGCTGTTATCGTGGGTAGCTCAGTGGATTTATAGACCATCGCGGTACAAGCCATTAATTCAGTTTGTGGCCTTCGCCATATTAAAGCACGCTCTGTAGACCAAGACAGCCATGTTGGCACTGGCTATTCCCATTTGCTGCCATTCACACGTATCTATAATGCCTCAAACATACTTTTTATCGACTTTACAAACCTTCAGTTATTCGCACTTCATGGCTTGCGCGACCTCACATCTTTTGCTCGCTGAAATATCCTAGGTGTTTACAATGGGAACTCTCTATACTAACTCACTGCTTCTACGCCATTGTCTAAAACACTTAGACACTCACAATAGGCGTCTTCGAGGATTTAAAAACCATCGGTGACGTCAATAATTACCTCGGCTGTGTCTCGGTAATTATTGACGTCACCTCAGGTTTTAAATCCTCGAAGACACCTATTGCGAGTGTCTAACTGTTACTTAGTCACTTGGAAACAATATAAACCACTCCCACTGTTAGCATGCAGTGTATACGTAACTTACAGCTTGTGTCTCATCTAATTTTCATAATAATCAACTTTTTTTAGTGTCAGATTTTTATGTTAACATGAAGACATGCAGACGCTACATATAGCTAATAACAGATCCTGTACATGATCTTTTCAACACATAAAAATAGAATCACTACAACTGCAGCTGAGTGTGGTTTCAGTACACTGCTAATCTTTGTGCAGACAATTAGAAAGTATTTACAGTAACTTTGTTTCATCTACCAGGGTTAGTTGGTGATGATTGACAAGCTCTGAAGAAATTGTCCCAACTACTCCCTTTTTCCACGTTAACATTGCAGCACTATTGCCTAGTGTTGTGGTCACTTGAATGTTGCAAGAAATAAGATACGAAAAATATAGCATGTAAAGAGAGGGCAAGAGACAAATAGTAGCACGAGACAAAGTCAAGTGCTCTTGTGTTGATACCAGTATTTTAGTGCTATATTTTTCATATAGCACGAGCAAGGTAATGCTTTTACTAATTTAAAGAACTTCCCTCAAGCCAGTAACTAGAACATGCTTGAAACACACCAAATAACTTTTAATAATAGCTTGAAACAGCCAATTTCATTCCGGATAATGATTAGAGGTGTGCAATGATACAAAGCACTGTAACTTAAGTGTCCAACCTATGGCTATGTAATTTACGTCATTCTACTAGTGATGCAACAAGGATTAAATTGATACCTAGGGCTTTACCCTAATGCTAAATGGTATGGGCCAAAACAAGCTGTGTAAATAACTTTGGTAAGGAAACACGTAGACCCTTTACATTTCTTTATAAAATGATCTTGTTCTTCTGTCACCTTGCAACAACTTCCGTTCAATTCGCCGTTGAATTTCTATCAGGCCTTGTATGACTCGTGTGAGCAAACCCACAATTGAAATTAAACATGTGGCAAGAATTTTGAAACTCGGAGACGCAACTCTTTCATCGCTTCATAACAAGTAAGCTGCTGTAGTTACAGTGTTCATTTAACCTTCTCCAAGTACTGTAGCCCAGTGAACAGACTTTTGATCAATAGGCTATAAAAAATTAGGCTGCTCCACCTAGTGTCGCCATGTGTGCCCCATATTGTGTAAACACGCATTCTCCAAGTGTTCTTTGTGGGTTGAAGGGTTAAATAAACCTGTCATCCCAATCTGTCTTAACGATATCTTGATAATCAGATAATTGTACACACAGCTCTAATAATAAGACGCACCATGGAGATCCTCTGGAGTGATTTCTTCTCTGGCTTTTAGGAGCTTTCTTTTTTTCAGGTAAATCGGCATTTTGCCCATGCAGAGTTCTATAATTTCCTCGATATAGCATGAAGATAATACTGTTTTTTGCTTTGATTTTTCTTTAATGATGTGGCTAAGTGCATTATTGTGGGTCTCATTGTGATTGTAAACAAGTATATCAGGTTTCCTCATAAATGAGATACCTACACACTTCAAAGTCAACTCTACATATTATATACCATTGTCTGAAATAGAATTAGTGTTATGTTATACAGGATGATTTTGACCTTTTTACAGCACTAATAATGACTATTTTGCTTGTGATTCGCAATACAAAAGCTAGCAAATGGTGGGGGTAACAGGGGGTTGTTCGATATATGGATTGCTCTTCATGTAAACATTCAGGCAATGTATTTTGTTTTGTAAAAGACCCTAGATAACTCTCGTATCTTCTAGCACTAATCGGGTATGTATATTCTTGTGAACAACACAATGATGCCACAATTTGTTACATATTCCACACATTTAATTTCATCCCAGAGTGTCGACTTTTGCATAATTAATTTCTAAAGACGCTTAATCGCTGCTGACCTCCTCTGTGTTGTGCTTAATATTTTCAGGAGCCTATTTTATTTTATTTACAATATCATCTAAAGAGCCTACAATCAGAAAGTGAGCATTCACTACCAGAGGAGGCAGGACATAACATCACAATAATTGCGTGACGTGTGC
The DNA here is from genome assembly GCF_963678975.1 of Dysidea avara. Lineage (NCBI taxonomy): Eukaryota > Metazoa > Porifera > Demospongiae > Dictyoceratida > Dysideidae > Dysidea > Dysidea avara. The sequence continues at coordinate 35,778,909 of NC_089278.1, forward strand.
GTATTGCACATTTTTAGCATAGGTTATAATTCTAGTAAACTATGAAGTTTAGCACTGGCTTTATTGTCAGAAATGGTAATTCACCAGTGTAGAAATTGTTTCATGTGTTGAGCTTCACTGAGCTCCAGATGAATTTTGCAGTAGAGCGTTATTTAGAATATATTCTGATCTTATTTTCAGGTACCTGTGCTATTGTTTGCTGTACTCTTAGTCACTAGTAGTAAATGCAATCTACTTCATCATCTACAATGATGCAAGTGGGTAAAGATAAATTATATTAATTAGATTTGCACCCCCATGTATATAGGAGCAATTTTGTTTACCCCTACACAAAATATCTCCTACCTCCTCCCACCACTGATTCACTACTGCTCAATGATTTGTTGTATCATCACCTATAAACGCATTATAAACACATGCTTATTTGTAAACTTAAGTCTTGCAGTATCGAAAGTTCTTTTCCGCTGTATGGACCTGGACAAGAAACAAACTTGACCATTCTTTTACCACAGTATTAACACTCTATGGCTGCTTATAGCCTGTTGACATATATAACCAGGGACAGCCCAGTAGTGCATTCCACAATAGTTAAGAGACAATCTGGCGCTATTAAATTTATGATGCAATATTAACAAGTGAATGATGCAATAGCAATAAAAAGTTTTGAACCTTTTCAGTGTGGGGCTGTTAAAAAGGCATAGCACACCATAACTTGTTGTCCATGCAATGCTTGTGTCCCTCCCAGCAGGGTTCTGCCCACACTGACCGGCAGTGATTCAAAGCAACCAGTACCTCTAAAAACCGACCAGTATCCTCTTAATTCCGACCAGTACAATTCTTGTATATATCACTGATATACAACACACAGGATATCAATTCATGTTAACTTTAGGCCACCACTCAGGAATTTCTGGGTAGAACCCTGCAGTCCCAGATGTAACCAGTGCACTGTGTAACAACCACCAATGTTGTACTGTTAATCAGCAAGTCTGAATCCTTTGTCTCCATTCCTACTACTGTAAATGGGAGCTCACAGGCTGTGAAATCATGGAATATCTTTGAATGGCTTCCATTGTCGCATTGTCGCTTTTAAATTCTGGCCTTTGTGCTTTCCGACACTTGATTTGTTTTTGGGATGCAACATGTGCTCTAACAGAACCTTCAGAAAGGTCACAGTATCATGAACCACAATAGTGGGCTCATAATAGGGATCGCAGAAGAATTTTTGAAAATCCTAATAGAGCAGTCATCTAAAACCAGCCTTAGAAAGCAGACTCGAGCATAAAACAACACTCAGAAGGCTTATTATCAAACACTGAACTCAGACAAATGGTGATATAGCAGTAAAAATTGTCTAGACGAAATTTGGAAACATTCAAAAATTGCAAATTTTATGCGAATTGTTCATATTATTATTCATAATATTATTTTGTTGCAGTCGTGTACAGCCCAAGGCTTCCATTTTTTTGCAATAAAAACTACACAGCCTTACTCACTGAGTCCTTCCGCGTGTCCATGACCCATTAATTAACCCGTACTCCACAGATCGCTAACCAGCCTCCGCCTCAAGTTCTTTGCCATTGCCTGCTATTCTGTATATGGAAGAGGCCATAGAAGAACAAAATTATGGGATCTTGTGTGCTCAGGGATGCATATTGTTCGACTATAGTCTTTATAACGTTAATAGATGGCAGATTGAAGTTGTGCAGCACTCTTTTACCTTACAAGATTGCCATAATAGGGTCTCTAGTGGGCTTCCCGTGTTCGCTACGAGAAGCCGTTCAAGCGCGTATGCAAGGCATCCAGTTTATTCTTCTTCCTAGTCATCACAGTGAGTGCTTTGTTTGTCCATTATAGGGGGAAGATAAATAGTAACGCTGATATCATGGCTGCTTTTCACACACAACAACTTACATGGTGTGAAGCCTGACGGTCTTATATGGGAGGATTGTGTGCTACTGTGCTTATGTCACTGTAACTAGCTACTATGTACTTACTCTAGCACATTCTCCTATCAGCTAGTGACATTGACAATTGCAAGCATTTATGACCACATGCTAACCAGACTTTGTTGACTATACCTATGGTGTTCCAGTTTATGACACACTGCTGCTAGCAGGCTACACCTAGGCTTTCCAGGGCTAGAGCCCAGTCTAAGTCCTGGCAATTGGAACTCAATATGCCAGTTTAAAGTACTCCTGCATGGTTAATGACTGCCAAATCCCTGGTAATCATGTAAGACTGGCTACGCCACTGGCCACTAGTAGTGACATTGTGATTTGTACATGCAGACACCGGCATAGGAAGACTGTTCGGCCAAGCCTAGCCATCTCCTCCTATTTAGCTTGCAACTCACACGGTTGCTGCTGCATGCAGCCTTGTTCACACGTGCATTTATAGGTGTTGTAAAGTGTCATCGCTACAATAATAGCACTACAGCTACAATGTATAGCTATCTCTTCACTACCTATTCTGCTAGACAACTCTACACCTATAATGCACGTGCTTGATGTATGCATCGTTATATCACGCGAAATTTATCTTCTCTTTTGAAAAAAGTTTGGACTCTACAGGAATTATAACACTAACAATTACCATGCTTATAACTTGTATCATAGAGTTTCATTCTTGTCCTTCTGTTAGAATAAACACCTAAGACATCTTGTTCTTCTTCAAGTCTCCTGTGCCGTCATCAACACTGTCTCCTGTATGATAGGTGCACAATCAGTAATTCTTCTGACAGGTAGCTAGCTTATATAGCAGTTAGGGCTGAGCGATTGTGACATTTTGCTACTTTCACGATTGTGGGATGCAACATATCACGATTATGATAACTATCACGATGTTACAACTGCACAACTTTGTATGAATTATTTAATACACAGTGAAATTGAAGACCTCAGTGGAAAAAGGGGATAAGTAACATTAAGTTACTTTTGAGAAAAATGGATTTAAATCTTTAAATATGTGCCATTTTTCTTTTTCTTTTTGTACGATCATTAAACTTGGTAAAATTACTTACACATGAGTATAGAATGTGTACATAATCATTTACACATATATATGCAAATACAACATGAACTATGGATCCTTTTATGTCAAGCGTCAGAGTCTTCAGAATCTGATTGTTCCCTAAGATCAATGTAAAATTGCTTATGTTCCTCCGGGAGGTAAGGAATCATCTTCTTCAGGTCCTGGACTTTTGTTTTTAAAATGGAGTGTCCATTTGGATACTTAATAGGTAAGGATATAGAAGTAGCAGGTGGAATTTTCTTCCTTCCTTTAAGAAGGCTTACTTTACTCCAAGATTCGTCTAAGCTATATGAGTAGTGAAGCCACACCTCATTGAGGTGTTTTACCTCCCTTCCATGTTGATCAACACCCTGCCCAAAGTTCATCCATCTTGCCTTACTGATCAATACGTCCTTTTTGTTACTATCTTTTCGCCTGCGTGTATGCTGTTCTACCAGATCTGAAAAATCTTTAAATTCAGATCCGACCATACTTTTCACTGTATAGGGTTTCTGACGACAAACCTTCCGAACCAACTCTTCCCAGTGAGTAGGTATGTATACCACAGCTGTGTCCTTTTTCTTCTCAATGTGACTAAAGTCACGGTCATTTGGAAAGTAGGTGTGGCCTCTGACGAGGAATTTGTGGTCGATTTGGCTAAAGCGACCCTGCACTATTTGCCAACTCCAGAAGCATATCATTTCAAAGTTTTTGTTTTGCCCAAAACAACTGTCTGAGTAACAAGTAAGCTTCTTCACTTGAAGTGGGAGATTGGATATGTACTGCATTAGACAAGAACAAATTTCATCGGCTCCTCTCTTGGCAACTAGTTCACTCCACATATACATTGTAGCAGAATCAGTTGTACAGTCATGAACACCGAAGTTGTATTCCCATAACTGACGTAAATAAAACATGTTATGAGTGAGAGTAGGCACTGGCAGATTTTGCATCATATCAAATGTGATTATCGTACTATTACTTGCTTTTTTTACAGCTTCTTTGTCCTTGTGTAATGATTGGTACCCTTGACCTGCCGTTTCTTGGTGAGTTGCTAGTTCCTTTTGAAGACATTCCCTTTCTTGGTTAGACATCGCATTTCGGGCTGCCATATGTAGCTGATCACAGATTTCACAAGTGTCAGAGCGTGGGAATCCAAATCCACTCTTCATTAAAGATTTTTCGATAAAGCCACTCTTTAACCTATAGCAAAAAAGAAGTGTGTATACTGGTAAGCAACAAAGTACGTAGGATACTCAATAAAGTGACTTACATGTGGCTTTGATTCAGAATCTTTAGCTTGTGGTTCATATTTGTCCAGATACATATCATACATGCGAGAAATACTAAGCTCTGCTGGGAGGAATTCCTTTCCTTTGTTTCTTGTGAATGAATAATGACTCTCTCTTCGTGGAATGGAATTGATGTGCTCACGCACTTTGGCCTTCCATTCTTCCTGAATTGCATGCGGACGATTTAAATGCCTCCCTCGTTGATCTCCAGCTATTAAAACTCCACTTAAGACTTTCTCCGTAAGATTTTCTACTCGACGTTTTCCAATAGCAAAGAGGTCACAAAATGATTTCTTGCACACTCATACACGAGTACCATCCTTCAATCCAACATGATAAACAATAGTATTTGTCCGGCGTGTTGTCCCGCTTTCATTTCACGTGTGCCTCTTTACTTCCTCCTTGCTAAGTAAACCGAACAGGTACTTATTTTGTTCATCATGAGCGCCCAGCTCGTAAAACTCAGTAAACAATCTTTGTCGCTCTTCTTCGTCCAACTTCCGACCGCATTGATACTGGCACCTGCACGTTAAATCCCTTATAGTTTTCAAAGGCTGAAGCGCACCACAATACGTTTGGTAGGTCTTTCCACTATCTTTCGATAACTTTATTTTCTTCCTTTTCCACTCGGATTCGAAGTGCAAACGTTTCCTTCCGCGCTGTCTAGACAAACTTACGGACGCCATCTTAACTCGTTTGAAATTTTTGCTCACGTGATACCATGCGTTTTACGTAAAAATTTATTACCTTATCGATTGAGTTTGCTCACGAAATTTTGTATAGATGTTCTCTGATACTTGAAGTTTGTTCGCACAACAGAGTAGAAAAATGGTAAAAATGTCACTTATCCCCTTTTTCCACTGAGGTCTTCATTATTGTGTACAACTGTTCAACATAATTAAGGCCATAGGCAGTTATAGTTTAATACAAACAAAACAGCATAATGAATAATAATATCCTTAAAATTCAATGGTTTCTAACAGGTAAGCTTTAAACTACGCAGTAAGAGTTATTCACACAATGAACTATAATATCAAGCTTGTTTCCCAGATTGTGTTCTTCCACAACAGTATGTGCCACCATTTTGAATTTACAATTTACTAATACACATTTGCATGTGATGTCACAACATCACGATTATTTATATCACATCTCAACATCACGATGTTCACAGACAATCACGATTAATCCCATAATCGATATAATCTCCCAGCCCTAATAGCAGTGTGTTTTCAGCAATGGCACCAAGTGTGACAATGATGTCTGAAACACTGAGTAGACTAGGAATTAATGTATCCTGCCTTCTATTTTGTGCGTGTACAAATCAGGATGAAAATACAGTCAAATTAATATTGCATTAAGATATCTAGTTAATGAGTTAACCTTTTAAACTGAGGAATTTCTGTTAGCTTACTACACTAATGTGTCAATTAACTTATAATCCATAAATGGATTTGGAAAAAAATACACAAACTAGACATATTAAAATTTTAAAATAAGAAATAGGGATCGCTGAAAAAAGGCATGAAACAAGAAGGGATCGCTGGGGTGGTAATGTAAACCACAAATCCCTATTTTGACTCTCTATAAATGCTCCATTTGAGTATAAAGAGTCAAAATAGGGATTTGTGGTTTACATTACCACCCCAGCGATCCCTTCTTGTTTCGTGGCTTTTTTCAGCGATCCCTATTTCTTATTTTTAATATGTCTAGTACCATTCACCTTATCAAGAAGCACACTCTGATCACCTAGCTCTTAATAATGAGGACAATTCCCTGAATACTAAATAGGTTCATTTGCGTTTGTGCAGTGTTATTTAGATAGTACTTTCTGTTTATGTTTTTGGGTGAGCACTGCCCCCAACCACAAGGTGCTTGCTACGCCTATGAGTATTAAATACTCTGTAGTAATCATTGTGGGGGTATACTGCCTCAGAAATTAATTATACAATTTTAAACTTTCTTTTTCTGAAGGAAACTGCTCTGATATATGAATTCACCATGTTGGAGTTGATGTACTATTTTGGTATCCTCTATCGGATGAACATGAAATACACACGCAAGCGTACTGAATTCTTGAAGGAGTTTTTGAATTTGCCAACTATACATCGTAGATGTGGAATCATGAGGTATTGTTGTGTGTGTGTGCGCACGTGCGTGCGTGCGTGCGTGTTTTACTAAATTTAATAATCATCCTTTAAATTAACTGATAAGGATGTGTGATATTGTGTCCTAGTGCTGTAAAACTGACACCAATAAAGATTTAGGAGCTTCTATTATAAGCCTATCAGGCACACCCCTAAAAACATGGGAACTTGGGTAACTGGATCTCTCACACAATATTGTACGTAACATAGTGTAATGACCTCTGTGTTGTCAGTGTCAGACAGATGATGAATTGTGGAACATGTGGCTTTATTCCCCTTTCCAAACCATAACTTCCTGATAACAAAAGCTATTTATTGATTTGTGTTTAGGGTAATTCAGGTGTTTCACTCAAGCTCTTCACACCATTTTGTGGTTTAATGGTATGCTGAACACATGTGCCAACGTGGGGATCACCAATCACAATCTTGCCTGTTTTGCTAACTAAGGGTTCTTAGTGGTACATGATGAAAACTTGTCCCAGACAGTGTACAGTGTACTTAGTTATTACAGTGTATGGAGATCCAGTACACAAGCATTCTGCTCAAAAAGTTCTAAGACACTATTCAAATTTATTTGCATTCTGATCAAGCAACGTCAAGAGTTCATAGTATATATATATACTGAGGAGAGTATCCTACTCTCGTATAACCCTGTAGAAGGGTGTATTGTGAAGTTATGATGTAACGACTAGATGTGGTTTGGGATGTATGAGCAGCCGTAAAAGTGCAAGAATTGTTAGCACCGTTTCACACCCACAAGGCTCAGGATAGCCGCATTCACAAATGGCCTAGTAAGAAACACCTATGAAGCGATCTTAACCCATGAAGGAACGATTGTAGTTTGGTGAGAAATTTTTAGAGCTGAAGTTGCTAGCGACGTTGTTAGACACGTGTTCAATCGATACCATGTTCAACTAATGACATCATTAATTCTACAAGGAAAAACAGGCGAACTCAGAAGTGCTATGTCATAACTTCACGATATTCCCTTCTACAGGGGTATATGAGAGTAGGATACTCTCCTCAGTATATACATTATGAACTCTTGGGGACGTCTAATCCACTATAATCATGGCTGCCAAGAAGGGGTGCATCATGCTGACTTACAAACTAAACTAGCCAACTGCTCTCTCTACATTATGGCTTAAAACCTTTGTCAACAAGATTAAGACTACATTGTTTAATGTTTTATGTATAATTTTAAAAATTTTCACTGCATTTCCTGTTTTTCCTCACTAATAAACAGCTACAAATTAGCATGTGTTGTCTAAACTTGGGAATCACATAGCAGCAACATTTCATTTTGTTGCTTAGCTTGTACAGTCACAACCATATGATGTACTTACAATACAACTACACACAACCACTATGATATAATGTACAATCAGTGACAACTACTGGTCGTATGTACTTTCTATTATATTTATGAATTTATCAGTACACATTATATTTACAATTCATGTTTTGTGATTCTTATATGAAGAAGCAACCTATTTAAACTCAAGTAATATTTCTTTTGTTTCAGTGGTGGACAGAAGAGACGTATTTCCTTTGCTCTTGCTCTGCTTCAGGAGCCACCATTGTTGATACTGGATGAGCCAACTGTGGGAATTGATCCCTTGTTGAGAGCTAAGTAATGCTGTGACTAATAATCAAGTAGTGCTTGTATTAGGATGTGCTTATTTATTATTAGGATCTGGCGTCATTTATTGGAGATTACCTCAGCTGGTAACACAACTATCGTTATCACCACCCACTACATTGAGGAGGCCAGACAGGCCCATGTGGTGAGTTTTAGAGGCTCTTATTGGTATGTGTCTGTAATTGTGGTATTGGTTTTTTCTTAATTTAGGTTGGTCTCATGAGATCAGGTAAACTGTTGGCCCAATCCAAACCTGATGATCTCATCAGAGCCTTCAATGTTACTGTAAGTTGTATAGTTGCATAGATCTAGTTCTATGCAGTAGCAGATATATTTTGTAAATGTGAATGCTATCAGTATAGTGGCGAGTTGTTAGCTAAAAACAGTATTGTTCATAATCATGATAGTTTCAATTGTATCACAGACTCTGGAAGATGTTTTGCTAAAGTTATCTGAAGAAGATGAACTGAGTGGACAGAAGAAGGCCAGCAAACCAGGAGCAGCCATTGTACGTAACTGCAAAAAAAATGATTTCGTGTGTTTAATAATTCCATTCCCAGAGTTATCCCACTTCAGCAGAGCCAACTGAGAGGACGCCATTGGTACGAGGCTCAGAGGAAGAAGATGATGATATAACACCACCACCACTTTTTGAGTGTAAGGTTGTATCAAGTGTCATCATAACTTCTGACTTAGATGGAAGTACATGTACATGTATATGCATTTGTTATATTAGGTCACTTGTGTACTTTATTGATTGTTGTATGTGTTCTTAATGTTATTCCAGTGCCCAAGTGTGGAATACCAAGTCCTCCCAAGTTTTTTAACTTAGCTGCACTAATTTGGAAGCAGTTTATGAAATTCTTCCGTGAACCACTGTGAGTGTGTATGTGTGCGTGCATGCGCGCGTGCCTGGTAATGTATGTTGTTGTTTGCCTAAGAGTTACTTGCAGTCTATCCAGCTGTCTTGTCTTGCTTAGTGATGGTAGGGTTGTTTTAGAACTTCAGGTTCCAATTAATGATGCCACGATAATCATGATATAAATTGTGGTGATACAGTACAATAGTGCAAATGCCTATATCGTGATACTATGGAATTTAATTTAAATTTTCATTTGTATAATTGAAAAAATTGTTCCAAAAGTTGTATTACATGCTGTAAAAAGACCTTATCTCAAATTTGTCGTCGGTTGTCATTACTAATTCACTATAGAATATCAATTATGGACAAAATTACATAAAATATTGTCTCTAGCTTTTATTTGTACCTATTTTAAAACCGTGTATTGGTAATGCAATGATGAGTATTAATGTATATCGTGATTATCATGATTTGTATTGTGATATAAAAAATTCTATATCATGGCATCATTAGTTCCAATGGCCTCTAGTCTCCTGTTACTCAAATGCCTGAGTAATGTATAGACATCCCAATGTTGATTTGCTAGTTGGCAATGGCTGCGTGTCACGTGGCTGCCAGTGGCTTTGTCTTGTGTGTAGATACAATGTAGTGTGTGTAATAGGTTGTGATATGTTACTAATAAACAGCTAAACTTAGTGCTTCAAGTTTATGACATGGTTGTATTTTTCTACAGCCTGCTGTTTCTCATTCTCATCAGTCCACTGATCCAGTTATCCTTGTTTTGCTTCAGCTACGGAACTGACCTTGAAGACCTCAAGGTTTATGTCACTAATCTCGACACTGCTCAACCAAGTAATGTATTATGTTATTATGTATTTTTAGTTTATCTAATTTTGTGTATCCTGTATTGCCTACCTATGGTGTTAAAAACATTGCTACTACTACTACTGTATTGGATTGACTAACAAAGATATTAGACAAATAGTGTTACAGTGACTGTTGTATTAGGGTAAATTGTGATACTTCCTTCATATTATTTGATTATTCCCATTCAGTAACTCCAATGATTCACCAGCTGAATTTAGCAATTGTAATGGAAATTCATAGAATGATATTCTTTAATAAGCTTACTGTGTTGTTGTCTGCCACCTTTATTATCACTTAATTTCACAATGATTACTCTTTTTCATAGCTATTTAATATAATAGGGACAGTTTCCAACCTCGTTATTATAGACATTACTGTATTGCCTTTTAAAACACACTGTGTAGTATTGCATCATATCCAAATACTTTGTAAACTTCGGCACAAGGTTTCCTCCACAAAAAGACCCATTGGTAGGCATTAAATACTAGCTAAAGCACTGCTGTGAGTATAGTATGGAAAAATATAGCACAAGGCAAAGCCAAGTGCTGTATTCGGACACCAGAGTGCTGTATTCAGGCACCAGAGTGCTGTTTTTCACAATTGCATAAGTGTGGTAGTGCTTTAACTAGCTTAAAGTGCTTTCTGGTCGTCTTTAATATGTATGAAAGGGAAGACCTGCAATCATTGATATTATGAGAAGCATTACCTAGAAGGGTGAGTGCTGTCTCCCTATTTAATACATCATCACTGACAATCATCTTTTCAAGTCTGGACTGGTGGGGCATCTCCTTCAGAAACTGTAGTCCATTAGCAACTAAAAGTAGTGAACCAAGAGATGAATGAATGATGGTATTGCAGCATAGCTCGGTGGGAAAATCCCTACGTTGGCAACTGACAAAAAGTAATTGTTATAACACTATACTGCAATACAGTCATTCATCTCTTGTTTCACAATTTTTATCGCTTGGATCCCTTAATTCATTTTTTTAAGTGATAGTTTTTAAATGTACTATTACATTATTATAATGCTGTATTTTTTCTGTAAATTATGTAGCCTTATTTCCACGTCCCCTTGGTGCCTTATTCATTGCTCACATTGATGAAGATTCCTTAGATCTGGTAGGGACTTCGATATTTTTAAGTGCTGTAATTTTTATTTCATACAGGACTTTACAAGCGACCCTCGTGAAGGAGTTGAAAAAGTGGAAGATGGAAAAGCTGTTGCACATGTGTTGATTCCTGAAAACTTTACAGATAGCTATTTTAAAAGGTGATAGTGCGTTGTTTTAGAAAACTGACCTGTTTGTCATAAAGCAAACAAAAAAAAAAATACAAGGACACATGCAGCAGTTACACTATCCCACTAATTAACTTAAACTTGTCAGAGTTGGTTACTGGAGCCACACTTCATTGTAAGAGTGTGTGCTTTTTTTTTACCAAGAGTGTGTGCTGCTTACCTCTGATCTTGGGAAGGCACTGCAGTGGCTGTAGATGTTATGGGCTTGGCCTGCCTTAAAAGTTATAAGTGAATCAGTACATGAAAAATGTTTGGGACACAGCAGTGCAGAGATCCAAAAAAAAAAGGTGGTATCATCATTGTTAGCTATACTAATTCAGCTATCATTGTTGTCCAGGAAAGCATTTGTGACCCACTGAGCGAAATCCTGACTTGTTTACATAATTCTGTTTTTGAGAAATTCCATTTAAATAAAAGACACATGCTACATAAATAATTTTACGTGTGTTTTAATTGCTTCTGTAAACAGTGAAGGAAGACTTGAACTGAAATATCTAATATACCAAAGGATATGCCTCTTCATGGAGAGTAAGAATATCTCTGTTTTGTTTCTGTACCATAAAGTAAACATGTTTGTTTACGTTGCAGTAAAACGTAACTTTATCATTGCCGTTTCTAAGCTTGAACAGTCTGCTTGCTTAATAGCGTTGGTGTATTTAGGCCAAAAATTATACCTTGATGAATGTCCCAGTTCATGGTGAATAAAATGAAGTCCCAACTCTGTAGCTTGTTGCACTCAAAACTTATGATCGAATAAACAAGTGCCTGTAATTTTTTCCCCATATACTGTAGATTCCCTAAAATTTTGGCATCTCTAAATATTCGGCACTCCCCATGCTTTGAATGCAATATGCTCTAAATTTCGGCAAAGGCAAAGAAAGTTTCTAATTATAAGTGCACTAATTTTTCGGCAATTGGAGTACTAGTTGACGAAGGTCTCTTGAGTACTGAGGATTCCCAGTGACCTCACACAATATGCTATCCCGATGCTGGATGAAGCATCAAGTGTGAAATTGTTCAGGGAACATGCCCAACGATATCACTGTGTAACATCATGCGCGGCTGCCGCATAATGATCTTCGTTTTTGTTCACAAAATAACATCTCTCCTGGAACCCACAAACATGATACACCTTCAGATAATGCTCTGTTAAATCATGGAACACTTCATGCAGCATCTGGTAGCAAAATTTAATCATCACGAGATAGTTTAATAATATTATTGGTTGTGGTTTCTATTTTTATGGAATCCTTAATATTGCGTCTGAGTGATTGTATTCAAAAGCGATGTAGTAATGACATGGATCATCTCTCCTGGATAATGTAGGCAATCACGGTATATAAGTTAGTGCTGCAGCCAGTATCATCAGTTCCATCGCAAGGCATTCCTGTTGGTCCCTGTAGAAAGAAATCCAGAAAGTAAACAATAAACGGATTGCAAATAACATAGTCATGAAGCATGCAGAGAGTATTAGGGATAGATCCCTAAAAATTTGACAATAACACCGGGTTGGTACTTTTTTTCCTACTTGTTTGGCCAGACACGAACGGAATTAATTTATTTCTGCCGAATTTTTAGGGAATCTACGGTAGGCACTGTACAAATGGATGTTTTGCTCTTGTTGTCTTTCTATAGCTGTGAAAGCTCTTACCAGATAAGACTGAAACTTTAACAGCCCATTGGTTTTTCCCTCTAGACAATGAGAAAGTCATAAAATGAAAATGCAAACTCTACTGCTAAAACCGCTTGACTGCAGCACAATAGTTATACAAGATTCCTTATAGTGCGTTTACACTAGTAGCTCCAGCTCGGTACGGCACAGCACGGTACGGTACGCTACGCTATGTTTTAAGTGCGCGTTTACATTGGTAAGGAAATAACCGTGCTGGGCAAGTTTATACATAAGCACGTGATGGCTAAAGTATCGTCCTACGAGATGCCCTCGCCATTTTCAAGCTGTTGCTGTCGTACAAGTTACCAGCAATCCGTTTGAGGGACAATATCAGCGGCTACCGCTCGATGGACAGCTCATTTCAAGTTGAACGTGGTAACTGGACTTTGTTTCACGTTTGGCCATGGTAGAAGCCATCGTATTTACGTACAGCAGCCAAGGATATAGCAAGGTTTGTTTCAATTTGTCTACCGTGCCGTGCCGTACTGAGCCAGCACGGTTGAAGTAGTAGGGCCAGGCCAGCCCAGCACGTAACGGTTTGGTTCGGATCGATACCCATTTACACTAGCAAAATTAAGCGTGCCGTGCTGTGCTGTGCTGTACCGTACCGTACCGTGCCCAACTGCTAGTGTAAACGCACTATTAACCTGAACACAACTAGCATTCAAGATTTTGGCCTGTTATGACAAACTGCTGTGGAAAAAGAACTTGCTTAGCAAGTGTAGTGGTAGAACGGTTACTTGATTGTACAAGTTACATCTCATTGCATAATCAATGTGGAATTACACAGTGGTGTATTCAACAAAGTATTCTGTGAGGGTTTCTATTCTACAAGAGCTTGTGTTAAGATATACATTCCCCTTGCTATTTCCATCTTTTTATTGAAGTACAATTACACTTGTAGTCTCCACTAATTATAGTCAGCATATATAGTAGAAATTTTAGGGTTCTTCAGCACACCCAAAGAATCTCTCACAATTAAGTGGAGCATTTGTCTGTCCATGGGTACACTTTTGTGACCTTCTGGTCAGGTTGTTTTTCCACATGAACATCATGTCTTTATTTTCCATACAGGAGAGAAGATGTATGCATCAAGATACTAAATGTAGAACCTGTCATTATTTCTGGTAAGTTCTGTGACTGTGTGGTCAAAGTTATGGGACTTTTATAGTATGACAAAACACTTGGTATATCCCAGTAATGATACATCTCTTAGAAAGTAATGGGTCTTATGTCATAACACACCTAATAACAATCTTAACTAAATATCTGATTGGTATACGTGATGTATAAGTATATAAGTATAGATTCTTGGTACTATTACTAACTATTACTATGGCAAGTTAATGGATTTGAGGATCTGGCTTGTGAAGGATGTTTCATAATCACTGAATAGCCTATGGTTTAGGACTATGAAATTCAAGCAAGTTTTGTGATTTGGTTGCTGGTTATAATGGTAGCTTCTTGATCTAATTAGTGCTCAGTTAGCTAAATCTCAGTTCCACATGATGGCTGCTAGCATGATCTGTCATGTAACCTTATAAAAGCCAATGACATCACTAATTGCTAATGGATGTTCTATTTGGGGGACTCTAACATGTCCAAGTGTAAATTATAAATGGAACTAAATAAGACTATTGAATCTCGAGTTAAAACTAACAGGTATGGTATAACAATATAGAATTCACCCTCTCTCTAGAGAAATACTATTTCATTGTTATAACAACCATACCTCACTATAATATCTTGTTTGTTAGTTATCATACAATTTTTTGAGATAACAATACATGAAAGAGTCGGCCAACTAGAAAATTCTGTGACGTCATATTGCAAATTGTTTTTAAAGTCAGCTCGAGCCCTCTTTGTCAGTCCATTCCACATTATAGTTTCTTGCTTTTCAATAACCTCATAGGTTGGCATAAAGAGGCTTGTGGCTTACCACCAATCAACCAATCACACCTAATACATTTAAGACTTTAAAGATGTAACTACATTGCAAAGACAGCAAAGTGTAGTATTGCTTAAAGGGGTAGTGGAAGCTGTTTAACTATGATGATTGATTTCTGAAAGTTAAAATAACATTTTTACTTCCAAAAAGTACAACTCTTCCACTTAAGTAGAAAATAATTAGGATTCCCCTTGAAGTAAACTCTTTTACTTTTAGCATACTTCACCTTGCTATAACACTTGTATGACTTACGACTGTATGGATGTTTTAAAAAGTGATATTGAGCCTTGTAACAATTTCATTCCAGTATCCCATTCCACTCCTATCACATTGCAAGTGTCCTTAATGGACATGACTAGATGTAAGTATGATAGCTAATGATGCTAATGGACAAGGCTAATGGCTACATTAATGGTGTAATAATGGTACAATTAAGACATCACAGATGTTCATCTTTCACCTCGTGACCTTCTCTCAAACAGTGAATTTCATACATGGATTCATTTATGAGTTGTCCTCCATTTTTCTCTACATTTTAATGCTAGTCACTCTGCCATAAACCCATACTGCAATCAACTTCTGCACACGTTCATTATGTCACAGTTATACAGCTTCACTAGTTCTGTGCTACCCCTTTATCTTGGTGATGTACTGTACAATAACCAAGTAAGTGGACAAAGTTTATAGACGTGCTTCAATCTTTTTGAAAGGATAGTGAGACATCACTGTCATAACACACATTCATTTCACACCTATGTAGCACTGAAGAGTCACTAATGCATAATTTTGGTGCTAATTCTGAAATTATTTCACTATTACCGAATAAAAAAAGAGAGCTCTCTTTTTATATGATGAACTCTTGCTATCACAACAATCTTGTCATACTGTTATGCAGGTGGGAAAATGTGTTAGACTATATCTCACCTACTACTGTTGATGTACAAGCTCTGTCATTTCTGGTGTACTTGCCATATAATTACGACTACGTAATGAATAATGCACTACTGAATGGCTTTGATACCAACCCACTGTCAACTTTTTTGTAGGTTATTCAGAGCACAGGGAATACCCTATATTTTACACCTCCATCCTTGGATGTCCAACTCTTGAGTTTGGGCTTATGTATCAGGAAACTCCATATGAGGATAGTCTGTTTAGTGTACTTAATATATTTGTTATTATGTAGATGACGAACTGGACAGAGCTACAATTCAAGTGTCGATGGATGTTGCCAGTGAGTTAAAAATCTGCATCACTTGTGAATATGTACATACGTCATACGGTCTCTTTGTTTACTGCAGTACCTAATTTTGTCGATGTCATTATGAGTCATCAAGTTTATACATTATTGGTATCAGTAGTGTTTACACAGCTTTGGTAGCTTTTGCAAGAAGCTTCAGAGGTTAAAATCTGACCTTCATTTCACCCCTAATTTTTTTGTAGTGCTCCTTATTAAGTTGCTACATATCCCCCAAGTGTCACAATATAAAATTTAATAATAAGAAATTTTGTATTTTATTAACAGTATCATGGTAATTGATATAACAATGATATTACACATCACTAGTAATCACTAGACTCACTATCTTTTTAATACAGACCAACAGATTTACTACACGGTGAACAGTACTCTTGATGCTGCATTTAGAGTAAGTAATAACATGTGAAGTATGTATTGTAAGTTACAACCCAAAAGAGCAGAACAATGTATTGCAACACAAATTTCTATGCACTTTATATAATCACACAGACTGACAACAGTACCTAGAACACTATTAAAAGATGTTGTTTTTAAAAGTCTCCCCTTAAGACTGAACAGATATGGAATAGTCTATTATAGAGCAGTTTGAGGATACTTGGTGAACAGTGCAGTAAGAGGCTTGCATATTCCATGATTTCTGCAGCGTTGCCTTTGATTTTATGCACTGAAAAGGCTCATTAAGAGCCATAGTGTTGATATTACACACATTAAGAACAACAGTATGATGTTACACACTTTTTGTACACATAGTAGTACATTTTGGCTACTAAAGAATTTCCCAATAAACAATGATGTTAACCAAGCGTACTATAAATAGTAAATACCAGTATGTACACGTGTACAGACAGCCACAGCCACATCATGCACACATTATATTTTTTAAATTGTTTTTGGTGTAGGCAGTATTGAGAGTCATCGAAAGGAATGAGAGCATCCCTGATTATGTTGACTACCCACTGTTAAATGTAAGTGTACTTGTGTATGGGAGGATTGAAGTGTTACGCCTGGTGATGACTAATTACACTGGGGGATAAATCCCAGTGGCTGGGTTGTCAATTAGCACATGGGAACAAACAGCATGAGTTGTAAGATAAGATAGATACATTGGTTATAATTTAGTAACTCAAAATGGCCTTGATGATGAATACTACTTGAGTTACTTTGTGGTGAATGAATTAGTTAGAATACATTGCTACAACCAGATTAATGATAGTTTATAGGCTGTGATTTACACTGAAATATAAAATATTTCTCTTCTATAGGTTTCCAGATATGTTTATGGTAAAGCAAGCCTGGACTTTTCTGATTCTGTTTTCACACCTATCATAGGAGCGTAAGTGATGGAACAGTAAGTAATATTAGTGTGTACATTAAATTGTGTTTGTTCCAGTATGATTACTGGTTTGTCTGTTACCTTGACTGCAACTCAGCTGATCACAGAGCGCAAAGAAGGTGTCATAGACCGCACATGGGTTGCAGGTGTGTCTGTGTTTGTGCTTGCGTGTAGTGCGTGTGTTCATGCATGCATACATGTAGTGTGTGCGTGTGTGTGCACAGCACAAATGTTGTTGTAGTTAAGTAATAAGTAGTAAACAATTAACTTTTTTTGTTGTTCTTTGTAGGAGTCACTCCTGTGGAAATTATCCTTGCTCAAATCATGTCATTCTTTGTTTTGTTGATTTTTCAGTTGCTCCCAACATTTTTCACTATAATTTTTGGTTTTGATGTAAGTTCCTACATAAGAATGATGACAAGGTGTTACTGAGGCCAAACATAAGTATAATGTTGTGGGTATGCAGTTAAGCACAGAAAATTGAAATGCAAGCTCATAATGATGTTTTGAGTGTACCAAAGTAATTTCTTAACAACCATAAAATCATGAATATGTTCACAATGCTAATAGCTAAATCCATCAAGTGCCACCCTGGGCAGTGTTTCTTGAGCAGGAAAGTCCAATTTTCGTGATCTCTACTATTCAGTACTATATACCTTTGATGTACTTGTTAATTATGAATGCATACATCTTTATGTATGTTTGCACTGTTTTATTTTAACTTTCTTTTCTTTTTTTTTAAAGCTCCCCCGAGAGGGAAGCCTGGTTCTTGTCTTTTTGATATATGTTGTTGAAGGAATGGTAGGATTTGCATTTGGTAAGTAGTACTTGTGGTGACATTTTAAAGTATTTGTTTTAGAATTACACATCGCATGTTTAAAGTGATTATTATTATTTTTAAAGGTTTGACAATATCTGCATATATAAGCTCGGAGGCCTTTGCTCTACAGTTGTCTGTTGCCATCTTCTACCCAATTGTACTCAGTGCTGGTATGTCAATACTGTTGGAGTATCTGCTAATATGTGTATTTTCTTGTACTACAAGCCTGCAATGTGTGAACAATAAGATTTTCTATTGTCATTTTTAAACTAAGCGTATGCCCACGGCTGGCTGCAGGCGCACACCTGGTTTCCTAAAATTGGTTTTGGGAAAACTGTGTACCTGCATGTCTGTTTACAATGACGTGAGCAAACTAACTTTGAACTACAGAAAATAAACCTTCATTCGATGAATGAAGGCTGTTTATGTACTGTATAGAAAGTTAGCTTTCTGTTTTCCTTTAAGGGGGTGTAACCGGTTACTGAAATTATGCTAATCTGCTTAGGTAGGGGCTTGCTTATATGTTGTAACAGGAGTTTGACAACCATAACAGGCCTCGTATGCTATAAAACAATTGTTAGATACTTCTGTGTTAATTTAAAGTGCTTCATTGAGTTACACTTCCTTAGCAATGCATAGCAACGTAATTGATGAATTGCTAAATAATTGGTAAATTACAAAATTACCGCGTAATTCTGAATTGCTGAATAATTGGTAGATTACAAAATTACCACGTAATTCTCCATTGCCACACAAGTGTTGATTTGTCATGTGATGACTTCAGTGTCACGATAATCATCTGTAGTTTCCATCATCATAGGTAATAGTGACTGCATGGATTGTAGAAGTTGTGCTGTATAATGGTAGAACATTTTTGGACTCAGTTATGCCTAACCAAGTGTTATATTATGAGACTGTTTTTTTGTTGTTTTTTTTTGGGACAAGAAAGCCCAAACCTCCACAATCCCATACTACCATACTGTATGATTGTTTACTCTGTTTCTTCTATTCAAGGTATAATGTGGCCGCTACAAGGCTTGGAAGCCTGGATAAGGTATACCGCCTACTGTTTACCAGTGGCCATGCCTGCTAAAGCAGTTAGGAATATTTTATTGAAAGGTAAACAAGTGGTATATATTGCACACTGTAATAATGCACATGATCTTATATCAGTTAAATATCATTGTTCCATTAAAGCATTGTTTTATACTTGTTGTGCTAACCCTATAGGTTGGGGACTAGGCCATCAAGAAGTGTGGTTGGGATTAGCAATCCCAACTGGTTGGCTTCTATTTTTTGCCATTGCAGCTACAATTGGACTTCACCTGAAGAAGTAGATGCAGTGTGAATGAATGAATGTTAATATATATAAACATCAGTAGTTTGGTATTGCTATTTTGTAGATAGCAGCCAATAGTAGCACATGGTATTAGCTGACTAGGATTTTCTGAATATCTTTGTTGTATGAATGTTTCCCTTTATGAAATTTTCGATCAATAAAATATATAAATTGTTGAGTATGTAGGCAGCAAACTCTTTTATAACTGCTGTAACTACTCTATCTACTTATCAACACATTTTATTGTCACTTTAATCCTCTCACAACACTGAGGGGGTTGTCTGGAGAGTATGCACATGCGTGTCAACATTGTGAGTCAGACTCATCTTTGGTCAAACTTTGGGTTGAGTACATACCATTGTGTGATCATTAGGGCGAGCCCCACACTAGCGAGAAGTTTCGTAGGGTGAACCATGTTATTATTATCAATTTTGTCAAAAGACCGGGTTGTACAAAAGGACAAGCCTGTAGGCGTACTTCCCACAAAAAGCACATACACACCAGAAATTACAAAAACAATGACATAAGCAAATACACCTGTAAAACAAAACTGCTACAAGAACAAAAATAAATACTAACAAAACAAGAACATTAAGTATACAGAAGATTCAAAAAAGAACGACGGAGGGCTAAACGGAACAAGGGTGGCTGTTTAATTTGCAGGATGGTATGGGGTATGGTATTCCACAGAAATGGGCTGTTCACAAAGAAAGAGTAACGAAACGAATTGATAGACGATGTCACAGGCCAGAGAGATAGAGGGTGACACCTTGTGGGAGCTTGGGACAACTGAAAATGTTCACTAAATGGTAAGGAATTCCTGTGGTAGAGACTATCATGAATGCAACAAATAGTAAAGTAGTTGTGACACTGTTGAATGGTAGGCCACTTTAATGCTTGGATGCATTCGTCAGAAGACTTACTACAACAGTGAGATGAAGGAATCCACCTACTATTGGAAGCCCAACGGGCAGCTCTACGCTGAACAGATTCCAGAGCATTGATGTTTTTAGCAGTATGAGGATGCCAAACTGGACTGGCATATTCCATAACAGGGCGGACAATGCATTTGTAAGCAGTAGATTTAATGGATGAAGGAGCATTGAACAGGCAGTGGCGAAGAAAATTGAGTGCTTTAGTAGCTTTAGCTGAAACATATTTACAGTGTTCATTCCAGTTCAGCTTTGTGTCAACTATAATGCCTAGGTATCGAATTACAGGATGGTGTAGAATAACAGAAGAATCTAGATGGTATGAAGGTAAAATTGGGGAACGCTTGTTGGAAATCACTATGCTATCACATTTAATTGGATTGAGACGATCAAAAGCGGGAGAAAAACGATAAATTCAACAACACTTACGGAAGAATCACAATATAGTTTACTGACACTCCAAATAAGGCTAGTAGGATCAACCATTAACACGAACAATAATCAGCGTGGCTTACTGACACTCCAAATAACGCTCGTACCTTGTGTCATTTATGCAGGGGGTAGTCACTTCCATACCGCCAATTGATGCGACCTAGTTCAAAATATTGCCTTGATCACTTGATTTCACCTTTCCAAGAGCCTTGATTCTTGATCGTCAACCGTAAAAGCTTAGTAAAATAATTCTCGTGTTGCTCAAAGGCGCTTGACCGCCACTTTTGCAGACACCTTGATCGCTTAATTTACTGTAAAAAATACAAGTAGTCCATCGAGGAACGCCATACAGGTAGAATAACAAGAAGTGGTACATACATTATCTAGATCGCTGTGCCTAGAGTCACGGCACCGTGCTGGTGCTAAAGTCACGGCACAGTCAACCAGAATTCACACAGTAGTTGTATGAAGGTAAGTTTTTGTTGAGTTTGAGGCGAGCTAGGGTTGGCAGAGTCTAGTATTCCCCGAGCATTCGACTTTAGGGGATGCGCCTTGTACTTTAGAGTTAGGGTTCAGGTTTAGTTTCTTCTTTATTGGTGTTATTTATATAGGCTTCTTCATGAATGACATATATAAGGTACAAACTAGTGTTGGGCGATATATCGATATTATATCGTATCGTTTGATTTTTTGCTGATATCGAAAAGTATCGATATATTTTTAAGAATCCGATATTTCGATACGATACATCACGTGATCTGAATTTACTTTTAAAAGTATTTTAGCTTATTTAATTGTTAATTGTAGCTTTCCATTACCTTCAGCAATTTTCAAATCACTATTACTCTTGTGTATGTGGGCGGGGAATCTCCATTGTGTATAGCTATAGCTACCTACTATCAAATTATGTAAGAAGACTGGCAATTTACATGAACAAATAATGTTACAATATCGTATCGAAAAGTATCAATATCGGTCAATTTTAGTCGATATCGTATCGTTCTGAAAATCTTGATATCGCCCATCACTAGTACAAACTAAGGGAGTAGAGTAGCTGGAACCGCAGTGATGGGCTAGAGCATGGGACGTCCTGGGTTCGATCCTCGCTTTAGCCAAGCCTCTTTTTTTTTCGTAAGTTTTTTTTTATTCACGTGATTGCCGTGACTCTAGGCACAGCCTATCTAGATACAACTACAGGCTACACATAGTATAAGGGAAAGGGGGATTGTCATCAATATCAGCACCCTGAAGTGTCCAATACCTCAGCATCATCCTGGCATTGTTCATCCATAAATAAAGCAACAGAAAGGTGCTGGAGCAGATTCTTCCTTGCTAGCATAGTAGGAGCACCACTACGGGGGGTGGTACAGTCAACAATTGTCTGTGCAGATTGAAAGTGACAACAATTTGGAATCAACTGAACAATCTCACTTGTCAGCAGAAACTAACCCCATTAGTACAACCATCACCTTCACCACCTGCAGACAAAATAGTGATATTACTATTTTAATTGTAACTTATGTAAGTTAATATTTGATGCTGTTCAACATCATTATCTTTCATCATAAAAATCATTACTAGCTAGCTACAGATCAAAACAAAAAAAAATCTGAAATCACAACTATTTGAATCTTACTGTAATTTACCCTGTCAACTTCACACTTTATAGCCATGAAATCCTTACCTTTGTCATACATCAGGCTCGCCCCATGATGCCACAAGCATCTGTCTAGTATATTATCAAGCCACGCCCACCACTCAAGAATGTGTTGTTTTTAGGGATACTGGAACCATGAATATTTCTGGAAATCTGTTTCTGAAATTTCATGTCCTCAGAAGTCAAATTTTTTTCTTTTGGAAATGTTCAGATTGTACTAAAGGCACTTTTGAGCTTGATTTTACACCTAGACAATACTACCATGATGATTGTAATACACAGTTGTGATCATAGTGATTGTATTAAAAAGGTAAGGGAGCTAATAATGCAATAGCTAAATGACAATGGAATTTGGAAAATTCTTTGATAATTGCTAAGTATACAGAAGGTCAAAGACCTGTCTTGCTAGGTAAGATACTTTGTGGTGATGGTTTCCTAACATATCTAAAGACACACTGCGCGTGCATGTACATGTCTTACCAACTGGTGGACTCTTGACACACCGCACTTCTGTTTTTAAGTTAACTGGTTCCCATTCAGACTACCATTCTAAACTATGCAACTGTCAACCAAATCATCCACATGTATCAGGTTTGTAAGTGGATCAGTACTGCTGACTTGGTTGATCCTCGTGCACACTGCCCCATGAGTATTTCAGTTCAGCTAATTATAACCAGCAGCTGCAGCGTAGATATGTAATAGGATGCCATAATGTAGTCTCGCGTAGCCAGACCTTCTACGTGTAGATGGCGCCATCTACAGCCGGCGCTTATAATCTAAAAATCGATAAGCGCCTGGCGCGTAGAAGGTCTGGCTACGCGAGACTAGCCATAATGGTCATAACATAACCATATAGTTTATGGCTGTGACAATGTGTGCTGCAGCTATTGTGCCTAGCAGTATAATAATAATAAACTGATCAAGACTTTATATGAGAATGTTTTAAGAGCACAGCTGATCTGACACTAGCTATTATAAATTTACCACAATGCAAGGCATATAATTTATACACAAAAGGTAAAGCCTGTACAAGGTGTCAGCCACAAAAAAGAACACTACAACTACAAAAAATACAACAAACAAAATTAGAACGCACAGCATAATAGTGAGCGTCACCATAGCCAGTTGCTATGGTGACGTTCATTATTAAAGCGCGAGCGCTCCATATACAAATTCGTACTTACGCACGTGGCTCGACGTGTTCAAGCGGTAGTCTCCAACATGAACAGAAGAAAAGTTGATAATCAGATTCGAGTGCTGATTGAAAATGGTGTCGCCCTTCGTTATCGCACCATGTTCGTGATTATCGGGGACAAGGGCAGGGATCAAGTAAGAATGAACTGTTGTTGCGCATTATTTAGAGCACTAATAACAGGTTGTGTTTCTGCATCACATGCTGTCAAAAGCTGCAGTCAAGGCGCGCCCTAGTGTACTCTGGTGTTACAAGAAAGAGCTAGGCTTTAGCAGGTATGTAGCCTTGGCAACCAGACCTATTGTGCGTGTGTGTGGGTGGGTTACTTTGCTCATAGACAAAGAAACAAAACCAGTGATTTGGTGACATGACACCAGCTTCAGGAGGAAAAAAAACATTATACTGTATAACTATGCTAGAAATCTAACTTAAAAGTTGTCACATTTAGGCTACCAATGTACCCAATGAACATGTGCCATACATTTGGCCTTACATTTGACTATGTAGTAGAGCAGCATAGCACCAAAAAATGGGCATTTCATGCACTTTCTGATACAATTATGAAAGTTTCCACACAAATTGTGCTCCTTGTGACATGTTTTTTTGATATAGAGCCATTACAGATTTGACCTTTGGTGATTTTTAGAGCCATTTTTTGACTGAAAATTAGTCATTTTTGTCTATTTCCCTGAGGCATTATTTTACACTGTTAAAACATGGTATCAAATTAAAGGTGTTGATCTAAGAACTATTTTGACTTTTGTTTGAAGTTTGTATGGTACTATGCAAAAAAAGGTAACAAAGTACTTGCGATATAGTCGCTAAGGTGCATTGGTCGAGAAACGATCCCCAGAGACTTGCAAAATGGTTGCGTACCGTATGTACTATGTATAATTAAATTGTTGCGAGGTGATGTATGTGTATGGAGCATGCCCGTGAGCTGTTCGTGAGGCTGTTGCATTAGTTGTTCGCGAGCTATGCACAATATAGCACCTCCTAACAAAGCGACTTTTATGAGCTAGCTAGTGTCACGACTTCATTGGCAACACTTTTCCACTGTCACAAACTAAGCCGTGGGCACACCCAAGTTAATGCGAGCATTGGGAGCTGTGTATGAAAGGTGGGAACAACAGTTTGCCAGTTTCATTTCTGTTCCCAGCGATTTTAGTTGGTAGCTAGCTGTGTATGTGGTGCTGTTCTTTTGGTGGCTTGCTTTCGACGTATTTGGTGTTGTTCAGTGTACCCTATCAAGCTTCTTTGTCTCAACATCTCAAATTTAGTGCCATGGCTTTCAGTGACTGTACAAAACAGAGGATTCTTAGTTTACGAGTGGTCATAAAGTGTCTTCTATTGTGGAACATTTGGTGCTCGAAGGTGGAATAATAGTTTCAAAAGTAGGAGTGCAACGGTTTATACAACGTTACAACACAAGAGGTACTATAGCTGGACAGCCTGTCTCAGGATTTCCTCCAAAACTAACTCCTCAAATTCAAACTATAAGGGAGGACAATGAAACTACTGTAACTCAACTGCAAAGTAGGCTTGCTATTTATGGTGTTTATGTATCTCTGGCTACAATTCTACGTGGCAGACAAAAGTTGGGCTGGGTTTACCGCGGATCTACTTACTGCCAGCTAATCCGCACAGTGAACAAACAAAAAAGACTGGAATGGGCAACTATGTACCTGCACAACAACTTTGAAGATGTCATTTAGAGTGACAAGACAACAGTCCAGCTGCGAACTCACCAAAATTTTTGTTGTTGTGAGAAAGGAGAAAAGCCACATGTAGAACGCTGTTCTGTCAAAGTACTTGTTTGGGCAGGAATCAGCAGAAAAGGTGCTACAAAAGCTTGTATCTTTGAAGGAATTATGGATGTTCCTCTATTCTGTGAAATCCTTCAAAAAACGCTTTTGCCATTTCTTCAAGATAAATTCCCTCCACCAGCAACACCTCGCTTTATGCAGGCCAATGATCCTAAACATTGTTCCCAGGCCGCTCAGCAGTTCTACAGTGATGCTGGCATTAACTGGTAGCACACTCCCCCAGAATCCCCCGATGCCAACCCTATCAAACATCTCTGGAAATCTCTGGCACGAGTTAAAGGAATTTATCCGCAGAGAAGTTAAACCAACTACAAAGCAGGAGCTAGTAAGTGGAATTTCTACCTTTTTGGGATACAGTTGATGTCAGGAAATGCTGCCACTATATTGGACATCTTCATAAGGTGCTAACAAAGATAATTAAGAAAGGTGGAGACGCAATTGGTTACTAACTAGAAGTGTTGTGTTTTTATACTTGTTTCTTCATTATTGGTCTTATGTTTTCAAGTGTATAAGTTTTTTGACAAAAAATATTATATTGACAATTTCACCAGGTATAATGCTTGTAAAATATTTACTAAGAGAGATGGCGCACATCATGCTGGCTAATTGTATACATGTGGGCAATAGTACTAGTGGGCAACTACAGTATTACTTGTTCAACACACCTTTGCCCACCATCTTTAGGTCATGCCTATCAAGGATAAAATTTCCCTTGTACAGATAATTTACCAAAGGACTGATATTTGAAGTTCTTACAAGTCAACAAAGTTAAAATATGTACAGATCCCCCTTCCCCCACCCCTATTCTGTTTGCACATTTTTGCATATACTGTAGTTACACAACACAAAATAACTGAAAAATTCCATACATTAGTGTCCAGATTTTCTGTCACACAGTATAGAGATATACTATATAATATTCAGTAGGAAGAATTTTTCAGAGCCAACAACTTAGTCCACTACAGTGTAAACTCCTCAGAACACGGAAAACATACTTCAGTGCTGCAACATAAACAACTCAGTCCACCACCAGGCACACAGTGTAGAGTCTTCAGAAGCGTTTAAAACCTAGACCAGTGTCCACCACCAAAAACAATGTTGAAATCCTTAGTTCGAATTGAAGCTAGACATATGATGTGTATACATTCAGTATGGAGAAAACTGCAAGGTCACACTTCACTACCAGGAACACTGTTAATACTACTCAGTTATACTATTGTAATGTTGTAAATATGTTTTATCATTGCTCTTCGATACCTACATGAGATAAAGATTATCACTAAATGCTATTCGACCTGACTAACAGTGAAGCCATGCAGCTAACTATATACCTTTAATATAATACAAATAGATAAATATAGCCTTCCAACTAAAGCTCACCTTACAAAGGGTGTGTTCATGAAGATTCTTCACTCAACTAGTAAACATTCCCCACTAAGCTTGCTTCAACTGAGTCACTAGCATTCCTTACTAAACTTGTAAACAAGCCACCCTGCAACTCATGAGCCAACATTCTTCACTTAACTCATGATTAACCTCATGAGCAACCTCAATTCTTCTCTCTACAGTTGTGTGGCTTGTGAACATCCCCAAGAGTTCTCCATGTACTTTGTGAACATTCCTTGATCACCAGCCAATTAACCTAATTATGGGAAGGGTTACTGTAACACTTCTGTTTTGCAACAAGTTGGCAACCTTGAGAGTGTTGCGAAGCTTCGCGAATCTGTCGTTACCTTTTTTGCATTGTACTGTATCATTCCACTACCAAGTTATGATCATTTTTGTAAGTCATAAAATTCTTTGCCCTTGGGGTGTAAATTACTAATGGGCAAGTAATTCATAGATTCATGGTTAATGTAAATGATCATAACTTTGGAATGCAATCACCTATTGACTTCAAATAAAGGCTGAGTAGTTTGTTTTATCAGTACCTTTAATTTGAAACAGTGCAAACTGATGCCTCAGGGAGATAAAGACAAAAACGATGAATTTTCAATACAAAAATGGCTGTAAAGGTCACCAAAGGTCAAATATGCAATGGCTCTATATCCATAGAAATATGTCACAAGGAGCACAACTTATATGGAAAGTTTCATAATTGTATCTAAAAGTGCACAACTATTGCACTGTGCCACTCTACTAATGCAAAATTAAAGTTGGCTGCCCCATATTAGACAAGCAGCCAGTGGATTGCTGTTATCCTTATCACCATTAAAATTTCATGTACTGAATTAGCTAACTGATGCCTTCAGTAATTACTAGTGTAACACAATAATGGCTTATTGTCTATATGTGTATTTCAGCACCCAGGATTATGTTAGTTTGTTTTGCTTAGTCACAGGAAGAAACGTATGAAGCAACTACAGAAAAAGATCAAAGCTGGTACTCTTGATGTGAAGGATGATCCATTTGAGTTGTTCATTTCCGCCACAAACATTCGCTACTGCTACTACTCAGAGACACATAAGATACTTGGCAACACATAAGGGATGTGTGTATTACAGGTGTGTGTGTGTGTGTGCTTGTGTGTGTGTGTGTGTGTTTGCACCTTTCTTTTTGTTTGTGATTGAGATAAAGAGTTGTCCATGATATACGTATGTATAAATGTAACTGTCAGACTTGCTTGTTTTTAAAGGATTTTGAAGCTCTTACTCCCAACTTGTTGGCCCGTACAGCAGAGACGGTTGAAGGTGGTGGGATTGTGTGTCTGTTGTTAAGGACCATGAACTCTCTAAAACAGCTGTACACCTTAAACATGGTGAGGAAACTATATTTGTGTTATGAATTGTATGCACACACATGTACATACACTACTACACACACACACACACACACACACACACACACACACACACACACACACACACACACACACATGCAAACGTAACACATGCACGCACACACAAACACTAGATGGCGTACAAGACAGTATATATACACAGTGTATCACATTCTTATGGTGTACATATACATATGCTAGGGTGTACATGCAAGATACAGGACTGAATCTCACCAAGATGTTGTTGGAAGATTCAATGAAAGGTACAGTATCAGTTGCTTGGACCATATCTATCAAGTGCTGTTACAATCTATGTCAGGTTTTTGCTCTCACTTGCTTCCAACCCTCACTGTGCTGTGATTGATGATCAACTAAATGTTCTACCGATCTCATCTCATGTGCTATCAGTCGACCCCATTCCTCCTACTACTAAGGTATAGAGGCCTAGTCACCATGTACTCTTATTGATTGTAACATGCACTGCACTATTGTTGATTTTACATCCTAGGCAAGCCAACTGTGCTCTCTGCCTAGTAATTAATAATAAAGAATAAATAAAGAATGTACATTTACCACATACAAAAGAGTGTATATAGTGTGTACAAGTTGAGCTGAATCCTGAAAAACAGCTAAAAATTAAAAGTGGATTTTTTCTCAACAGAGTTAACGTTTCAGCCAACCAGATGATTAGTGGTAACAGCAAAGGTGTCAACAACAGACACGTATGGTTTGACTCCATTAGAAGTTCGGGAAAGGGCTGTAATGGACACTGTACTTATAAGGCTTCCCCATAGGAAATGTATTGTGAAAATTTTGATTGGCTGTAAATATTATGTCAGACATTTGAACAAAAAGATTTTGAAATATTTTTAGCAGGTCAAGCAGTACTCCAAATGAGCCAAATTTCAAGATGGTGTGTAATTGCATCCATGAGTTATTAAATGTTTTTGAGGATTCAGCTCAACGCGTACATACTATAGTTTTAGTACAGTGGCTGTAATTGAGTCATTTTAGATGAACACTTTTATGGGGTATTAATGGCTTCTACATTGGTATATGCAGCAAATGTTTCTGCAGGTTTTTTGGTGTTTGGTCAGCTATATGTGATTAATCAGAAAATGGTTTTATTTCTAGCAGGAGCGCATGGACAAGGGAGCATGTAACTCCGTAAACAGCGAAATTCAAACATGGCTGCCGTGTACTATAATAAGTACTTTTAAAATTTCCTAATTAGGATATTATGCGGAGACGCATGCTCGAGTACGTCACGTTTCCACTGTGACAAAGCGAAGCTATGGAAACGAAGTCCAATGGTACGACGGAGGAATAGTAGCACAGGCTTAGCAGGACAGTCTTTCTACAGTTACTAATCACACAAAATCATGCGAAATTACTCCACTTGACTATCCAAGCTGTACCTTCAACTCGACGATCTTCCTATCGAAGCAGCTTTACATAAGACGATGGAGTAGCAGCCCATTCAGTGTATCCCTGTTGCACATAAGAGTGGTGTAACCAATTATATACATAGTAACACTGGACGCCATGTTTGAATTTTGCCCCGTAGTATTGGTAGTGTACGGAGTGACACGCTCCCTTGTCCATAGGAT
The DNA here is from genome assembly GCF_963678975.1 of Dysidea avara. Lineage (NCBI taxonomy): Eukaryota > Metazoa > Porifera > Demospongiae > Dictyoceratida > Dysideidae > Dysidea > Dysidea avara. The sequence continues at coordinate 35,808,829 of NC_089278.1, forward strand.
TCGATGCACTGCTGTTTCTAGTAAGACAATGCTTGAAATACATAATAAGCCAGGACATAGTGTCTCAACAAAGTTATACGACATTTGTACAAACTTGTTCAAACTTTGGAATTTTTTTGTGTTTATTAAACCATGCGTGAGCCCACAGCCGGCCAAAAGCCAGCTGTGGGCACACCTGATTTACTGAAATTGTTTTCGTAAAAGTGTGTGTGTACCTATCTACTTATGTTTGTCCGTATCTACCCACGTGAGCAAAATCGTTAAATAATGGTAAAAGCAGCTTTTACGTAAGAAGTAAAAGCAAAATGAAGTCTCTATTAAACTTCTGCACAGGTAAACTTTGCTCTGAGGTGGTTTCTTTTTGGCGGTCTGAAATACGGGTGTGGCGACTCTCCACAGACTTTGTGAATTACCTTCCCTTCAGTATTTTACAGACTTTTAACAACTGAAAAACAATGATGCAGCTACTAGAAATAGCCTATCCCTTTGAGTTGAAAGTTGAAAGGGGGCGTATCCCTTACAGAATGAAGAGCAGCTTTGAGGCTTTGTCAAGAGAATTTGTAGGGGAAAACATGATAGTCACACTTTAGAAGATACTTCTGTGCATAATATGTTGTTTGTTTAACAAGCGCTTCCTTAGCAGTGCATAGCAATGTAATTAAAAGAATTACGAAAATTTCATGAATTACAAAATACAAGAATTACACACTAATAATAATGTATTTATTTCATAACCAATTGTTATAACAATAAAAATAGCTGCATGGCGCCTGGTTTTTAGAAGTAGTACAATTTCAACTTGTTTTTAACCTTGAAACACTGTGTCAAGTCTGATATGCTTTTTGTCTAGGTAAATTTTCTACCAGTAATGAGTACATTATGATCAGACATCATGTTCTGGTTTGGCTATTATTTCAAGGGCTGGTAAGACCACCTGTATTTTGTAGCTGGTGTCATTTAAATGTAAAGGTTAAGGTTACGGAATAGCTTATCCGTTTGACATCACACTAAATATTTTCCGTATAATTACAGGTTATTTTCGTGAATGCGTGAAGCAAGAGTGAGTTACAAGCCGAAGAACGCTAGTGAAAATAAGAAAGCTGTGGTGCATTTGTTATGTTGTTCGTTGCTTAGTAATATCGTTTCGCAGCTGGAAGAAACTGGGCCATTAAACTCCAGCTGCTCGCTGGCTTGTACCGCTAAATTAACCCAGTCCCTTTATTCCCGCTCTTCAATTGGCTATTACTATAAGTAACTCACTCGGTGTAGCGATTCCCCCCAAGTCTTTCTTTAATCGTGTAAAATCGCAGAGTTTCATTTTCTCGCATGGGTCCCATTGATTTTTGCCTCAAAAACATGGTGTCTAGTAACCGTTACTAACTTAAAATGACGTAAAAAGACGTAAACAGATAAGCTCTATAGTTTAGAATGCGTGGGTGGAACTAATTACAAAACCTGCTTTAACCAAGCAGGGATAAATAATTTCAGCAACTGTGTTGTGTTAGCAATATAACTAATTGTGCTTGTTTGTTTCTACTGCAGAACAACGACTGTTCTTGGGTGTGTGGTCTACAATAGAGCAATGTTTTATAAAAATGCACCGCCAAAAACCAGACTAACAGATTACTGAATCCTTATAATTTCAACACAAGTGGTTAAACAACTAAAATATCTAGGTCCTGTGGAAGCGATTTTTTAAGTTACTGGTAGTATAGACGTTTCATTGAACTTTTCGTAGTTTTTTCGGGTCTTTGAAGGCTTGTATCCGAGTCACTGGGAAGAAACATGCCGAAAACGCTTCCACAGGACCTAACAAATTTAATATACAGTATCACCAAGAGTTAATAATATAGAGAGGAGAGTGTCTAACGCCGTATAGTCCTGTAACAGATGATTGCGCAGAAGTTAAATGGCTTCTTTTCCGCGTAACGAAAGACTGGCTAGTATATTTTCGCATTTAACCACAAAGGCTATCCCAGACACAAGGGCGTGCGTTCAATTCGATGTTCAAGTTCACCACGAAGAGCATCGCTCTGTTGCGTAAAGAAGTGTGGCTGTTAACCTCGAAGATAACTCTGGGGGAGAGCGTCTGAGAAACCAATAAACACTGAACCAAAGGCGGAGTATCGCTTCGAATTTTCACTGCGTCGCCATGTTACCCTACCTTTAAGCATTCTTCAATTGAAGGAGCACTGTTCCCTGTACATACAGCTCAGTGTTTAGTTCAGTCTTTGAATATTTTCGAGGATTCATCACGGTGCGGCTAAACTAATTGCGGTAAGGAAACGAACAAATACTAGAAGCCTGTACGTTACACGGAAAGGAAGCCGTTTAACTTTTGCGCAATCATCTATTACAGGCCTATACAGCGTTAGACACTCTCCTCTCTTATTATTAACTCTTGGTATCACTATGCCCCAGAATAGCCAATAGAGCCTACAGCTTTTGCTGTATTTGGCGGCGGAAAAACATGGTAGTGACAGCTGGAGCTGAGCGATGTACAGGCTGGCTTACTTGTGTTACTACAACAAATTGTAGTGTTCCACCTGCCTCAAACTACACTGTAGCTACATAAAAACATTAAATATGAAGGGCTTCACCTTCATTTAAAACTTTTCACTCTGCTAGACTAGTTTTATGGACTTCTCAAAAAGTATCGATAGGCATTCAAAATTTTGAATAATTGCCCGTAACTATACCGTAACCTTAAAGTGTCCAGTTTTTTTTATACAGCCAGAATTTTTCCCAAGTAGAGTATGTAGGTTTTATTCAACATTTTATTTTGTACACTTTTCAAAGAATATTTGTATTTTATTTTTAAGTGAAACCATATAATGCCAGGCCTGGGACCGCTTTGTTATTTTTGTAACGTAATATCCTGTCATCTCTCTGCTTGAGTGATGTGTACACGTGTTGATGTGTAGGAGGAGTCGTTGACTAAGGCAGAAGTTGAGTTGAAGGATTTGAAAGAATCCTTGGAAGGCACTCAACCAATTGGAGTTATTGTGAAATGTACTAAGACATTAGATCAGGTGAGCCAGCCTGGTGTATCAAAAAAAAAAAACATTGTGTAGTTGTTTAAATATTTAATTACTATATCTACAAGGTACAAGTTTGCTATAAGTAAAATGTTGTTTTTATTACGAAGCACAAAAGAAGTGTCTTCAGGTGTTGTTTTTGTCTGGCTACATATAGTCTTCTTGTACATAGCTTACAACATTTGATCACAGTGTAGACACATTTGATCACTGTGTAGACACATTTGATCACTGTGTAGACACATTTGATCACTGTGTAGACTGTATACACACACCTGGTAATTTTGTACAGTACAATTCATATGTTTACCAGCTTTGCAAATGGTAAAAGGTTTTGGTTCAACGCAAGCAGGATCTCTACTTTGTTTAGAAGATGAAGTGTTACCCTATGTGCTTGTTTCAGGCCAAGGGACTGCTCAAGTTTGTGGAAGCTATTACAGAGAAGACCCTGCGTAGCACTGTTGCTATGACAGCAAGCAGAGGGCGTGGCAAATCTGCTGCTCTTGGATTGGCTATTGCCACGGTTGTGACATATAGGTATTCCAATATTTTCGTGACTTCTCCTAGTCCTGAAAATCTGAAGACATTGTTTGAGTTTGTGTTTAAAGGATTTGATGCCTTGGATTATCAGGTGTGTGTGTATGTGTGTGTGCATGCACACACGATATTGCATGTTCAGTAGATCTAGTACACAACTATATCACATTTTAATTGTAGTTTGATAACATTATAGTCATCATCAAAAAAAAACTTCTTGAGGTATGTACCTAAATCTACACTCTGACACACGCTTTTTGCATGCTTCAAACACCACTGTGTAAGTTTCATTGCCTAAATTGTTCACTCCCCCGCCGCTATTTAGCTTTGCTTGGTAGTAAGAATGCACTATAGCAGATTTTACACTCAAAAGAGGCACCTTATACACAATAGGGCATGAACGAATGTTAAATTTTAACATTCGAACATTCTTTAATTTTTCTTAACAAATGTTGTTACACCCACTCAATTAGTACAATAATAATAATTTTGCATTACGAACATGTACCAAAGATAGGTTTGTGTACATTTCTGAAACCTTTTACCTCAAATTAATGTTAAAAGCAAACATATAAAAGTAAAAACCTACTCTTACAATGATAATAATTCAGCGTGGGCAAGATAACGAATGTTTGACATTTGTTCATGCCCTAATACACAATATTGAAACTTCACAAGTGCAATGCCTACTGTCTATTTAAGAAACTATTATTCTCTTGGTAGACCTACATATCGAAATACAAGCTACTTGTTAACAAATAAAAATCCAACTGACAATCAAGAAGTAAGTGAGGTGTCGATTGCAAGGTCCAATAATAAAAGAGCAAGATACTTTAATAGAGCAGTCATAAATTCTACAGGATGTTGAACAAAATAAACGCAACGTATTTAACCCTTTATTATCGAATGGCTAATATATTGCCATAACGAGTGCCCTTTATAAACGGAGCCATAACTCCTTTTTCCTAGGGGCTACGAAGCTGAAATTGCTACCAAACTGCTCAGAAGGACCGGGCGTTTTTAATGAAGTTTACCGTTCGGCGATAGGAAGAAGCATGGGCAAGTTATGGCACTTGGCAATATAAAATAGCATATACAAAACAATAATATCTGTTTAAAACTCCATGTTCGCCTTCTCCCTGCTACTAGGAGGCTTTAGTTGGAGTTACTCCATTCCCCACGTGATAAGGATTCTAAAAATAAATAGTGTGATGTCATCGCGTTGATTAGTAAGATGGCGGCGCCCATCTTTCAATGCCATGGCGATACGGAGAAGATACGCTTTCTTCGCTTCATAGCGCGTGAGTTGTGTGTGTGATCTGTAAGTATTCTAGCTGTGTTGGTAGAAGAGAGAGTTGGCTATCAAAAGGTATATAGCTTGATGGGTTAATTAATGGGTGGGGTCCACTCGTATCGCCCACATTTCACACAAGCCATAAAAGTTTTCACACTTGCGGTTTTGTAAAAAAAACTTCGGTAATAAAGGGTTAAAGTGGAAAACAGCTAGCTATGTAAAAGTGGTAGCCATGAAATGGCTACAGTGATACTTTTAATGTCAAAAAATATGTGATGTTCATTTTTTTGACTGATTACACAAACAATATGGCACTCACTACCACAAAGCATGCGCTAATGAGATAGACATGTATCTTAGCTGAACACAATAGTCTGTTTCACAACCAAATTATGTAACAACTTTAAAAACAGGCTTTAGGACCAGGTGTCCTACAGACCTTCAGCACTTGCACTGCAAAGCCTTAATAAAAAATATAATTATGGATGGATGCATTAATTTTCAGTAACAGCTTGTCACTCGTCTATCACATACCAGCCCTTAACTGCACAACACAGTTGTTATAATGTGATACACAGAATTGCTATTTTTATAGGAACATGATGATTATGAGATAATCCAGTCAACCAACCCAGAACTGAACCAAGCTATTGTACGTGTGAACATCTTCCATGAGCATCGTCAGACCATCCAGGTTTGTGTGTTATCAGTCTTGTTACTTGTCAAGTTGCAGTGGTTTGTTACATGACTATAACAACTGCTGTAACTTTTAATATCCTTCCTTTATATATAGTAATGATTTTCTCCTATGATAAAAGTACAGGAACCACACTTTAAACTCTTGACATTCTGTGAAAGAAACATAATTGCATGTTTATTAACCCTTAAATCCGTATGTGATTTTAGTAACAATGTACTGAAAATGCATATGCCAATAAAATAGCTTTTACACATGACCTCAGGCTCAAACAAAACACTATCACTCCTAAACCATTATTAATGGCTTTATTGATTTGTGTTAATATATTTGTAATGTAATACCTAGGAGTTTAACCTACAACAAAAGTATGGAAGCAAACCTCACCATAAAACAACAATTCTAACATGCATGCCTTTACATACCTTTAGAAAATGAATTCCCTCCCAGTTCACTGTATCAACCTGAAAATCAACGCTGGTAGCTTGGACAATCATGACATCAAAACCTTACATAAGTCAGACACTGATTTTAAAATGACTGTCGTGTTACGCATGTCACAAAATTAAGACTAGGCATTGATCATTACTGTTCTGTGTCATGTGAATATTATTACAATACACTGCCAGAAAATATGTGCATTTTTTGCACATGCGGTTGTAAGGGTTAAGATACAGACATGTTAACTTTGTGTATAGATGGCATTTGAATTGTTTTAAGTTGGTGAGACTTTACTTGAGATTGGAGCAGGTCTAACAATATCATTTCCTGTATGTTCCATAGTACATCAGTGCTGGTGACGCACACAAATTGGAACAGGCTGAGTTGGTTGTGATCGATGAAGCGGCAGCTATTCCACTTCCTTTAGTGAAGAAACTGCTGGGACCCTATCTTGTATTCATGGCCTCCACGATTAATGGGTACTAATGCTGTGTTGACAGTTGTGGCTATTATGCATATTTGTGATCAAAATATGTTTGTAATTTTTGTGGGAACATTTGTGAGTGAATATAGTTTATGATGGCCGGGTATCTTTTGCTACTTATAAACTTACAACATAGCTAGAAATTAAAGCACAACTTTGACATACTGTACCATAGGGGTGGGCGGTATTGTGAAGAACGGTACGGTATTAGGAAAAATACCTCGGTATTTTTTTTTTAATTTATTAATGCTTTACAGCACAAGTGCTGATGGTCTGTAGGACACCTGGTCCTACAGCCTGCTCAAAGACTTAACTACATAAGGTGTGTTTGAAAAGTTGGAGAAAGGAGAAAAAATCCATGACTGGACCTAGGTATCAGTAAATACCCTGTATATTTGACACTCTTATTAAAAACATGGGTAAGTTATGATTTGCACTTATACCCACATTGTGCTATCAGTCTTTTAAAAGGAACAAATGAAACATTGTGCCACAAAGTAAGTTTTGAAGTATCCCAAAAAGTAAAAATCATTGTGAATACTGCAACACACATATAGCTCTGTGCTTGTCCACAGCATAAACATGTTTGTATGGGGCTTGACTTCATGTACGTATGGTCACCACTAAACCATCAAAAATGAATTGCTACGTCAAATTCGGTATTTTTAGAAAACCACTTCGGTATCTGAAAAATACCTTTATTAACTACTAATACCTAAATACCTCCCAACCTTACTGTACCATGCGAATAATTCACTAGTTAGTTAACTGTGTTCAAAAAAAAAATTGTGCTCTGACAAGACTTTGAACCCCCAGTGTTCAGTTATTTGTGCCTACTGCAGGTTTTATATCAAAATTTTTGGTAGTTCTCTTTTAACTGCAATTCTTTGTTTGATGGTCTCCAACTATGATATAGATTTTGCACATATCATCAAATGTTCTCACCGGTCTTGTTACCCTTAGTATTCTGCTACTTGTATATGATGTGTATGTTTCTCTACAGGTATGAAGGTACTGGACGATCATTGTCATTGAAACTGATTGAGCAACTTCGTCGACATAGCAGTGCTCTGGGTGTGAGAGCTAGTTCTGAAGCAGCAGCAACTACTGGTCAGCATTTGATATAGCAAATACTATAATTGAACAACCAGCCTTCAATAGTGGGGACCATTGTGTTATTAAAATGCTGCGTAATGCCCATGGCTTTTATAATAGCTGGCTCTGTCTTACATTACACCCTATAGGGTATATATAGTACGGTAATGATATAGTATCATGTTATTGAAACAGTGAGCCAGTTAATATTCGTACCTGTGTAAGATACTTAATATACTCTAATAGAACATTCACTTTGCTAGCATTTTATAAAAACTGATGTTCCACTTTAGTAAAGTATAAATACAGTGTGTGTGTGCGTGCATGCATGCGTGCATGCTCAAGTATGTTCACTGTGTGTTTCAGTTTGGTGCTATGGTGTGCAGGTCGTGTTCTGCGAGAGGTGACCTTGTCGTTATGGTGATGGAGATCATGTAGAAAAATGGCTTCATGATTTGTTGTGTCTTGATGCTGCCACGGTGGGTCGTATCACCTCGGGATGTCCCCCTCTTGATCAGTGTGAATTGTATCCTTCATAATGTGTTTGTTGTGTCTGTCTTTCTCTGTGCATGTGTAGTGTGCATATGTTTATCCACCTGTATAGCTCAGAATCACACAGTTCATTCTTGACTACACACACAGATATTATGTTAATAGGGACACGTTATTTTGCTACCACAAAGCTTCTGAGGAATTTTTAAGGAAGATAATGTCCTTATATGTTGCCTCTCACTATAAGGTGTGTACATGTGTGTGCAAGTCTTTTTTCCATTGCCATACAAGTTGGAGACTGGTGGAAAATAATTTAAAGAGCCTTGTACAGTGGTAGTACCATGTCCAACCAAGGCGTGGTTATTGCTAGTTTCAGACTATAATTTCAAACATTTTTTTGTCAGACTGATGATGTGCGTAGTGGAAACTCAGGACCTTGATAATCACAAAACTTATCCCAACTGTACTTTTTGTGAAATCTCTAATAATGATAATTCAATGTGTTTTCAGTATGTCTGGAATAAAAGGGTCCACTGTATTTTATGTTTAAAACCAAGAGTGCATCCACAGCCAACTAAAGGCCGCATGTGAGGATCGCGATGCACCTGGTTTCTTAAAATTGTTTTCCAAAAATGGGTTTGTTTTACTTTTTGTTTTCTTTTTGTATGTACAGAATTCACCTAATGATCTCCAACTGTTATCGGATGCTCCTGCTCGTCACGTCTTTGTGTTACTACCACCGGTGACTTCGTCACAGACTACTCTACCAGATGTGCTCTGTGTCATACAGGTGAGCAGGGAACAATTGTACTGGTGACCTTGTTCTTGTTTATATGACTGCCTCTATGGTTGCATCAAATCTTGAGTAATTACTTAGGAAGAAACTTTGCATACATTATCGCTGCACTCTACCCAGCTGTATTAATGGGTACCCTGTGCTAACTGGGGAAACAGCTGTACTTGTCTCACAGCTAGTTTGAGCTCAGGTTTCTCAATTGGGCTGTTGAAATGATTTTGGTATAATATGATACAAGTGCTTCTTAACAACAATATTGCACAGCACTGTTGTACATATATTTAATATTTCTCTGATACTGCACTTAGTGTAAAAGCATATTTTTGCAGGTGTGTTTGGAGGGAGCAATATCACAAGGTTCTGTAATGAAGAGCTTAGCTCGAGGCAAGAGGAGCTCAGGTGATCTCATCCCATGGACATTGTCACAACACTTTGTTGATCATGAGTTTGCTGGGCTGTCTGGAGCAAGGATTGTACGCATCACTACACATCCTGATTACCAAGGGGTGAGGGCACTTACTTACATGTAGTTTGTTATCTGTGTGAATGTTACCAAGCATGTTCATCTGAGCTCCTACAAAAGTCAAAAAGTGGTGTGTCCGCTTATCAATTGTTTGTATTGGAACTGCCACTATGTCCTCCTAGCAACTAACTGTGTGGGTTTTTAAGTGTTACAAATTTATTCTTCAATTTCTTTCACTGCACTCTTTGGTAAACAGTTCTGAAGTTTGTAGGGCTCTGTATCAAAGTGTTTAGAGCTAGTATGATGAAAATATTAAGAAAAAATGAGTGCTCAGGTCAATACAAACAGCCTACATGTATACATTATTATTGTTATATTGGTATTGTCAGATCATAATGTTAATCATTTTGTCTCTATCCAGATGGGATATGGATCACGTGCTCTTAATCTGTTAGGACAGTACTATGAGGGACACATCCCCAGCTTGTCAGAGGGACAATTACATATCAACCCCATTACATCCATTGATCCCGACCAGGTGAGTAAACTATTGTAATGTTTTATGTCATGGACCACGGGCATATATTTATTATCATTGCTGGGAAGATAGCACAGCTGGTATTCCCAGGAAAGAGAGAACAATATAATCAAATTGTTACTAACAAATTAAACATAGATATATTCAAACTGTAAAGTACTTTATAACTACCAGGTGCCTTTGTATTGATTGATATTACTTTGACTGACTATTAGGCAATACAGTACACACTGCTTTAGCCCTTAAACCGCATAGTCCAGCAAACTTGGATCTGTACTCTAAAAATACTTGTGCCTTAAACAAGTTCTGTTAGTACTCCTTTTTCAGTCATATAGAGCCTGCCATATGGATGACCCCTGCCATATGGATGACCCAAATACGAATTAAATATCTACAAGTATAGCTACAATTTAATGCTATGTTCCCTACACAAATATGTATGTAATTTTTTTTTCCACAGAGTGATGGTAAGGGATTAATAAAGGAATCAATCATTCCTAGAGCCAAACTTCCCCCGTTGCTATGCAAGCTTAGTGAACGGCCCCACGAGAATTTGGATTACATGGGAGTATCCTATGGCCTCACCAAGGAATTGTTGAGGTTCTGGAAGAGAGCAGGCTACCAACCCGTCTACCTTAGACAAGTACAGGTATGTACTGGTAACTACATAACCCACACTGAGAAATAATGTGGTGTGGAACCAACTGATTAGCCATCACTTCTAAAATGGCATAGTTCACACATGCTTTTGTTTGCTGTAATGATTGGGACAAAAAGTGCAGTCATTTTTGGTATTTAGAACAGTGTTGCCATTTTCTATTTAATACCTTAATGTTCTTACTTAACAGAATGAGCTAACAGGGGAGCATTCCTGTATCATGCTAAAGTCACTACAGGATTCATCAGATGCTGACTGGTTGTCAGAGTAATATGATGGTATGTGTGTACTGGCTAGAAAAGTGTGTGCGTACATATTTATTGGATAATGAGAGCTGTAAATCACTGAACTCAAATGTTCCCAGAATACACGGTATGCACCCAGTAACAATATTACCAACTATTTACCAACAAGGTTGGTAGCTAACATTAAACTTAAAATAGATGTGCTGAGTTTATGTTATAATGGTATTTTGCACATGATTTATCAAGACACACGGTAGTGTGTCGTGCGGCCCAAGAAGCCGGCGCGTAACACCCGTAAGTATATTGACAGGAAGAAAGAAAACGCAATTTTCGCACCTCCGTAGCTCTGTGCTGCCTTGATGAAACAAGACGATTTTTGCTGTGGACACTCCCTCCACCTTCAGCACTCCACATTCCAAATTTGAGCAAAACCGCTTCAAGCGTTTCAGAGATATGCGACTTCAAAAATTGGCTTAGTTTCTTCGGGGTTTTTTTTCTTCTTATTTTTCTTCCTCTTTTCGCACACTTACAAAAACTGCTATAAAACGCGAACGCCATATCCGATCGCCTTGAAATTTGGCACACAGAAGGGGGGTATAAAGGCGCATCTCTGTACCAACTTTGGCTGGAATACGATAAACAGGCAAAGAGTTATGAGCGATTATTCACGAAAAATAACACCAATATGTTGTCACGCCTACAGGGTAAACCGCGTATGGGAAGAAGCTGAAAATCGGTGGGTGAATAGGTTAACTATTGAACCTCAAACCTTTTGTGGTTTGAAAGAAATCGAGCTAAAAACCAGGAAGATACAACGAAAAAACCAACGGTGTGTAACAGTTACGCAATCGAGATTAGCTAATAAAAAACGACTGCTTGCCACGCCTACCAGGTAAACCGCTTGGGGTAATGCTTTGAAAATCGCTGTACAGATGGAGTTATCATCTTAGAAAGGCTCTTCAATGGTGTAGAAGAATCAGACTTAAAGCCACGGAGTTATAACACGAAATCCAACTTGGTATAGCAACTGCGAGATCGAGATACTCTAATAGAGCAGTCTTCCTAATAGAGCAGTCACCCGAAGAGAATTCAAGAGCTCAGCTGCAAACAAATCACCTGTACAGAATTCAGCTACAAACAAATCATCCTGTAGAGAGATCAGCTAGAAGAAGTTACCTTGTAGAGAGTTCAGATACAAAGAAACCATCATGTGGAGAGTTCAGCTGCAAACAAATCACCTGTAGAGAATTCAGCTACAAACAAATCTCCCTGTAGAGAGATCAGCTAGGAGAAGTTTCCTTGTAGAGAGTTCAGTTACAAAGAAACCACCATGTAGAGAATTCGTTTACAAACTAGTGACCCTGTAGAGACATCAGCTAGAAGAAGTTACCTTGTAAAGAATTCAGCTACAAAGAAACCATTCTATAAAGAGCTCAGCTGCAAAAAATAATCACCTTTACAGAATTCCACTACAAACAAATCACCCTATAGAAAGATCAGCTAGAAGAAGTTACCTCATAGAGAGTTCAGTTACAAAGAAACCACCATGTAGAGAATTCATTTACAAACTAGTGACCCTGTAGAGACATTAGCTAGAAGAAATTACCTTGTAAAGAGTTCAGCTACATAGAAACCATTCTGTAAAGAGCTCAGCTGCAAACAAATCACCTGTACAGAATTCAGCTACAAACAAATCACCCTGTAGAGAGATCAGCTAGAAGAAATTACCTTGTAGAGAGTTCAGCTACAAAGAAACCATCATGTGGAGAGTTCAGCTGCAAACAAATCACCTGTAGAGAGTTCAGCTACAAACCAATCTCCCTGTAGAGAGATCAGCTAGAAGAAGTTTCCTTGTAGAGAGTTCAGCCACAAACAAATCACCCTGTAGAAAGATCAGCTAGAAGAAGTTACCTTGTAGAGAGTTCAGTTACAAAGAAACCAATATGTAGAAAGTTCAGCTACAAACTAGTGACCTTGTGGAGACATCAGCTAGAAGAAACTACCTTGTAGAGAGCTCAGCTACAAAGAAACCATTCTGTAAAGAGCTCAGCTGCAAACAAATCACCTGTACAGAATTCAGCTACAAACAAATCACCCTATAGAGAGATCAGCTAGAAGAAATTATCTTGTAGATAGTTCAGCTACAAACAAATCACCCTGTAGAGAGATCAGCTAGAAGAAGTTACCTTGTAGAGAGTTCAGCTACAAATTTAAAGAAACCATCATGTGTAGAGTTCAGCTGCAAACAGATCACCTGTAGAGAGTTCAGCTACAAAGAAACCATCATGAAGAGAGTTCAGCTGCAAACAAATCTCGCTGTAGAGAGTTCAGTTAGAAGAAGTTACCTTGTAGAGAGTTCAGCTACAAAGAAACCATCATGAAGAGAGTTCAGCTACCACCAAATCACCCTGTAGAGAGATCAGCTAGAAGAAGTCACCTTGTAGAGAGTTCAGCTACAAAGAAACCACCATATAGAGAGTTCAGCTGCAAACAAATCACCCTGTAGAAAAATCAGCTACAAACAAATCACCCTGTAGAAAGATCAGCTAGAAGAAGTCACCTTGTAGAGAGTTCAGCTACAAAGAAACCGCCATGTAGGGAGTTCAGCTAGAAGATGTTACCTTGTAGAGAGTTCAGCTACAAAGAAACCATCATGAAGAGAGTTCAGCTGCAAACAAATCACTCGCTGTAGAGAGTTCAGTTAGAAGAAGTTACCTTGTAGAGAGTTCAGCTACAAAGAAACCATCATGAAGAGAGTTCAGCTACAAACAAATCACCCTGTAGAGAGATCAGCTAGAAGAAGTCACCTTGTAGAGAGTTCAGCTACAAAGAAACCACCATATAGAGAGTTCAGCTGCAAACAAATCACCCTGTAGAAAAATCAGCTACACACAAATCACCCTGTAGAAAGATCAGCTAGAAGAAATCACCTTGTAGAGAGTTCAGCTACAAAGAAACCATCATGAAGAGAGTTCAGCTGCAAACAAATCTCCCTGTAGAGTAGGGTTGAGACAAATAGTTCGAAGCTTCGAAGCTTCGTTCGGTCTCATAACATTCGGATGCTCTTTTACCCCACCAAAGCTTCGTTACTATGGATACCAACATGTTAAACCAGTTGCACAAGTATTATCACTCCTTGTGGAAGCTGCCATTTACATATTTTTTGATGTAATTGTAGTTTAAACAATGGTTATACTGGAGCTATAACAAAGTGTAGGAGTTTGTGCTACAGTGTACACCCTAAGAACCATCAATTGTGGTCATTAATAGTTGACATGACATTTGCAACAAAGCTTCGAAGCTTCGGTAACATTTTGAAAAGAAGCTTCGGAGGATGTATTTGTACATTCGTTCCAACCCTACTGTAGAGAGTTCAGTTAGAAGAAGTTACCTTGTAGAGAGTTCAGCTACAAAGAAACCATTCTGTAAAGAGCTCAGCTGCAAACAAATCACCTGTTGTATAGAATTCAGCTACAAACAAATCACCCTGTAGAGAGATCAGCTAGAAGAAGTTATCTTGTAGAGAGTTCAGCTACAAAGAAACCACCATGTAGAGAGTTCAGCTGCAAAGAAATCACCCTGTAGAAAATTCTGCCACAAACAAATTGCCCTGTAGAAAGATCAGTTAGAAGAAGTTATCTTGTAGAGAGTTCAGCTACAAAGAAACCATTCTGTAAAGAGCTCAGCAGCAAAAAATTACCTGTACAGAATCCAGCTACAAATAAATCACCCTGTAGAGAGAACAGCTAGAAGAAGTTACCTTGAAGAGTGTTCAGTTACAAAGAAACCACCATGTAGAGAGTTCAGCTAGAAGAAATTACCGTGTAGAGAGTTCAGCTACAAAGAAACCATCATCTAGATAGTTCAGCTGCAAATAAATCACCTGTAGAGAGTTCAGCTACAAACAAATCTCCCTGTAGAGAGATCAGTTAGAAGAAGTTACCTTGTAGAGAGTCCAGCTACAAAGAAACCATTCTGTAAAGAGCTCAGCAGCAAAAAATTACCTGTACAGAATCCAGCTACAAATAAATCACCCTGTAGAGAGAACAGCTAGAAGAAGTTACCTTGAAGAGTGTTCAGTTACAAAGAAACCACCATGGACAGTTCTGTAATAAATATATGTATTATATATATAATTTGTACATTTACTGATAAAATCAGAAATATTTAAGGTACATCTGCTTCATCTTTTCTTCTTCCTGTGGTAAAGAAAAAAAGATAGGTTTAAAAAGTGCCAAAGCAGGCCATAGGCCGGCTTTGGGGTATACAAATACAAAAAGAAGTGAAATCTATTCCAAAACAGCCAAGCTGTAAAAAAAGTGTGCGGCCCTCAAAAAGGCTTTGGTGAAAAAAGATGTGAAATCCAAGGTGGCGGCCAAGAAATGGCTGTGATGGTAGGTTAATGGTAAAAATTTTAATAACAACAATTCAGGTGAATTTTGGTGCCACTTGGTCAATTGGCACAAAATTCACCTGAATTGTCGTTATTAAAATTTTTACCATTAACCTACCATCACAGTCATTTCTTGGCCGCCACCTTGGATTTCACATCTTTTTTCACCAAAGCCTTTTTGAGGGCCGCACACTTTTTTTACAGCTTGGCTGTTTTGGATTAGATTGTATCTACAATTCTGTTGACAGATTTTCGGAGAAGATTTTTGTCACTACTTGCCTTCCAGTTCAGCTCATTGCCATCCACAGTATCACTTAGTATTTTGTATAACAAAGATCAAAAGTTTGAATCATGTGAGTGTTTGTACTGTATGGGGGGGGGGGGGATTATAGCATATTCTTTGAATACTTATAATGGAATAGATTTTCTAAAAGCAGCAGGTAATCTGTACCTCATAATTGTAAACTGGCTATACAACTTATCATCCCTGATGTCTCCAGAGGTGGTGGTAATTGCACATGTACGATGTGGAGTCTACAAAATTTATAACCCAATGGCCTAAGGCTAAACTGCAGAAGAACATTGAGATTGAGGGCTGGGAGTTTGTAAACCAATATCACTGCTATAGACTCTATTTACTGTCAGTTACCTCTTTCATAATTCTTTCTGTTGTAGCATTGCTTATAGCATTGACAAAATGGATATATACAAGCACCATGGCAATTGTTAATACTCACATGACACGACCATTACATCATTGCTCGTAGGGATGTCACTACTCATATAGGTTTACATTGGGTGTACAGACCTCTTGTTAATTGTAAACAGTGGCAAGTAGAGTTATATCATACTGTCACATGTATCCTGAAATACATATTATATTCTCTGTTTTATTGTTTAGCAATTACACATGATGAATTGTGTGCTACATTCTCCAAGTTTGATTTGAAGAGATTGGAACTATACTCTCGCAGTATGGCTGAACGCTACATGATCACTGATCTACTGCCGTCACGTTAGTGCTCTTCTCTTGTAAGATAATTGGTATATTTGTTTTACAGTTGCTAAGATATACTTTTTAAACAAAATTGATATACATTTATCTGCAGTGTAGTCAGTGAGTCTCTTATACTCATGTCCTTATGTTTGACTTGTACACTTATAGACTATTTTATTGGGGCTTGGCCTACAGCACAAGACAGTAGATGAAATTCAGGTACTCACAGTATTTCAGTAATGTACATATTTACATAATTCAAATTGTTAGGATGAGTTTGATTTGCCTGCTAGCCAGGTAATGGGGCTACACAGTCGTACCATGAAGAAATTTGTCCAACGCTTTAATGCTCTGGAAGAAGGAAAGATTAGTGCTCAACTTGGAGACAAGGAAATAGTCTCTCCTGAAATGGAACCAGTAGTAGAATCTTTGGATAAAGAACTGGTGAGCACGCTATGTTTAAAAGTCTGTAGGTCAAGGCTCAGTTACCAATTATTTGAGTTGCTACCATTTTTATCCGTGGGCTCTGTTTAGGTGTGCCAATAGTAGAGGCAGTCAAACAATGCGTATTAAACAAATAAAGATCGCAACAACAAAAATTTACGAAAGGCTCAGGGAATGAAGTGCGTGCATGCTATTTGGAATTACATGAGGAAGGTGAAGTTGAAATATCAACATGTATTTGGCACAAATATAAGGATGTGACAGCCATTTTGAAGTCTATGTACGTGGCAAATATTTAAAATGACATTGATTTGCGACTTTCACAATGCAGTGACCTACAACTCTTCAGCTGGGAATTGTGCGGGTGAGCCTAAAAGAGAAACTAAAGAAAATATATTAAATAGTAACTAAAAGCAGGGTGTGGTGGGAGGGACATGTTGATATTTCAACTTTCACCTTCCTCAAAATAGCATGCAGGCATTTGGTGCCCTGAGTCATTCGTAAATTACATTTTGGAAGGCTCCGTTTCATATCAACACGTATGGTTTGAAGCACCTTGGGATGCCAAAACACTTGTGCCAAACTTAGTTTTGTCATCCCCATCCAAATTTCTATGATAAAACTTCTGGAAGGTGCGGACCAGTCTGCAGCCTCCAGTATCTGCTTAGTTGTAACACCTGTTCTAGCTGCTTTAGAACAGACAGCTCCTCGCACAGAGTGTGACTTTAAAATGCTGATATCTATCCCAGCATCCTTCATGGCCTCCTTAAGCCACCTAGCAATTGTAGAGGAGATCACTGGGTTGTGCTTCCCAATCCAAGAGAGGAACAAACAAGTTTTTGGCTTATATGATTGCAAATCTCTAAATTCCTTGGTACACTCTTCATAAGCCTTTAGTGTCACTACTGGGCATAATATAGGGTCATCCTTGAAGCATGGAAAGAAAAAAATCTGGTATGTACTTAGATGACCTGTTCTGCTTTTGCTAAATGAGTTGGTTGGAATGTCACCCCATCTAGTTGTCTAAGGGTCAGTCCCTCATTGTTACCCAAACTCTTGAGGTAGTTAATCACTGTACCTACATCCCAAAAGGATGAATATCTAGGCGTTGGTGGTGTTCAATGGAAAGTACCCTTCAATTGCCTTGCGACTGCGGGATGAGTTCCAACACTGACTCCATCCACCACTTCATGTACTGAAGATATTGCTGAGTGGTATATAACAATTAAGAGACTGATATTGGACTTATTGGTAGCCCTGAGAGGAAAGGTCAGCCAGGAAGTTTATGACATCTGCTATAGGTCCTGAAAGGGGATTTCTACCCCTCTGGTGACACCAGCTAGCCCTTTTAGCAAAGGAGGAACCATAGCTGGAGTTAGTCTCGTCTCTCCATGAGGCGAGCATAAGGCTCGAAGCCTCTGAAGAAAATCCCTGTGATGAGTAGGATTGTCCGAGGCGATCAGTTGGGGCACTCCCTGTTTCATTAGAAATTCCTGACCTACTGGCATCGCTACCAGATCTGACAGGGTTGGTAGAATTAGAGGGTAATCCTCCAGGAGTTCTAGCACTATCGGAAACCAAGATTGGGGTTTCCACAATGACGTTATTAACACCAATTGACCTGATTGCATTTTCACCTTGGAGAGGCAACGATGGATCAGGCACAAGGTGGGATGGCATAGCCCCGCTGTTGAGACCAATCCTGCATAAAGGCATCTGTTGCTGCTGCTTCTGGGTCTGCTCTCCAGCTGTAAAATAGGGGAAGTTGCTTGGTGAGGCAAGAGGCAAATAAGTCCACCTCCAGGGGCCTCTTTATTCTCTGAAACACACTTGGATTCAGCATCCAATCGCAACAGTCTCGAACTGACCAAGACTCCTGGTCCACTATTGTATTGAGGTGACCCAGGAGATGTTCTGCAGTGAGTGTGATGTTGCACCAGGTCCACACTGTGATCGCTAACTGGCACAACAGGATGGAGGTAGTGCCTCCCTTCTGGTTGATGCATGTTACTGACGGAGAAGAATTGTTGTGTTCATCCAATTCTTCCCAAATGCTTGGAGAGCTAGAAATGCTGTCAGCAGTTCCAGGTAACTGTTTCCTCTCCTCTGTTGACCAAACACCCCCTGTTTGAGTCTGACCATTCAGTACTGCACCCCAGCCCTTGCTAGATGCATCAGACTCTATTGTCACAGATGGGACTGTTGGTACAATGGAGTTTGACAAGAACTTCCTGTCCAGGGATAGCCACCAGGACAGATCGGCTCTGCTTAATGGGTTCAGCTGTACCACAGTATTGAACTTCCCATTCACCCCTTTTTGTGTGTGATTCATCAGGTGAACAGAGACTGTAGTGCTCTGTAATGAAGGGGAGCTAATGACAATGCGTGCATGGTAACAGTTGCTTTGCATACAAATTGGACTATCTCCCTCACTGACACTGATGTCTGGGCCAACAGTCTGCAAGCATCCTGTTGGATCTTCCTCATTTTCTCCTGGGGAATTTTGACTGGGAAAGTATTTCAATACCCAGAAACTCTAGCTTCTGGGTTGGTTCTAGAGTAGATTTCTTGTGGTTGACAATCATACCTAGACTCTTGAATGATTGGCAGATGGATGAAATTATCTATTCTAACTGGACTCCGTCTTGATGTAGAATTAACAGGTTGTCCTGCCTTAGGAAGCCCACTACTGGCTTTATTAGTTCAGTGAAGACCCTCGGTGCAGATGACAGGCCAAATGGTAGGCAGGTAAATTTGTACCATTTCTGCTCCCATTGGAAAGTGAGAATAGATTGATGGTCTGGGTGGATTGGAACCTGCAGATATGCATCATTCAGGTCCATTTTGGCCATCCAGTCTCCTTGCTGGAGGAGGTCTGGAAGGAGGTGAAGGCCCTTCATCTTGAAGTGCTCCATCTTCACGAATTGGTTGAGGCCCTTTCAGATATCTGACCTCCATCCTTCTTCTCCACTAGGAATATCTGGGACACATAATTGTCTGGTGATGGATAGGTCTCCACTATTGCTCCTTTGGCCAGTAACTCTGCTGTTACTAGGGTTGCATTCTCCTCTGTGGTATGTATTTGCTGTGGCATGTGGGTCTGGCATGGTACACTTACTAAGTCCAGTTGGTAACCAGCCACAGTTTGTAATACCCACTGATCCTGAGTCAACACTTCCCAGTTTGGTAGAAAGTGTAATTTGTAGCTTATTAACAGGTTCATGTTGTTTATTAGAGCCTGTATGTGATGTGCTTGTGAACTCTGTAACTGATTATTGGTCACAGCATTTAATGAATGATTTTGCACATGAGATAAATCATGCACATGACTTATTAATTGTCATTTCTTTGATGACTGTTTCTGGGCAGTTTTGCTGTTGCTGGGTTGCCATCCCCTTTGCTGTAATGACTGCTGTGGTGGGCACCACCCCTGCAACCTTTGTAATTTTTACAGAGGCTCTTGTGAAAATCCAGACAAGGCTTTTCTATGCCCAGGGTCTTTGTTAAAGCTGCAGCTGCTTCCAGCCTCTCCCTTGCCAATGTGCCAAAGTTCTCACCGAGCAGTATAGCTAGGAGCAACATCCTTGAAGTCTCCATCTCTTACTAAGTCCTTCAGTCAAGGGTTCATCTGTGTGAGTAGAGCCTTCCTGCGAGCAACCGTGTTGTGGGTGTTGACACTGCCCAACAACCAATGGGATGTCTGAATGGGTCCGATCACTTCAGCTGGTACTCCAGCCCCTCTGCTCTCTCCAGAACATACATTAGCAGATTTACCACATCCAGCCAAAAGTTCTGAAGTCAACTCGCAGCTCTGTCCATACAGTGAGCTGCTACAGGGATAGTACCACTCACTACCAGGTCCAGTTCTGGGCACTTCAGCCATCAGGAATTGGGTACTCTATACTTCTCTGCCTGCAATGTCCTGTCAGTGTTCTTCAGTTTGGAGTTGAATTCTGTCTCAATAAATGCACCAGGTTCTTCAGACATTGGAACCAGCTCCTTCAAACTGTTAGCAGTGCATCGAAGGTCAACAAACTCTTCTTCCTCATCGTCATCATCTTCACTGGCCCCTTCAGATACAATTTTTGCCTTTTGTTAGGAGGGAGGCCAGAGCTGGATGCTAGGTCACTGTGTTATGAACTGGCATGCGAGTTACTACCACTGTGTGTGGTCTCGCTTTTGAGCGTCAGGATTTCAGCCTGCATGGCCTTGATAATTCCGCATAATCCTGCTATGGTCTTCGTCTCTACATCTCAGCACGTGTCAACTGTCACAGCCAAAAAAATGCCAATGGAACTCAACCATGTGGCACTTTTGTAGTGGGACTGTCATTTGACGTCATTTTAATTATTTTGTCACATGTATATAGACTTCAAAATGGCTGTCACATCCTTGTACTTGTACCTAATACATGTTGATATGAAACAGAGCCTTCTGAAATGTAGTTGATATTGTATATCTTAAAGGTAATACCTTTAAGCAATTTCATTTGGTAGTGTAAGCAACCAATTAACGGAACATTTATTTCCACCATACATACCTTCTCATCAAGCACGATTTTTGGTAGAGACATTCCACTTGACTTCGTCTTCCTGTGTACCAAGTTTGGTGTCAATAGGCGCCTCCCAACAGTAGAAAACGTACAGAGTCAAAGTAACCTTTTTTCAGATCTGGCTCAATCACTGGAACTCCATTAACTTGTGTGTTTCAATTATCAAACAATTGACCACTACAGCCACTAAATTTCTATGTTATCATTGGTGGTGCCTAACTGACATCCATGCAAATTTTCAAAACATAAGATTGCATCACACATTTTTTACAAATACATTGATTGATATTTCAACACACAGCAGTCAGTGGAACAACTAACTTCCTATCATAGGTGCCTTACCATTTTTATTAGTATAACACATGTCCGATAATTGAATCATTCATATCCAATAATCAAACCCATTCGATAAAATAATCAAGCCCTTTCGATAATTTGTTGCTTATGAAGTAGTTTTGAAAGTACTGTGCAAAAGTTGTGCAAGTATTGTTAAGTGAGAATTTAGAATATCAAATCAAGTGCTTTTCTTGACCCATAAACCTGCATGCCAGGCTCTCTATACAACCTAGCTTAAAACCATAAAGCAACAGCCATTGGCTACTTGGGAAAGTCTAAATCTAAATAACCACTGTAACAACAAGGCTAAATGTTGTTACCATTTGCCTCACATACTGTAGCATGCTAAAATAGTAGGCGAGTATCTACTTACTTATAGAAATGAGCAATGGTAGAATTTTTTATGATAATTTTGTGACACGGCAGTGCATCAAAATGGCACATTCTTGTCTGGTGAACATTCAATGCAAGTATGTACTTTTACCACAAGTACTTGGCTTCACAAGTCAATCACTAGGTATATGTGTACAGGTATGCCATTGCTGAGGATGAAGAGGAATGGGAGAAGGCAACCAGTGGAAGAACTAATGTGGATATAGTCGGTGTTGGCAAGAAGAAAAAGAGACTTGCAGCTGATGCTGTGGATGAGAAAGATCAGATCACAAAGAAAAAGAAATTCACAAAGGAGAAGAAGAAGCATAAACATTGATTATAGTGTATGATAGAGTTGTAATGTATTGCAAGCAAAAATATAAACTGTAGCTGCAGTTTACTGATGGTATAAAGCTGAAA
Organism: Dysidea avara; assembly: GCF_963678975.1. Lineage (NCBI taxonomy): Eukaryota > Metazoa > Porifera > Demospongiae > Dictyoceratida > Dysideidae > Dysidea > Dysidea avara. The sequence goes on from NC_089278.1 coordinate 35,831,121, forward strand.
GGAGTGAGTAAACATCAGTAAACATCAGTAAACAAATAATGTCTGGTCATAATTATGTGATGTCTGATCATAATTTTGTATGTACGTAATTCTCTATCGTCACTTGTGAACCTTGGCAGCATTGATATCCCTCTTGGAGAGTGTTCTGATTGGATATTATATTAGGGTTACTGGCACTTAGCATCATAATATCATGTGTATTGCTGCTGTTTTGGCTGCAAATTTTGCTGCTCCTAAGTGTTATAATGTAGCTATCAAAAGCCATACCTTTATTCTAACAATATAATTCACGCCTTTTCCAGCGATTATTCCTCATTATGCTGTCTTTCACTGTATATAGTCACAGTGTGTTTGTGTCAATTGTAAATAATTGTTGTTACAGCAAACTAGCCAGGTATTTGGTCTGTTAAAAGCCTCAATAATAAGGTCACTTTGTTGCATGGCCACATTAATGAGGTTTTCAGTAATAGGGCCACTTCACTGACAGAGCCATTTATCACAGGTGCCCTTTTCATCACTGTACATTCCCAGCTTTATGACGTGCCACTGGGAGACTGTACATTCCTTAATAGGCTGTGCATATTTTATGCACACTACGTATTATGAAGGTAAACTCTTTTACAACACTACCTAGCTGCCAAAACTAATAGGAAAGAAAAGGAAGTGGAGACTGCTACTTCTTGATGTGTAGCCCAACAAATATGTGACAACCAGATGAAAAGGATGATAAAACTCCTCCAAACTGCTTCATCACCAAGTCCCCAACCTGTAAAATAGCATAGAATAGGCAATTGGTTAACTACACATTAAAAACCTCTGATCTCAGAGAGCTGTCCTGACATCAAGTACATGTATTTTGGTTATGTGTGTGATGGTCAGTTTATAAGATAGACAACGTTATATACATGCCAACCACTTCTACAGTTTTCCTTTTCTGGTGAGCTATTCTGAGTGTTTAGTATCAATAATATGGGAGGCATATCATAACCGTAATTTACTTTTTTGTGTTGTAAAATAATTTTCATATGCAAGATTTGTATGAAAATTTCTTGCACAAAAATTTTTATACAAGATCGAACTACTGTAATAGAGCAGTCATTTACTACAAAAATATTTGTACATGAAAATTTTTATCACAAAAATTTTTTGTATGGAAATAAAGCAAACTACGGTAGTAGGTATTGCAGTGCTATGGTCCCTACTCTAGTTGAAAATTCCAAATTTTAGAGATGGTGTCTATTACTAAAGTGACCACTTTAGCATGCAGTGAGATTTAAAAAATGTAGTTTAGTGGTGTTTGCTTCATTCTTTAAGTTGACACTCAAGCTGACTTTGTTATTTGCTGAACTTGGAGAGAGCTCATCAAAATTGTTAGAAAGCTACGACGCATGTTTGGAACTCCCACAAACTTCTTTATACTATAATTCCATTGGCAATTGAGCTGAGATCAAAGAACAAGTCAACCCCAACATGTGTTTAATAAGATTCACTTGTCTACAATGCCTAGATTCTCTTCACCACCTGATTTGGGATTTGTTTCTGCATTCAAATATTCAGTTTACTTCCAGTAACTAATAGTCACACAAATTTTGCAGGCACACCATATACATGTATGAACAGGAGAGTAGACCATGTGTAGAATCAGATGAACATTTCAGCCCCTAAGCTATGCCTGGAGTTGATCTAATCACCAAACCCTACAATAAACCACTATAGAGAATGCTATACTGTGTCTTTTTAAGGTATGACAATTCAGCAACCCTTAAAATTGCATTGGGTTTGCACAAAACGGATTGTTTATTAGGTTAGGTAATCCAACAGCTGCAGCACATGTTGCTGTCACACCTTCAGTGCTAGTCACTGTAAAGCTTTAATAATAATGAAACCAGTGCTAATATTGGTCTACAGATCATGAAGACAAAGAGAAAACTCTTCTTTGGGTCACATAACACACCTTCATGCATTTTGATACATGAAATGGCACACAATATGGTTATATATGATCAGCCAGAACACTATAACATGAAACACTTGTATAGGAAACTGTTAATAACATTATAAAACTATACATTATTATATCATTGTTGTATACACTTTTATTGGGTAAATCTTTTTAGTAACATTTCTTCTATCTCATCTATTGATGATGAAAGTTCATCAACATCTCTTATTTTCTCTAGCAATGTTTTCCATGTCTTAGGGTTAGGTCCATGACTTGTACTGAGCCAGTTCTCAAAAAGTTTCCGACAACTGTCTTTAAGATCATATGACTCTAATTGTATAGCCTTGATAGCATGAGGATCATATCCCATAGAATAAGCAACATCTTTCCAGTATGGTCTGATTTTAGGTACAACAACTTTAATCAAATCCCACATTTCTGGTCGTCCTATATCACAAATTATGTATCATCACTTAGCCAAGTTATATGTGAAATCTACTCACTGTCAGCGAACATTTTGAGACGATCAGTTGAGGCTGTGGTTGGTGTTTTTTGCACAGTAGCAGTTGACACTGCATCAGCTGTGACTAGGAAAAGGTGCAAATTCACATGGTGTGTGTGTATATAAAATTCATAACATTTCCATTTGCTTAAGAGTTGTATATAGGCCCCACCATATTGAGCTATTGTGCTATTATCTTATGTAATTCGTGCTGTTAGGTAAAGCATCTATTACTATTACCATGTACAGAGTTGTTTGGAAAGCACCTATCATCTTTGTACTCCCAGTCAAGCAGTGGGCAGGGATCACTACTGATACACTTATGTTCAGTACTTGTAAATCACCTGTACTTGTACTCTGGGACCTGACCCATTACCTCCCTACCCAAGGAGTATAGTTACCTCAGGGTCGGGAATTTGTGAAATACCTTTGCAATCCCTACTTCTGCATAACCTGGGGTAGGTGGAGCATAACACTGATTAGTACACAATCGTAGAAAAAAAGACGGAGATGCTTTTAAATAGAGCAGTCAGGTATACTAAAGCAGCCCTACTACAGCATCATGATAGTCCGCACTATGAATGTTTAGCTACTTCTGAACTAATCTGAACCTCAAAGGAAACATTTTCAAAAATATAGTACCCACTCAACCCACCATCTTGCACTTCTATACAGACCCAATCTTCCCCAGGCCCCTCAAGCCTCTGCACAGCACATCTGTGTTCAAATTAAATATTGGAAAATGCAATATATTCCTAAATCCTAATAATTTGTTTTTATACAATGGCTGAAAAAAACCAGTCTGACCAGTCTGACTGCCTATGTTGCTGTCCACCTATACATATCCCATACAAAAGAACCCCCTCCCCCCCCCTGACCACATCACATTCTCTTCACTATATGCCAACATCACTGACCTTTAGCCGATGTCTCAACACTACTATGTGAAGAGACTGCAGCTGATGGTGTGGTCGTAGTACTACTAGTTGACTGTGTTGTAGAAGCTGGCAATATAACATGGAAAAGCTTGTAAGTAGTAAAACATATAACTTCTTCTTAAGTACGTACGTGTGAACATGAACATCATGCATACAAACTTCTGTTAATATGCATAGCATTCCATGACCTGTTTTTAATTTACTGGTAAATGAGACTATGGCTTTTACCTTGGAACACTTGTTAAATAATTATGTCTTCACTCAAAAACTGTGTCATGCTTAAGTGACTTTTCAATTGTGTTACAGTAAAACCTTTCTTACCAACTCTCCATATTAAAAAAAAAAACCTCCATAATACAAGGACATTCCAACATGTCTAACTCCACAAACTTTTACCTCTGAAGAGAAAACCTCTCATTGCAACAAAAATCTCAAGTAGTTCCACTGTTAGTATACTGAATATGTCTGATATATCTCTGAATGTACAACTCAAATAATTCTGCATTAAAATTAAAAGCTCACCAGAAAATCTTTTTTCCAAGTTAGTAGCTGTAGTGATCTTATTAATCTCCTTTAGAGCATCAGCTAACGTGTGCCAGTTAGCATCTGGGTGAGACTGTAGCCAGTAGCGAAACATCTCCCTACATCCATTCTGTACATCACCACTGTTGTTTTTCTCTATGACTTTCAACTGTCCTACTTGATTGTCATTTAATAGTTCTACCCCCAGATCATACCACTTTGGAGACACCTCTAAGATGATCCCGGTACTTTGCAGCTCTTTAATAGTCGGCCTGCAGTTAGCTACAGGAACATCACAAAACTTCTTACTAGCATCTGACATAGTATAAAGGTTAAGCATGCACACTTGCCAGTTTACAGTGACCACATCACAAAACAAAAGTAACTTGATAGTATACAACCTGTCCACACCAATAGCTAAAGAGTGTGGCACTTAATTAGAAGGTGGGGAAAATATTGCAAGTAGAAACTGGTAACTGTTCTATTGTTGTTCTATTAATGACATAACACTATCATGCGATTAACATATGTGACCAGGCCTGCGAAAATAGGGCAACTACACCCCGTCACATACTATGTCATATCTCAGTATTGGGATAGAATATTCTCATTCTGTAACTTGTATTGTAAAGCCAACTAACTGTTGGTTAATAAGTGCTGAAAATTTCATGGCTACAGAGTCATGGAATACAACATTATAAAGTAGGCAATTTTTATGTGCCCACATGCCCCTATTATTGCAGGCCCGGTACTAGGCAGCACTTTTACGTATAGTTGATTTTGGAAACACAATTCTCAGCATAATAGGCTTATAGTATGTACACGTTGAGCTGGATCCTCGAAAACATTTAATAACTCATGGATGATGCAATTACACACGATCTTGAAATTTGGCTCGTTTGTATATAGTACTGCTTGACCTGCTAAACTATTCAAATTCTTTTCATAAATGTCTGACACAATATATACGCCCAATCAAAATTTTCAGTATACATTTCCTATGGTGAAGCCATAAAGTGTAGTGTCCGTTACTACCCAGTCCCGAACTTGAAATGGAGCCAAACTATATGTGCCTATTGTTGACAACTTTGCTGTCACCACTAATCATCTGGTTGGCTGAAATGTTAATTCTGTTGAGAAAAAATCCACTTTTCATTTTTAGCTGTTTTCAGAGTCCAGCTCAACCTGTGCATACTATAGCACTGATCAAATTTCAAAGCTAATTGGCTCACTTGAGAGCTGACTGTTGTATTAGAGTAAGTGTACTATTGCGGAACTTCAGTTATCCGGATCCCACTTATCCGGATTCTTGGTTAACCGAACCATGGGAATGATTGCTCTATTAAAGTAGTGACTGTTCTATTAGGGTAGTTGATAATACTGTTATTTCAAAAAAAATCATTTTTGCTATTTTAAAGTTATTTATACACAGTTTCAAAGATACGGACTTATCAGACACCCCTGGTCCCAAGGGGTTCAGATAACTGAGGTTCCACTGTACAATATCTCGATCAAAAAGCAACCAACAATACATGTCTCATAGCACTTGGTACAGTGCTCCCTTGATTATCCGACCCCCTTGGGACTAAGACATGTTCAGATAATCAGATATAATCAAAGCCAATACATTTATAATATACAGAGCCTGTTCAAATACTCTAATAGAACATACATCTTAAACAAAATACTCTAATAGAGCAGTCATTACTAACCGAGTGTTTGGATAATCGAGGGAGCACCGAAATAACATACAAAGATTAAAGTTATAGCAATTAACTATATCAGCAGCTAGGATGCAGTTCAAGGGGGTGTCACTTCAACAGCCACTGTACTGTGATTTGTGACCGTCATCAAAGTGAAAAGTGAAAGTCAATTTTGCACAATGGACAACTAATAAGGTGTTCTCCCAGCACAGTCAAAGCTACACATTAGTATGTAGTGCATAAAAATATAGCAATATGATAAAACGGAACCAGGCCAATGGACAAGACATGGTTTCAGCAAAAGTCTAAATCAAAACTCAATCTTGACCTGCTTTGCCCGTAATCGCAAATCATAGTATAGTGATCGTTACCTTACAGTTCCACTGATTTATGTTTTATGCTGTCAGGGTTTTGTGTTCATCAGCCAATTACATTTTTGACATAAATTGTGCAGTGCGTTCATTATTGGCTTTCTTTTGGTGCACATATTGTGTATAAGAATTGTCCATATTATGCTGACATAATGCTGATCTGTTATGTGCATACCAGCACATTGGTGCAAGCCAGAGGAAGTTGGTCACATGACATAGCCCTTTGGTGTATTGCTAAGTGTGATTGTACAACCAAATATGGTGTTTCAAATTAGCATCATTATTTATAAGAACTATGTCACATTCACAAGCAGTATACATAATGTAGTGTTTGTTTATTAGCTAGGAAAGCCACACAAAGTGTTGGGTGGTTGAAAGTAGTGCTCTGTTTACCAATATTATTTCACGCATTAGAATCCGAACACCTGTGCGCCAGTTTAATCATAAAAGTGCTCAGATAACTGAATTTGTTCACACTTCACAAAGCTATATAGTCTAGAAGGCTGCTTTAGAAAGAAAAAGCCTTCTATTTGAAAGTTTTGAATTTTTTTTGGCCAAACCACTATCATGGTTCATGATAATCATGAAACTTGTGACAAGATTGCACAGCTCAACATGTAGTGATGCTGGCCATGTGAAGTATTGTTCACTAGAGACCTGCAGAAGGGCTAAATTCATGAGTCGTCATTTTCATATTGCGGATGTCACATTGTAGATGATTTATAATAGTAGGATATCTCAGAGCCACTGATGAGTGCAACATACATCAGTACGAGGATTTGTCTTTACTTTTCTGTATCCCATAACATGACAGTCAACAACCCTTGTCAAAGCCTGTTTTGTTGAAGAACTAAAGTATGGATGCAGGACAGTGCAACATGTCTTATGTTGTGCTGAGTCAAATTGTGATTGATCACTTTCAACCTTCTAGCGCTTTACATAGGCAAGAAGCACAAGGTTGAACATCTAACAGCCCCTAATTTGTGACTATTGGGGCTCATGTGAAATACTGAAAATTTAGCAGATGTCTAAAGCACACTCAACTACCTCTGAGCATACTCCTGACAACACATAACAACCCATGTGAGCCCCATGTGCACAAGTCAACCAATCCGTGTATAAATGACTAAAGGCACAACACATAAGTAGGTAAGCTATTCCAATCATTGGTGATTCTATTAATAAAGTAAGTTGATCTACACAATAATCTTGACCATTCCTTAAACAATATTAACTGACACCCCTTGGAAGTATTAGTTGAGTAAAATATATAAATCATTAAAATCTGTGTTGAACTAATTATTAAGAATTTTGTAAAGGAAAATTAGGTCACCCTCAGATGTCTGTATTGGAGTGATGATAATGATAATAGTGTCCATCTCTCAGCGTAGGATTTATTCCGTAGTTGTGGGAGAAGATGGGTAGTTCTACGTTGCATCTTCTCTGATCAAGAATGTAATAAGGTCCCCAAATAGCATTACTGCATTCTAATAAGATGGGGCCAAACTAATATGCTAAACAATGTTAGCATGATGGAGATATTCAAGATTTTTTAATCATTCCAAGTATTCGGTGAGGGATAAACACACATACACGCTGTAGCTGAATGGATTGCACAAGATTAGTCCCTGGTTACAGGGGGCACCCTACTCTCGTATCCAGACCACTTTTTTTCCCCCTTTTGTATTTGGGTGGGGACAAATACAAAAGGCGGTCTGGGTACGAGACTAGGGGGACCCATGTGTGTGGTCTGACTCCGCTAATAATATACAGCACGGACACACTGAATCATACCGTTTATCTTCGCCATCAACTACTTGACTCAGACATACTCAGTGATCCGTAAGATACATTGCAGCCTAACGGGTCTAGGGAGATTCCCGATTGTGAATGATCTCCTGTTTTTTCGCGCAGGCGCTTATATAGAGACTTAAAGCCTCGCTTAGAGCAGATGTAATTATCACTGAATCATGGACCAGAGATTGTGGACCAGCAGATATTTTATCAAGATATCTATCCCACGTGATATAATCAATAGTAGTTGAAATACACCTACCATTGCACTACAAGGGTAATGTTGTGCATTATTTAGATATATAAGTTGGGTGGATATTTTTTTGGAAAGTATGCTGTCAGCCAATGGTTCTGATAAACATAAATAATAACCTCCACTTGTAGTTGTACTAGCTAGCTGTAGCAGTTCTGCTAATTTCCGAGTTCCTGGATGCTTTTAATTTTTCTCTAGCTGCTGGCTTGCTTTGTAAATTCATTACATCACTTTGGCTATGCATGCTGGTGATCATAGTATCATGTGTGGTAGGACTGATTATTGAATAGCTATGCAGTGGAAGAGTGTACAGCTACATGCACACTTCATAATATCAAGAGATGATTAGAGTTAAACTGTCAACCGCAAAGCAGCACCCCCCACCTTATGAAGCAATGCAGGAATGCATTGCGGCCTAAAAGTAGAGGGATCAACTTTGATAACAAAATGTTGGTTTGAATGTCATCATGGGGGTCCGGGGAAAGTTTTCATATTTTGGAAGCTCAGAGTATAGTTTAGATGATTTTCACTATGATCTATATAACACATTAAATAAAATGTAAAAGTGATTCTATTAGAGTGCTTGCTTGTTAGAGTAATTAACTGCATGCTCTATCAAAAATGATGTGTTAAGTATCTCCTTTTTTTAAAAAAGTAACATTGTACTTAGTTACGAACACTTGATATATCACAGTATGATGCAAACAAAATTTATTCAAATGCTCAGTAGAGTCTCAGTATCTGTAAGCTTTGTAGTCAACAGGTATACAATGTGAAGCCAAACGCATGTTGCTATACCGTACGCAAGGAAAATTTGACGAATTCAGACTTCAGCAGATTTGACGAATAAAATGTTGATGGAAATGAAGAAATTGTAGGCAAAACCTGTACTTTTAAGGGCGCTTATAAACATTTGACGAAATTTAATTAAACCGATTCGTCAAATTTTTTTGACGTCAAAATTTCCTTGCGTACGGTATGCTTAACTATTCTGCACTTATAAGCTCCTGACTATATCAATATAACATCACTAATCATCTGTAAACCACACTACATTGATGGAAGACCTGTAGCTGTCTAATAAACTTTTCTCAGTCAGAAACCACAAGAAAGGTATGAAATCTCCCCTCTATCATGGTTCCCATTGACTCCTTATAATTCTGAGCGTTCGTACACATGTTATATACCCTTTATACATCACTGGAATCAATTATACTATACAATAATACACACACACACACATACATACACTATACAAACATACATATATTTATTACACTCTTTCGAAGTGGGAAATTAAAATTAATCAACATACAATCTCATGAATTGTTATTATCATTTAAGGAAGGGGCTCCAGTATTGTTGAAGTTGTTAGTGGTACTAGACTGAGAACAACAATGACCGCCAGAACCATTATTAGAGGAGTAGTAGCCAGAGGTTACTTCTTCTTCTCCATCATTACTCAGCTCACTGTCTGTAGCGTCTGATAATGTTGTTATCATTGATGTTCGTCTTTGACTGCTGTCTTCGTAGTTTACTAACTCCCTGTAAATGTCATCAGGATCCACTGATAATATACTGACAAAATCATTTTCATCTGGTGGCAGTGATTCTACTACACTCTTAGAATCATTTGGTATGTGAACTGAAGGATCACCACAGAATTTCTGATCCAGAAGTAAAACAAACAAATATAATAGACAACATTCAAAATTGTGATTATAGGTAATTACTTAAAATTCTCACCTCAATCGTTTTAAATTCAAGTTTCCTTTGCTTTCTATAATGAGGACCACGTGTGTATGTGCTACACAAATTTTACAAGTCAACGTACTGTTTTCTCCAGTAAACAAGCAGCATAACAGTCACCAGTAACACCACAAGGAAAGTGACAAAGACAAAGGCTGCCACTATCAATATTGCTATGACCAATATTAACATCATTCAACATTGTATATTCATAATTTTGTAAGCTTACAGTTTGGTAGTGAGGTTTCATCAGTTAATACAGTAGGAATTGGTTGATGTGTTGTAGAAGTGGTTAGTTGTATAGCAGTAGTGGTTGTATATGTTGCTGCATTAGTTGCAGTAGTTGTTGTATTAGTAGCCATTGTTGTCATTGTATTCATTACAGCAGTTGTTGCAGCAATAATGGTGGTTACAATAGTATTAGTTAGTTGAGGTGTTGTAGTTGATACTGAAATGGACTCAGTAGTTACTGGCACTGATTGAAATGTTGGAGAAGAAGCTGACAACTCATTTGATGACACCATTGACAATATAGGAGTGAGTCTTGTGTTTGCTGGAAAGAAAACATCAATTACTACACAATATCAATTAATTGTTTTGGCTACAGATTATCATTCAAAAAGTGTTAGGTTACAATGGAATCTCTATAATGGATACTTTGGGACTACCAGATTTGACATTATTTTAATGCTACAAGCTAGGAGGTTGTCCTTTTTCAGAAGTAACTATATTGGTGGATGTCTATACCTCATAAACTGTCCTAAATGTACAATGTCCTTTATATGGAGGGTTCTACCATAGCTATACAGTGGAACCTCAGTTATTCGAGCCTCTTGGGACCAGGGGTGGTCCATAAGTCTGAAAACCCATATCTCTGAAACTTAAAATAACATAAATTAAAATTTCGGCTAGTCTCGCGTTGCCAGACCCTAATTCTCCGCACGGCGCTTATCGATTGGAAATTATAAGCGCCTGCTCCGAAGGGTCTGGTGACTCTACAATAGACTATCCGTGTTCAGACTTCACCAGCGGCATGGTTGGTGTTGATTGGTTGTGGGTCCACACTGAAGAGGCGTTAATGGAGACTATGTGTCGTCATCGAATTGTAAGGGCTGCTTTCAACGTAGATTTGGCGCGCAATCCAGTGAGTAACACGCTTCGAGACACGCCGTTGCAATGACCGCCAGTACAGAAGCTACCGCCACTGTTAATGAGAGTATGATAGACGATGTTGCTCATCAGATGGGGATAAACAGACTTAAGCCAAAACAGATGGAAGCTATTACAGCGTTTTTATCTGGAAGGGATGTGTTCGTAGCTTTGCCAACTGGATATGGTAAATCTATCATCTTTGCTTTGCTTCCTGCAATCTTTAATAGAATAAAAGGTAAGATCTTTGGTGTATAAATAATGGTGAAAGTGGTTATCTTGGCTAGGTTGCAATAGCAGCCTGGCTGTTTGTATAAGTCCTTTAACATCACTTGAGGTGGACCTAACAGTCAAGCTACAGAGCAGGGGGATTAATGCTGCATATGTTGGTGAGCAGCAAATAGATTGGCAGGAGACCAAGAGAGTGTTAGAGGGAAATATTGAAATAGTTTTTATTAGTCCTGAAAGCATTATTCACAATAAGGCTTTTAGGAATATGCTGCGCAGTGAAGCATACAAAGAAAGAATGGTTGCTTTAATCGTTGATGAGGCACATTGTGTAAAGACTTGGTGAGTTTACCATTTCGTTTTCTGTCATCTACATAACTGTCCTTGTAGGGGTGATAAATTCCGAACAGATTTTTCTAAACTTGGAGAGTTACGTAGCTTGATTGCAGTGAATGTTATGGCTTTGACTGCAACAGCCACATTGGATACCCTGAAGGTAGTTAAGGAACGCCTGTCTCTTCATGACCCTGCAGTTATTGGATTGTCCCCTAATGTTCCTAACATATTGTATTCAACTGCAAAGCTCCCTAAGCTGGAAGATTTCTGTCGCCGTTTGTCCACTGTATTGATGAGACATCGTGTGTCATACCCAAAGACAATTATTTTTTGTCGGAGTTACAGTGATTGTGGTGACATTTATCGTACATTAGAAATAATGATGGGGTCAAGTTTCACCGAGCCTATTGGCTATCCAAAGGGATTACATCGCTTTAGACTTGTTGACATGTTCACTAGAGCTTCCAAAAGGAAGATGAAGCAGAAAGTACTGGAATCATTCGTTTCTATGACCAGTAGATTAAGAGTGGTTATTGCGACTACAGCTTTCAGCTTGGGAATAGACTGTCCTAATATAAGAAAAGTAATTCACTATGGTACTCCAGGCACTATTGAGGAATACGTTCAAGAGACTGGCCGTGCTGGTAGAGATGGAGAACCAGCCAAAGCTTGTTTGTTTTATGGGAATCCGCCAAAAGATGTAACACCAGAGATGAGATCATACGGCACTAATGCTTCACAATGCCGCAGAAATCTTTTGTTCAAGAGGTTTTTGTTTTACAACGTAGACACCGTTGGAGAGATCTCACCAAAATGTCAGTGCTGTGACAACTGTGCAAAGAATTGTGATTGTATAGACTGTGTGCATCGTTATCAATCATAACAATTTATAGTCATACAGTAATATACTTTGAGTAAAATTTGATTGAGTAAAAAAAAAAAATTACAAACAATATAATTTAATAATATTTCTTGACACTTTCAATTTTATCTTGTAGCCATTTATGAATCTTATCATCGTTAAAACCTTGCATGTGTCCTTGTGTCAGAGCAAAACTCTTGTGTGCCCTGTTTGGCTTGTTTGAGAACACATCCTTTTCCTCGAGAATTGCTAAGATCAAGTTAAAATCCTGTGTATATGGCTTGCGTTTGTGATTATCACTGTCTTTAACAGTACACGTCTCCTTTTCAAATTGTTGGCACACCTTGCTCACCACACCAACAGTCTTAGCCACCCGCTGAATAGTATCAGTTTTATTGTTGGGTCCAAGATTACACAAAGTTCCTTTTAGTCTATTATTCAGGTGCTCCAAATATAAATCCTGAAATATTGCATCCCTGCCTTCCGTGCGTATTAATAAACCTTCCCCACTTCAATTGAGCTGCTAACCTGGGAGACAAGGTGTGTGTCTGATAAAGCAGTTTAACAGCCTCAATAGAGTAGTTGCGACATCCTCCACTCTTAAAGACTAACAAAAGAAACTTCCAGTATACAAAGACTTTATCCCCATCACCTTCCTTAATTGCATCACTAAATCCCAACCACAAGAGTCCCAGTGTTAAGACATCAGTTCCGTAAATGTGAACGCCATCAACTGGTACAGGTTGTTGTCTGGTTCCACGACGTCTTGATCTACCCGGCTGCTGTGTTTGAGATGGCTGTGTATTGGGCAAATCAATCTGAAGAAAGCTATCAACTATCGATGCGGCTAAACCAAAGACAGACTCATACTCGGTAGATGATAAAAGGGTTTTTGCAGCAGCCACAATGTGTGCTTCTAAAACCACTCCCAAGAAGTCTTCACAAGCATTGAGGTTGTCTTTGGGATCTGAAGGGACGTTTGTTCTGTTTATTGTGTTTTTGAGCTGGTAGAGAATTCCTATTTCAGTCGATGACTGCTTCGAATATAGCCACTTCCATATCACCTACATAAAATTATACAAGTCTTACAAAAGTGTTCACAACTTTACCTTCACGAGCAATTGCTTGGTATGCCAATCTTCAACAGATGGAACCAATCCTTCTAATCGATCTAGTTCATCTTCGGAATGGTGCCGTACAGCTTTGGCAGTACGCTGACGGGCTACTGTCAGTTGATCACCTGTGCACGCAATCTGATGAAAGTTGTATCCTCTGTGTACTAACTCTTCTCCCTCATCAATCAAGTGTGTAGTAACTTCATACGACTTAGCAGGGACGTATTTGTGTAACTGGTCCAATATTTCAGCCATCTCGTCAACTCTGTTTTCATTCTGATCAATTATGCCAAGTGGTACCTGAACGATATGGACAATAAACACCCTGTAACAGTAAACTGGGATGAACGTACTACGGTGGATTTCATTGACATCTCGTTGCTGTATGCACTAGGTAAGTGCCACTGAACATCTCTCTTCTGGGATGAAAATTGTTCCAAACGCTGCACAAGCACCCTAGTGATTCAAGCAACATAAACATTTTTTGTAACATACAAAGACGCAAACCTTGAAACAAGTACTTTAAAGTGCTCCTTTATACCAGAAAAATCACTGTAATTTGGCAAAATGTCCTCTGGTGTCACACTAACTTGTTCCGGCTTAGAGTTAGAAAACGATGAAAAGTCAATTCGGTCTTTGGAAGCATACATGTGGACACAGTGCAAAGATTTAGTTTGGTGGTCAACTCGTTGATATCTGGGTCGAAAGTTTTTATCCACATTGTCAATGACTATTTTAAACCCAGACCAATGAGACTGGTTTCCCGGATTAAGAGTGGGAGTACAAGTGATATCGTTTGCAGGGACATCTCGAAGAGTATAGTTTGTCACCATCTGTTGATCGACACTGTTTTCCGCAGCAGTAGGATACACTTCCTCGGTTTGTCGAGGAGAGGTACAGTCTTCATCTGAAAGCCTGATTGGACTGTGCGGTGGTGGTATAAAGGAAGCCTCCAGCTCACTCATTGATGTCTCTTGTACAGTGTATGACCTATCAATTGGTGAACCCATGACTGATGATTCACTATCATCTGTGGGCACATCATCGTCACTGCTCGATGTTGATGAGCTGCTGTTTATTGGGTTGCTATCAATCACAAAATCCTCGTCTTGGGCAGGAGATTCGAATTGATCCATGTCAATCTCATCACCAGCTATTAAAATGTCATGGTGTACTGGCTGCTCCTGAATGATAATGAATAACAAAGAGTACGATGTGTCCTTAAACACATAGTTGTTATAAGGAGCTCACACAAAAAATTTAGCAATGTGGTAAACTTAAGTTATTTAATCAAGGAAACCGAATTGCAGTACATAATATCAGTATCATTAATGCATTTAACAAACTATTTATCAAAATCTATTGAACTAAACTGTAACTTACAGAGAGATCAATTTGTGAACTTGATTGATGGTTAGGCTGACCAGGATTGGTGGCACTAGAAGTTTGTTGAGGTGGAATTACACTTGGTCTCTTTTGTCGCTCAAGCATTGATGGATTGCTGCTTGTAGAAGCTACAATAGGCCTCTTGTGTCCTATTGTCACTTGTGTTGATTGAGGAAGTACAGTCAAGTGGTTTAGCTTGTCCAAAACCTTCTGTGTTTTCGTTTGCAAAGCCCTCTCTAACTTATCAATCGACTTGACTTCATCAACGCAGCGATGGCATAGGTACGCATCACGATTGCTAGTTTCTTGGTAGGAAGAAAATGGACGCTTGGCACATTGTAGACTCAGTCTTTCAAGTACAACCTTGTACTCGGCACAGCTGACATTGTAAAGCTTTCTTCGCTTGCTTTTGGATGTACTGTCCGTCACAAGCGACAGACAAAGGCAGCAACGCTCCATCCTTTGATTCCGGGACTGGATTGCGCGCCAAATCTACGTTGAAAGCAGCCCTTACAATTCGATGACGACACATAGTCTCCATTAACGCCTCTTCAGTGTGGACCCACAACCAATCAACACCAACCATGCCGCTGGTGAAGTCTGAACACGGATAGTCTATTGTAGAGTCACCAGACCCTTCGGAGCAGGCGCTTATAATTTCCAATCGATAAGCGCCGTGCGGAGAATTAGGGTCTGGCAACGCGAGACTAAATTTCGGCAGTATCAAATACCCTAATAGAACAGTCACTACTCTAATAGAGCAGTCATTTCTGTAGTTTGGTTAACTGAGAATCCGGATAAGTGAAGTCTAGATAACTGAGGTTCCATTGTATAATAATTATCATAATCAGCATATTCTATACATATTCCTTATGACAAGACCTTATATTCTTATTCACTTTCATCAGCTTTTAGCGGCACTTAATCTTTGCACTGTGTTTTACCAAAGTTTTGTTCTATATGTGAACAGCTGAACGAAAATACATCATTTTCGCATATTACTTGAATTAACAAAGGAGTGGAGTGTCAACATTCAGCCTTTTATGTTGAATGGTCTTGGAGTTATAGCGCTAGACCGATGAATTTGAACTGCAACTACACAGCAAATAAATTCCAGACGCTTAACTAATCTTACAACTTAATTAAGCAATGAAGATGGGACTGTTTATTATGAACTAGCAACTCCATCTTTGCATAGCTATACAGTGGAACCTCAGTTATTCGAGCCCCTTGGGACCAGGGGTGGTCCATAAGTCTGAAAACCCATATCTCTGAAACTTTCACTATATTCCTCCATGCATGTGTACAAAGAAGGCCAGTTTGTAAATTAGCATGTGCCATTTACATGAAAAACTACCCTCCATGAACAGGATAGGTTGTTGCTCGGATTTTTTACAACAAAATGGGTCAGTTAGTGCTTCATAATTTTTGGTCACAATCCAGTATTAAATCAGTAGCTATATCAGATAAAAAAACATTTATACTGCACTGTCTGCAGACATGTCAATACTAACAGTTATAAACATAACTAGTAGATAGTTCAGTGAGCTATAGACAGCATCTAAGTTTGGATTTTCTTAGCCAAGGGTGGGGGGCACTGATTTTAAGAGATCTATACCTATAGATAACATTACCAAACAATTTACCCCTTACTGGTCTATTGGAGTATCTAGATGGTGTCATGTGATCTTATTTTTCTTTTCTTAATTAAAATTGTGTAAAATTTTGTCATTCAGGTCCAAAGAACAAGTTTTCAGATAAGTATGACCTTGTTCAATAGGTATGGCCTTGTTTCAATACAGTAGTCCCTCTACTATCCAAACTCATTTGGCCCTGGGCATGTTCAGGAATTCAAAAAGTTCAGATGTTAGAAACCCATACATTTACATACAGAACTCTGTTCAAAAACTCTAATAGAACATACAATACCCTAATAGAACAGTCATCTCAACAGATCGGATGACGGAATGTTCGGATAATTGATGGCTGAATAATAGAGGGAGTACTGTACCTTTTACAGCAAAATAGAGTTCATGAAAATGACTCAGCTGATCACCTATGATAATGGATACACTACCAACTTGACACACTTATTATTCATTATTACATTGCACACTCACGTGCAAATAGCATCACACACACATTAAGGCATTACACTATACACAAACACTTACACATATTGACACTAGTAGGAGTAATACTTGAGATGGTGGCAGTAATAGTGTCTGTGTAAAGATACAATAGTTATGTATACCCTTGCAAAATAGCTGTATAAAGGATGCGGCCTTCAACAGCCTGGGTGAAAAGTTAGGTCAATGTTAGTAAATTTTATAATAATGCACAGTGACCACCACCTTTGATTTTACAACTTTTCATCTGGGCTTTTGAAGGCTGCATCATAGCTTGGCTGTTCTTCACTTCTTTTTGTGTTTTAAAGTTAGTTTTTACCCAATTTCGTCTTATCTATTGATGATTATGGAAGATAGACGTTACAACAGTATCGTATTACAGGTTCCATTTGTGCTATGATGCATATGCTAATGACGCATATACTTGAAAATAATTTGAAAAGAAAATTGGTATATGCCTATGTACAGTGTTGGGACAGTTACTTTTTAAGGTTACGGGATACTGAGCGACTGTCAAACAAAAATTTTATTATGTAATTAAGGCGGGCTTGGTGTTGTTGTGTTGTGTATCAGCTGGTAACAGGCTTAAATTGTTGGAAGAATCATAGCGTGCTGACTGGACAGGTATATACAAGGTACAAGAAAACACACGTAACAGTACAAGATAACATAGATACAACACACTTAGCAACTGGCGCACCTGTAAGCGCATGCGTAGTTCTAATGGCGATATTTTCCTGAACCAAAAATCAGGACTGTCAAACTAGTTGTTAACATTTTGTATAAACAGACTACTAGTTTGGCTTCTTGTCTAGGTCCTGACGGAGCCATTTGTTAGAAATAATGTTTATAGTGCTTGTGATATCAATTTAAAAATTAATTTTGTGATCACAGTGTCTTGCTTTAGGCCATATTGTAGTCATATTTTAGCAGCTATACACATTATTCACAAATCCTCTTGTCAGTCCCTCACAAGTGATGTTCTTCAAACCTTAGAATTGTTCATAGTTTTCACTAATTGGCATGGGGACAACTCATGTTTCCATAACAACATTTGAATTCCATGTCGATTAATGAGAAGTTAAGAATGTATAAATATTTGATAACAATGCATTAAGAAAAATCAAACCCCTAATCATGAAAAATGATTGATAGTGTACATGTGGGTTTACAGTATCCCGTAACCTTAATTGTAACTCGTTACATATTACATAATATTTACAACTGAACTATTTAGTTACAGTTACATATTACCCACATAATAAAGTAATAATATTACATATTATATTACTTTGTGTCCATAGCCTTAAACTGTCACGTGTGAAACTACCACCTTATCATGTGACATGATTGCATTATTGGACAATGTGCAAATCTTGGTTATAAGCAAGAAGCTGGTGAATAAGCTTCATTCAGTAGGCTTCATTACTTCATAGTGGCTAGGCATTACTCAGTGGATTACTAACGAGATTAGTAACTTCGTTACTTAAAGTAATAATATTACGTAATATTAGAATCGTTACAGTAACTTCGTTACTTAGGTAACGCGTTACATTTGCAAGTAAAGAAACTTGAGTTATATCACCTGTTTTTACAGCATATTTTGTTATATTACTTCGTTACCACAAAAGTAATAATTATTATGTAACGCGTTACTTATGTAACTATGCATATACTAATTTTCTTTTCAAATTATTTTCAAGTAGTTTAGCCTGCAGATAATGAAATATTTGTTTTTTCAATATAAAAAATCATCCATAACTCTGTGAACATCCATCAGATTTGCTAGTACATAAATTATGGCAATACAATTTTCACCTCTTAGTAAGCAAGTCACAGAATGCAAGTATTCTGTCCTTAATCCATTCTTGAAATTTCAAGGTAATCAAGTTATGCGTTTGCTTTTTATAATGTTTTTTTGGTAGGTATGTAAAAAAAAAAATCTAAGCACTCAAAACTATCAAAGAAGTTAAGCCAAACTTTGAGGGGCCATACCTCATGAATGCACAAAGCGATCTTGTACAAATTTGGTATGTGGGATGCTGAAGGTAGAGGACGTGTGAAGTGAAAACATCATTTTATTTGGAGGAGGGAGCATGGAGCTAAATATGCATGTAATATATGTTTTCTTTTGGCTTCATGTCAATAAATATACCCCACGATGTGGCACACTGGCTTTCT
Organism: Dysidea avara; assembly: GCF_963678975.1. Lineage (NCBI taxonomy): Eukaryota > Metazoa > Porifera > Demospongiae > Dictyoceratida > Dysideidae > Dysidea > Dysidea avara. Next base: position 35,850,281 of record NC_089278.1, read on the forward strand.
TGGCCTCATAGATACACATCAAGAGTCTATACAAATATGTAGAACAATTGGAAAAATAGTTTTGTGCTGCTTTATTAAAATGTCTCAAACTTGCTGATCTCAAGTAAGAGGTATCCTACATGATAGATCATTAAAGGGTGTGCTCTGTTTTCCGTAACAAAACTGATTGTTATATATAAGTACAGTCATGCAACTACTCCTCCCATAGTAGCATAAGCGCTTCAGATAATTTTGTGACATCTATCTGAAGAGTGTTGATACAGAAAAAAGGGGGGTAATGTCTCAGTATGGTTTCCTTTATGATAATGACCAGTAAAATTTGAGCGGGTGAAAAGTAAAGGCAAGGCATTCACTGGAACACAAAAAGACACATGTGAGTTTGTTACTGTGGCATAAAATAATACCGGTAGCTGTACAGTGTGTCATTTAGCTTATATCTTTAGACTGTGGTCAGGCAAACAGAGGGATGTAGGTGATGTTTAAGCAATTCACTATTGATGATTCTAGTAGCCTCCAGCCAAGCATCACTTGACCATGGGTAACATTAAGGGCTTGACTATTTGACATCGCTATTAGCCCAAGATGTTCCTTTTCACTAATTGCAGCTGCTACAATGCATGTATCATGGACTTACCTTTGTCCTAGCTCTATTGTGTCCTGTTTATTACTCCTATACCAATGGGTGTTGATTCATGGTAATGAGCTGTTAATTTACATGTTATTATGATTCATTGGGTAGAAAAATAAAACAGGAACATGTTGATCTAAAAAGAAACAAGCAATCCAGAATTTAAATTTTACAGTAGTTGTCAAAGCATTATGCCCTGAACATCAATTACTGGAAAATGGTGTGGCTATTTGCTTCATTTTCAGCCATATTCTGTTTGTCACATAATATGAATAGTACGAGAAGCACCCCTGAAAATTAAATCACTAACTTTAGATGAAGAAGTGTGCATGTGCATGGTACAAAATGATGGACGGAAAAAAACCAAACAATACACCAAGCACAAACCACAACAGTGGAACTCTACCAATTCAATAAATATTATGCTAGTGTTATGTGCTTAGCTTTAACCATGTACTGACTGGTAAGGTGTAATTGGATAATTTAAAACATTGCACAACAATAAGCAAAAATCTAATTGGATCACACAACAGTTTATGCATATTTCATAAGTAGTGATGAAATCATTATCTGTATTACCTCTATTGATGATACAAGAAGAGTCTACACTGCAGCAACTATCATCACATGAAACATCTTTTACCCAAAACCAGCACACAGCATATTGGTCAGGGAGTGCCAAATCAGAATATGTATATGTATGTGTCTGCATACTCTCAAGTACTGTTTCACACCTCTGTAAAGCATTGTAGTGTAATAATATACCCAAATTGCTATCATGTACGTACATACCTGTGGCATTACAATACAGTGACTAGGATCTGTGCTACACTGATATTGTATACAAAAGCCAAACAGAGAGTCATCAGGTGCAGACCATTGTACTTCTACTGATCCTTCACTACAGCTAACATGGAAATCTATGACTGGGTTTGAGCATTGGTTAAGTTGACATGGATATGTGTCTCCTGAGCCTGTAGGATATGTGTCTCCTGAGCCTGTAGCTATTGAAAGCACAATAACAACACAAGCTAACACCATTAAACCGTACAGCTGTACAGCTAATTTCCAAGGCTAAAAATAATTACACAAAATTTTTGCAATATTCATGCAGCTAGTAGGAAACTTAGTCACACAAACACTTTTGGACCAAGTGACCAAGTGTTGTAATATCATGTGACCCACCGAGCAAAAAACCAACTTGCTTGCATAATTTTGTTTTTGAGATAAATGCCTTGAGTAAAAAACGTGTAATACATAAATAATTTTATAATTTAATTGCTCAGTAAACAACAAAGAAAAGATGCAAATTGAAATATATAATGTACCAATGGATTCACCTCTTCTTGTTTTGTTTCAGTACAATAATGCAAACATGAGTTACATGTGTTTGTTTACATTAAGGTAAAACGTAACTTTATTGTCACCGTTTCTAAGCTTGAACAGCCTCCTTGTCTGATAGCATGGACAATTTAGGCCAAAAACTATACCTTGATGAATGCCCCAGTCCATGGTGCATGAATAGAATGACACAAGTCTCAACTCCATTAGCACTCAAGACTTATGGTCAACTAAATGAGTGCCTGTAATTTTTTTTCTGTATAGGCACTGTACAAATTGATTGTTTTGCTCTTCTTGTTGTCTATTGCTATAACTCCAAAAGCACTTACCAGATAAGGCTGAAACTTTAACAGCCGATTAGTTTTTCCCTCTATAAAACAAAAAAGTCATAAAATGAAGTTCGAGGAAGATGCAAACAAGTTGGGCTTTTGTTCAGTGGGTCACATATTTAGTTCTTGTGGCTAGACGGAGGGTGCTTTGTTCTAGTAATTGTGACATGCCAGAGCCTACTGAAGTATGTACCAAGCTATTCTAACTAAGCACCAAGTAGAACAAAGACTTGGACATACCTCAATATAAATATAATATGTATACTGTACTTGTCCAGCTGGTAGTATGTCTAACTATCATTCACCGCGTCACACTTAGGACAATATATTATACTATTAGCTAATTCAATTATTACTAACAGTCCTCGAATGCATTGTTTTAGTATAAGCTGGCCCAAGCCCAGCAGCAGTCCGGGGGAGGAAAGCCACATATGTGTAGCGCCTGCATGGAGGTAATAAAAGTTGTTGAGCTTTTAAACAATCAATAATACAGTGTAACTATATAGGGTTAGAGGATGTAATTGCCCATGCATAATTGCCATTCTATTGCCCCATCTCCCCAAAGGCAGGTCAACTTTCAGACAATCCATAAGGACAATAGGTTTGAGAAGTGTAGATTATTGAACTCAGAATCTCCCCTAACGGTCATGGAGACTCATTTTAATATACACTATGACATTATGCAAGGATCCATTCCAGATGTCACCATACAGTCTGGAATTATAAGCACACAAAGATTCTAACTTCTTGCACTATTCAATAATTCAGTGACTCTATAGGCCTAGAATGGGTTATGGTTAACGGCTATACAATAAACCAGACACAACAAAGAACCACGCCCCCTTTTTGAAGCGAGAAAGAAAAATTTTGCTCTGTCCAACAGTGTAAATCACACACTCTCTGTTGCTAGGTAGTCAATTTGTACTAACTGGGATAGGGCCTTACGAAATGTATTGTTATTCACTACTGGGTTTTCTGCCATGATAGGCGGCAACGCTGCCGAAAAACTGGATGGCTGCATCATTATCATAAACTGCGTAAACAACTCACCATTTGATACAGAGTTCCACAGACCGATTACACAAGCAATCAACGCCCAGTTGCAACTTGCATTCGCCATTCTCAGTTTCCTGTTTGTGTGTGTGTGGTCACAGGTCAAGTCTGAGGGCGCCCGTTGTTACTCAGCAATATGTTTGTCTTGTATATATGCTTGCCATGATTAAACCAAATAAGGTGCTCTTTAACAGAGACGGTATATGAAACTGGATCTGTGTAGAAATCGGTTCATGTCCTCACTGTGGAGGTTATCAAGCAAACTAGCTATACCGTATATATCTTTAACATAACTAGAGACCTGATGCATTATGATTTCATTAGTATAAATATACAGGGAACTTTATAATTCATCTGAGAAGTGGGAGAACTACACAATAAATTAATAATTTACAATCATTATTTGTCTTATGAATTGCTATTGTTATCATCATTTAAGGAAGGGGCTCCAGTATTGTTAGTGGTGTGAGAACAACACTGACCACCAGAACCATTTGTAGAAGAGTAATAGTCAGATGTCACTTCTGTTCCACAGTCAGAGGCAACTTTTGCTTCTCCTTCATCACTATCACTATCTGATATAATTGATGTTCGTCTTTGTCTACAGTTTACTAACTCCCTGTAAATGTATACTGGGTCCAATGATAATATACTGACAAAATCATTTTCATCTGGTGTCAGCGATTCTACTACACTCTTAGAATCAATCTGCAAGTCAACTGAAATAGTACAGAATTCCTGGTCCAAAAATAATACACACAACATATTTATGTGCAACTTCATACACTATACACACTATATGTGATATTCTCACCTCGTCAATTTTACTTCTCGTTTTCATTTCGAGTTTCCTTTGCTTCCTATACAACGAGGGAATTTTGTGTTACACACATTTAACATTGCATAATCGACATACTGTTTTTTCCAGTAAGCAAGCAGCATAACAGTTACCAGCAACACCACAAGGAAAATGACAAAGAGAAATGCTGCTGATATCAATAATGAATGAGCAGCTATGACCAATATCAATATCATCAACATTGCATTATGATAAATGTCATCTCACTTGTCTGTTGTGATTCTCTGGCAGTTGGAGGTGTTGTTGTTGTAGGAGCTGGTTGATGCATTGTAAAAGAATTTAGTTGCTGTATAGTAGTATTCGTTACAGTAGTTGTTGTAGTAATAGCAGTGGTTGCAGCAATATTATCAGTTAGCTGAGGTGTTGCTGTTTCAGTTAATACTAATGTAGAAATTGATTTAGAAATTACTGGCATTGATTGAAAAATTGAAGAAGATTGTTCACTAGATGAGAACATTGATAGTGTGGGTGTGAGTCTTGTGATTGCTGAAGTGAGAATAAATATGAAAATTAATACTAATAGCATAATATTATTCAAACAAATGCACACAATTATAATAGATTTTCCACAATACAAGTACTTGGACTACCCAAAGTACTTGTATTCCTACTGAACTAAAGTAGCTACTTTTAAAAATTCGTTTTGTACTGCATTTTTAAGAAGTTATTTAAAAAGAACTGCAGCTGTGCGAGTTGAAAAGGATGAAATTTCTTGCTCTCTTCAACAGCAGATCAACAATATCCTCACACATGTGCTCATCAAAACACACTGCCCAGTATTTTGATCACAATCCACTCATCAGTGAATAGGTCATCTTTAATAGGAACTACTCTAAAAACTGTTACTTGATAATGCAGCACTCGTGAACACAATATAGCCTATGCTATCAGAATGTTGAAACTGCATGGGTTACTACTGCTGACCCAAATCTGACCTGGATTGGATGCTTTGGTGGAACATGCAATACACATATAATCAAACTGTAACACCATAACCAAACATTGACTAGTGGGCGTGCATGGCTCAACCACATAACATTTCATGTAGCTTTGTGCATGGTTGCACTACCTTTGACAGTACACAATTATATTGAAAACCTTATAACATCCCATATCTCCATATGAAGTTAATAGTATTACTAATGATGTAATTAACCATATAATAACAACACAGTTTGTGATGTCACCATTGTGACAACCCAACTAGGATGGACCTCACCACAATGATGTCACAACAGTGCGGGGTACTTTGAACAGATGGGGTAGTTATTGGATGGAGTAGCTATTGGATGGCATACCATTTTGCTATGTAATGTTAACCATTATGCACCTTCACAATATGTGACCGGATCTGCAAAACCCCGACACAATCGCGCATTTTTCAAATTCCTGTTTAGTAAATATTTATAATCTACCTAGCCAAGTGTACCCTCTGGCAAAATTTCAGCCTCATATGCCAATAGTTTTAGGAGTTACAGCCCTACAAAGTAGCAACAACAGAAAAATTGATTTGTACAGCAAGTATAGGGAAAATAAATTACAGGCGACTACCAAAATGGTTGTAACTTACCAACAAATCGAGGTACGGAGCTACAATTTTCACCATCGTGTTCGCCATGAATAGAAGAATCAATTACTGGGTAGGTTTTTCCTTTACTCACCCTCCTTCACTGCATACAAAGGCAGAATTCGTGAAGAAAATTGATCGCATACGATCACTTCGACATGACGTAAACAAACGCTCATAACGTCCGTATCCTTGGGTCTACTGCAACGAAACAAAGATTTTCCAACTCCTCTTTAGCAGGCGAATAAGATGATATTCAGGGTTTTATTGCTACTCCCTTCCTTCACTAAGAAAGAGGTGTTCAAAAAATTTACGGAATTTTTTCAATAATACACAAGTATTTTACCCATTGTATTCAATGCTTTATACTGGAAATTTAGGTTTGCGCGATTGTGTCGGGTTTTCGCAAATCCAGTCACATATGTTTATTACCTAGCTGTTACATACCCATTCTATACCCAAAAAGGTCACAGTCATTTTATCAATTATGACATCACATCTTGCATGGCAGATAAGGTGCCAGACATGGGGTCAAATACATGAGTATTGTATTTAATACAAATCTTATATTTGTAGTTTAGAAACAGGATGTATTTGCATTTGCAATTAAAGTATTAAAATACTTACAATTACTTCAAATACTTTAAAAAACAGTTTCAGAGATACGGAGTTTTCAGACTTATGGACCACCCCTGGTCCCAAGGGGTTCGGATAACTGAGGTTCCACTGTAGCTCTATGTATGTACAGGGGGTGCATGTGTATATGGTGCGCTATTTGTTGCATCTTTTATCTGTTAGCCTGCATCTCTTGGATTGGTGCAATATTCAAGTCTTTCAGTGGGTGCATACAAAGCCGGCACACACAAAAATTGGGTTGCTAGTTGAACCAACAGGAAATATTTAGTTTCCAAAACTTCTCTTGTAGCCATCAGACATCAAAGTGATACTGTCTTGCCTATCAATTTAAAAATGTCATTTTCTGCATAAAAATAACCTTAATCCTTAAACCCACAAAAAAAAAAACTTTTAGGGAATGCGTGTTTACACAATATGGGCATGCATGGTGGGGTAACATAATTCTTACAGCCTACAACTACACATTGATTAAAAGTCTGTTCACTGGGCTACTTGGAGAAGGTTAAATGAACACTAATTACAGTGGCTTACTTCTTATGGAGCGATGAACAGTGACGAGTCACATCTCCATGTTTCAAAATTCTTGCCATGTGTTTAACCTCGATTGTGGGTTTACTCATGTAAGTCATATATGGACTGATAGAAAATTTAACAGTGAATCAAATGGAAGTTGCTACAAGGTGATAGGAGTAACCACCATCAAGTTATCGACCATTTTATAAAAGCATGTAAATGGTTTGCATGTTTCCTTAACAAAAAGTTATTTTCATTGCTAGTTTTGGCCTCACCATTTAGTGTTAGGGTAAAACCCTAGGTATTACTTTAATCCTTGTTACATCACAAGTAGAATGACGTAAATTGCATAGCCATAGGATGGACACTTCAAAACATACAGCACTTTGTGCAAGGCATGCGTATTTACCAGTTTTCTAGTTAAGGGTTAAAATTGCATAACGAACAAATATTAGTATTATCAACTACCCTAACAGAACAGTCACTGCTCTAATAGAGCAGTCATTTCCGTAGTTTGGTCAACCAAGAATCTGGATAACTGAGGTTCCACTGTAGCATGTTGCCTTAACAATAACAGTAGTTTACAGTAATAGCAAAAATAACGATACTGAATAGAAGACAACATGCATATAGTGTAGATAGACAATTAAGTAGTTGATATTTGCATTTACATACTGTTCTAACAAAAGTAATTGTAATTGTATGTGTATTTGTAGTATTTGCAATTTTCTATGCATTGTATTTGACCCTAAGTCTGTAAGGTGCACTAGAAGTACCAATACACTGTACTGTTGCATCGATAATCGGTTGAATAATCAGTAACAGCCGATAGCTAATTTTGCAAATATTGATATCGTTCACGAAACAGAAATAATAAGCCGATTAACCGAACCCCACAATCAATCAGTAAACATGGTAATAAACATGTGATAGTAAAGAAAGTGGTGAATGCAGTGGTCCGTGGTAAAAACATTTATTTGTTGTAACTGTTTAGGTTTGTTTGTCTGCGAAAAGTATGGCTGCAAGGTTATAGCAGGCTGTGTATGTTTATCAGCCGCCCACACAATTAGTTGATCACCCTTCACAAAGGCTCTGGAATCCCACTAAAAGCATTGCTTGAGAAGCTGGCTGTATGGTCAGCAAATTGATTTGCTTGTCTATGCTATGAGTCCCTGGTCACATCTGGTCTTACAGTGCATTACAGCTGTCCTTTGCATTATACTTATGGACACTTGTTTGTATTATCATGCAGGAGTCCATAAATACTACAAGGTGCTGTACCTTGTGGTACCTACAGGAGCTGGCAATGTAATACACCAAACAATAACAAGTTCAATGCTATAGATATATGTTAAACAAATTTTCTATTATGTACACTACAATTGCACTATTGAACTGCTTGAAGAAATAGGGACTCAAAGTCTCAAACTCAATCATTGCATAGTCTGTGAGGTAGTCATTGAGCCATTCAACAGTACTCAATACAACACATGTTACATTATTACCATGCCAAGAAATGTACAGGCTTCTCAGCCCAATAACCCATAACACAAGTGATATGGAATGCTTTTTTTTTTTTTTTTAAAGTATGTACTCACATGCAAAATTTATTACAAACACACACACATCAACATTACTAAGAGAATAACACATTAGCAAAAATTTTGATGTGGAATTTACGGTAATTAAAGTGGCTGTTATCAAACTCGTCAAATTATTCTTTGTGTTTTTAATATTTAGCCAATTAAATTTGCATGCCTGACAAAAAGCAAGTATGTTGTATTAAACAAGCTTATCAAGTGAAGTACGACCAAAACTTACTGTAGTCATACTTCAATTGTATGGGAGACTCAGTCTGTTCTAGCCACCTAATTCTCACTATCATTTGTCACGCTACAAACGCGAAATATATTTTGCTCACAAAACCTCCCGCTTATATGTAGAGCACACACACTACACAAACACTTACACATATTAACACTAGTGGGAGTAATACTTGAGACGGTGGTAGGTAAGTCAGTAACAGTATCTGTCCAAAGATACAATAGTTATGTAATACAGTACAATGTTGTTATGTAATACAGTACAACGTTGTGTCGCAAGAGTGCAAGTGATAAAAAAAACTAATTAAAGGGCATAGCACTTGCTTTGCTTGTGATTATTCATCCCAAACAAAATGGGATGAATAGTCACGAGTGAAACAGGTGCCACGCCCTTTAATTAGCAAGTCTTGCAGTCTCACGAAATACATACATTTGAGTGGTACCGTATACACACAATCACAGTTTGTTGTGCATAATACATCATGAACACTTGGCACAATATGTTTAATAATCACTATATCAACCCAGTAAATAAAATTAGGAAAACAAGGGATACATTTATAGTCATGACTAAACATGTCCAGTGATATACCTGAAGGTGTAGGCAACCTCCTTGTTTCACTACTTTTTTCTATAATCCCTAATCATTTTAAAATTATTTCTGGTGAACATATATCGCATCAAAAAAATATAGCACCAGGCATACCACGAAATTAAGTTTGCATCTGAACATGTTATTACTGAGAAGTGAAATGGAAATTACACTTTGCTTTCAACCTGTTACACAGCATTAAAAATGAAGAACATTATGAGAAGTGTCTCTGCAGTCACTAAGGAAAATACGGACAATTCCTGTTACAAACATGTAAGTCCATGAAGCATACATTGTATGTACTCATAACTGTGGTATGCCTGAAGCAATGTCAAACAGTGAAAAAATTAAGCTTGTAGCATTAGCCATTGTTGAATTACACTCATCTGAAACAAAGGCATCAGCCAGTCAGTCAGCAGAGAATAAAACTTTGTAGTAACTTGCATATTTCACAGTGACCTCAATGTCAGATTTAAATAATCAGTTGTGGGCAAAACTAGATAAAATTATTTTCTAAGAAAAACTAATTAATTGGTGGTCACCTGAAGAATTTGTGATCTAACCAACCAAATACCAAATACTATTCACAACTTATTAATACAACAACAAAGCAATGTATTAATCCTAGAATAGTGCAAAAGGTCAAATTATCATGACAATATAATTATAGCATCATCTCAACCTATGGTCCAGGTGTTTTATTTTCAAGCAATGATTTACACCAGCCACTTAACAACACTAAAGTTTATATATACAAGTACATGAAAACATTTGGAATTTTCAACTAGAGTAGGGACCATAGCACATCGATAAAAAGTACTGAAACAAGTTGGAGTAGTCCATGATATTAAATCACTGTAAAACAATAAGAAGTGTTATATCCCTACTGTGCTCTTCTGTTATGGTATCTTGAGCACAGTAGGGATATAACACTTCTTATTCTTTTACTGTGATTTAATATCATGGGCTACTCCAACTTGTTTCAGTACTTTTTATCGATGTGTTATGGTCCCTACTCTAGTTGAAAATTCCAAAATTTTTTTTGTGTACTTGTTTGTTAACTTTTTTGTAAATAATTTTATTACGACTGGTAAACCCACGCATACCACATCTGAAAAGGTACCGTGTGTCCCAGCTATATAAATTATCGTCTGAAAAGTGAAGTATCCATTACGCTTCGTTGTCAGCTATGTTCAACCCGTTACACAGCATTTCGAATCAAGAACTGTTCGAAAAGCACCTCTACAATCCACGCATACCAAAAGAAAGAAATCGTGCCGTGCGCCCCAATCATAAGTTATTAATTATCGTCTGAAAAGTGAAGTATCCATTATGCTTCGCTGTAGGCTATGTTCAACCCATCACACCGCAGTACGAATCAAGAAAAGCACCTCTGCAAATCAAAATAGCCACTATGAAAAATACGGACGATTTCCGTTTTGAAGGGAAGCCATCATGTGCTCGTGCCAAATCGACACCTTTCCCTGTCAGTAAAGATGAATGGGACACAAAGGAGGGCACTGGTAAGTCCATGAAGAATGCATTGTACGTACTGCGGTACGCCAAAAGGCACCTGACGGGCTGAAACGACGTTGAACAGTGAAAAAATCAAGCCAGTAGCTTTAGCCGTTATCGAGTTACGCTTGTCAGAAGGCATCAGTCAGTTGCTCAGTCAGTAGAAAATTCCGCTGAATAAAAAATTTTTAAATTCCGTAGCAACTTGTTGAAAGCATTTCGGGTCAATCTGAAAGCTTGTTTGGGCTTAGTTTTACCTCACCAATACTGCCTCATCGTCATAAGGGAAAATTGAGGCTGGTTTTTTGGTAATATTATTTTGTGGGCCACGCCTACTCCTTTGTGGTCCCTACTATACAGTTACTATCGTAGTGTATGATACAACACCAGCAATCATGTATTTCATGGAATCAATTTTTCCTGGCAATTCATTTAAATTTGTTACTCTACACCTTGTACTGCACCAGGTGTTCATTTGAGACAACATTTAATCAAAACCAGGTGTTTATTAAGCCTGGCTAAACTATGCAAAATTTGGAGGAGGATGATACATTGAACTCAGTATAATGCAGTAAAGCATCATTGCTCCATTTATAGAATACATACACGACAAGTCTGGTAAAGTTGTATATACCACCCCCAACCACACTCAAGCACTTTTTTACTAAACAGAGTACATTGTCTTGAAGCTTATACGATACACGATCTGAACCCCATTAATTTTCAGTTTCATATTGCAACTGTCGAGGGTCACATGAAATACTAAATACAACAATGCAATCAAGTAGACAACTACTGTACTTGCTAAGGTATTTAGTAATTGGTATCACTTACAGGTGTAAGTCACAGATCAAGGACATAGTGTTACATTAGAAAGTGCATAAAATAAAATTCATAAAGAGTTAAGTGTCATTTTATATGTAGACATAGTCACAAGTACATAAGTGGCTGTCTCAGCATAGTTCACACAAGCAGGTATTTCGAAAACAACAAAATTTAAAAGTATTAGAGAAATTACTCATGCTACAAAGAGAAGTTTTAATCGAGCCATCACTTGGAAGCCAGCCTCAAACCTATACACCATCTTATTTGCCTGCTCATGGAGAGCTCAAAAACTTTTATTTCGCTTCCGTAACACCAATGGTGTGGTGTGCCACGTGCATTCGTTTATGATGAGGCAGACATAAACAAGATTGTCATATTTGAGATGGTAATAAAGGCATAGTGGGTTACTTTGGAGCAAAAAAAACTTTTTATATGAATAACTTCACAAACCACTGGTACCAGCAGCCTATAGGAAAATCCTGAATAATCAGCAAGCAACAATTTACCAAAAAAGTTTCAGAAACTACCGTATCAAAAAACCGTTCTTTAGCACATAACTCTGCCATATTCTATGTATAATATGTATTAACACTCCAGAAAGAGAAAATTGATAAAACACTTCACAAACTTTCATTTACTCAAGGGGAACAAACAAACCATTACAAATAAAGCCTTTTCCAATGCAAATATGGTAACCACAATATATACCATATATAAATGCATTACTGCATTAGTATCAGAAATAAATTACAAACTTTCACAGAATAATAAACAAATTCTTTCAAATATCATAATTTTGCTTTCGCTAACACATTTTAACAAGTTATTCTCCTATACATAAGGTATATTATAATCACCAGGAGTGCATGAGTACCGGAATGCAGTTATGGGCTCCAGCAATCATGGAGCTATACATATTGTCTAATAATTGATGCAATATGTTGACTACAAAAATCACAATGCTTGATTCTTGAAGAACTAAGGATCTAATGGCAAAAAGCTAGGCATCATTAATGTTTGCCATTACAAGGGGAGTTTAAAATCTCTTCTAATACTTGTTTCGTTGCAGTACTATCCCAAGGTATAACTCACATGAGAACGATGTTAGTCTTCGTTGTTTCCATGTTTATCTATGGTCAGAGAAACAAGAGAAAAGCCTGTTCATGGTGAACACAGTCTAAACTCCATATACATATCACTGCAATCGTAAGTTCCAACTATTTTATTCATTAAGTCTCTATAATTTATTTTCCGTATTGTTGCTGGACAAATCAATCTATTTACAGCACTACGGTACTGCTTAAATGCAACGTCGCACTTGCTCGAGCGAGTCGATTTCGAGCAATCAAAAATTCGCTAATTAAATGGGCATGGCACTCGTTTCGCTCGTGAGTATTTATCCCCTATCTCGCACGGTGAATACTCACGAGCGAAACAAGTGCCATGCCCCTTTAATTAGTGAATTTTCGATCGCTCGCAATCGACTTGCTCGACCGAGTGCGACGTTGCATTTGAGCGGTACCGTACTTCATAGTACTGTAACCTCAAAAGTTTTCAACATATGAAGTTGAGCTTCACCAAACCATTCCAAATTAATAAAAACAGCACTACCACGTTATATTTTGCAGATCTAGTCATATATCCCATGTACTGTCACTTACCAAGATGGTACATCATAGTAGTACTTGACGTGGATATGACTGGTCTGTCTGAATAACAAAATATCATCAATTACAAAGTTATACAAACCATATTCTAGTCTATCAAATGAAAGGAAAAAATGTCTTTTATTAACGTAGAAACAAAACTAGACCCTCCCAGTCTACTGCATGCTTTACTCATAAATACAGAAATGTCAAAAACACACAGTAACCAGCCCTATCTTGTTACCAAGTCAACAAAGAAGTCACCACTCCAATAATAACTTATCAGGTTATGAATAATAGCTATGGTCTATAAAAGGTACCCCTCTGCAGCAGCCCTACAGTATTGACTATCAAGCTACAATGAATTCAATTGGTTATGTATACGAAACTTAAGCCCTATCATCTTAACAAACATACTGAAGTGATGTAGCAACTCATATTACCTGTAGTTATGGTACAGTTGAAGTCTTTACTGCATAAAGAATCATAGGCGGCATCCTTTATCCAAAACCAGCAAGTACCACTATCAGACAGATCAAATTTAGTTTCAGAGAGTGTGTACGTATGTGCCTGTCTTCTGTGACCATTTCTCTCACACGCACCCTGCCAAACATTGTAGCATAAAATCAACATACACAGCCACTTGTGTGCTTGTGTTATTACACTAACCTGTCTTGTTATATTTGAGCAGTAGTTAAGATTGGGATCTGTGCTACACTGATATTGTATACAAAAGCCAAATGGAGAGTCATCACGTGCAGACCATTGTACTTCCAATGATCCTTCACTACAGCTAACACGGAACTCTATGACTGGGTCTGAGCATTGGTTGAGTTGACATGGATACGTGTCTCCTGAGCCTGTAGCTATTACATGACAAAATCAGATAATAACATGTACAGCTAACACCACAAAAATGCAGACGTAATGCAGCTCTAATCTCCAAAACTTGTTCTGTAATGGCCAAACTTTTGTAATGAAAAGTTTACCTAAAATACTATAGCTTAATGTAGCTAATTATTACAAAAAAATACAACCAAGCCTGAAAGTTGTCTACACACATACATGCAGACAATTCATTGCACACACCTAATTAAGGCTCATACGAATAGTAGTTTTTACTATTTGAATACTCTTTAATCGCAACTACCGAATATTCGAATATTCATTTTCAGTATATGTGATTGGGATATCAATAATCCTGATATACAATATGCCTCCTTAATACAATACAGAATCAAAATGATTTGAATACTTACAGACAGCTGTATGTGAGATCAAGAATTTTTATGCACTGTACACCTGATGTTATATATTCCTTTGAAACAAATATTCGAATACCCAAAGTGGTATTCGGATATTCGAATTTGTTTGAGCCCTACACCTATTATTCATTCATCAGGTATATTACATGTATGTATCTTAGATGTAATAAGGAAATAGAGCAAATCGGTAATAAGGAAGCCAACGAGTATCATAACTCAACTGTTAACCTTGGTACAACATTCCAGTATGATCACATAAAAGCAGCCAAGCCAAATGTAGGCTCATTTCAAACTCACCAACACCTTATAACTTCATAGAGCAAAAGACAATGGTATACATGTATCTGAGTTGTGTGTACTCGCTTTGGCATAAAATCACTCCCTATGGTCAAATATTGTACATGTCTTAAGTTACAAAGAACCTACCATATACTTAGCAAGCAAATAAACTTTACATGGTGTAAGTATACATAATATCTAGTCTTTATTATATGTCCCCTAACAATGGAAGCACCTATCTAGCGTCCACACAACTCTCCACTTGAATAGTAGGCGTACTGCTATGAAATATAAGGAGGTTTAGCTATCCATCATGGATGTGCTAATGTGCATGATCTCATGAGAATTGGCAGTTTGACAAGTATGATAGATTACATGCCTGAGAGCTAGGCAGGCATGCAGAGGGCACAGCACAAGTGAATACTCATCACTTAGTGTACTTCTGCAAGGAAGAAAATTACAATGGGGCAAACATGGATGGGACCAGGTGGATCCGTTCCAATTCAGTATGAAACACTCATTAACGATAGGGAAATGTACACTCCATGTAGGTTAGTTAGTTCTACAATACAGCATCTTTATAGGTTGCTATGAAACACTTAGGACAAAGGAACCACGCCCCTTCTCTGCGAGAAACAAATTTGTCAAATTCATACATGCAATAATATCCTCTGTGTATTTTGTCAATTGCATTCATATGAAAACAAAGTGTTTCAACATTATTCACTGGCTGCATGTTCGACATACAGTCTAGCACTCCGGCAAGCATACCGAATAGAAATTCGGAACAATGCACCGGCATGCCAACATTGTCCATGCCAACATTGTCCATGCCAACATTGTCCATGCATACATACAGCGACGGCATCGCCTATATCCCATAATAAACACAAACAGCTCACCGATTGATATAGGGTGCCAGGGGAAGCCAATTACACAAATAATCGTCATCCAAGCACTCGCCATTGCCGAACTGCGTTATCCAGTTGAAAGTATAGCGTGTCTATGATGGTCTCAGATGTTCTACCTTATCAAAACAACTACTCCTCCTCCGCACGTATCATTGCACGATGAAGAATCTAATTAAAAGCCCTGTCACGTGTCACTTACTTTATTTCGGATGACGCGCAGCCGCTTATATAGGCACTTGTAGTATGCACGCACAGTATCCGGATATTCGTGTTGTCAGAGGTATGGATGCTTCGCTGGACAGTGATGGATACGCCTTGGCTGCACAGACACGAGATGTGCACAAGTTTTATGGAACTGGAAAGAATGCATCACATGTACTGAGAGGAGTCAGTATAGATGTACCGTACGGATCCATGTGAGTCTGACCCACATTTGACAGCTTCACTAGCTCAATAGATGCGCGTGCGCAGGCACCTATACGTATTTAATGTATAGACACCATACGGTAGAATGCAAGCGCTAACTCTTTTGTGAGGCGTATTGCTAGTTCTTCGTGCAATATTCGGTCGTTGGTGCAGACGGCTAGCTCGCCAGTGAACAATACCGCAGGGACAACTATTGCAGCTGCAATAATGTGTCCCTCTATATATGGAGATTATTACAGCTGCCAATGTGCTATCATCAGCTATTTGCTGTGAAAAGATCAAAACAAACAACCTTTATTCCAGCTGCTAACGTTATTAATTTTTATACTGTAGCTGTACAGGACTAGATCTAGCCAGTCAGGCAGTAGATGTCACAAACTCTGCATCTGGGGGCTGCCGCTGATGAATGTTTAGTATTTGATATATTATAACTGGCTTGAAATAGCACACCATCTATAGAAGTAACATACAATCTTCTTTGCAGGTCCCTATATAGTGACTGATAATACATGTGTCAAATTGTAGTAAGTGCAATGTATGTTCCAGTCTTTGAGCCGCAGGCTTGGTCAAAAATATTATATGGTGAAAGTTTTAATCATACTGAATCCTTAAAGCCAAAGTCTCTCTTCAGTTTGTGTACACCGTAAGTAATTATGGAGTCTCAATCCTCAAATCTGGAAGAAGATGCTGACTGTTCACATTAGAGGAACTTAAAGGGTAATGTCACAAAGAGGTTTAATAAGGTTAGAAGGCCTTAGGGACAGCACTATTTCATCACTGATGATGGCTTCTGCTAATGACTGTGGTCTTTTCTTGACGCTTACCAACATCCATTTACATTTCCAGCGCTCGTATTTTTCATCAACAGTGTTACTGTCATCATGATAAAAAACTTACTGCCTCCTTTATTGCCGGATGAATTGGGATTCATTTTAAATGGAAGTAAATGATCTACCAGTGAAGCTTATTGTGTGCTCATCAAACCTGCTTTGCAAGCCTAGACAATTTGCTGAATAGTCATTTACCTTGCCAGTGTTTTTTACGTAAGATCTGCACAGCGCTGAAATAACATTAGTTGTTTACCTTGCAGTTTTATGGAGGCCTCTTTAAAATTCAAAAATGACCTTTGTAATATATATATGTGTGTGTGTGTGTATATCAGTAAGTACGGTAGTTCTTAATAAGTAGGGATCAGTAAGAAATCATACGGCTTCATAAATTTTTGCACTTTAAAAAAACAAAAAAAAACAGATTGCATTAGTACAGCTGTAATGATGCTGTACCTGTAGTGAAAAAACTAGATGTACAATGAATTTTAAAATTATGAAATTTGTCTGCCTGCCTGCCAGAAGACCCGGTAGCACTAGGTGTATGTTTCCAGACATTTCATGCTGCCAAGGTAATGATGGCAGATTCATGAATCTGTTTTCGATTACATTTGTCCACTGCACCATGTCATTTGCTTTTATCATTCATTGGCCTTCTCCTTCTTCCCGAAGGATAATTGATAGTTGCAGTGGGTGTATCTGCACACATGATTTTTGCATAAAACGAGAGTGTACTGGTGTAGTATTCAAAGAATCATTGTCTTAACATTGTATGGTCATTTTAGCTATGCTTTTTACCAATCAAGTTTTTTGTGAGGCAGCTCTGATCATGCCTCTGACAGGAGCAAAGAAAAAACGCTACAACACAAAGTACTATTCTAGTGTTGAAATTCTGATGAAGTCCTTGTAGATTAGGTAATCCTAAGGCTGCAGCACATGTTGCTGCAGACCTTCAGTGCTGGTCACTGTAAAGCAGTAATACAATACAATGAAATGTTGTGATCATGTGATATAGCTAGCAAGCTAGACATAAAAAGTGAACAGACTAGCTATTAAAGACTTGAAAGAAGTAGGGATCAATATAATGCACATGCTATAGAAAGTAAGGAAATGAGCTCAAAAATGTTACAGCTAAAATGAGAATGATACACACAACAAAAAGTAAGGAAACAAGTCCAACAAGATTAAATGGCTACTTAAACTTGCTAAAACGAGGCACATTTTAATGCCTACATTTGGCTAACATCTTGAAATGGGACTAAAGTAGCCAAAAGTAGGCATTAAAATGTGTCTTGTTTTAACAAGTAGCCATTTAATCTTGTTTGACTTGTTTCCTTCCGTTTTGTTGTGTGGATCATTCTCATTTCAGCTGTAACATTTTTTAGCTTGTTACTTTACTTTTTGTAGCATGTGCATATTATACTTCCCTTTTAATTGCTAGTATTACAGTGAAACCTGTCTAATCAGGTCACTGCATAAAGAGGTCACCTGTCTAAACTGGCCCTTATAAAAATTCCCACATGTACCAACTGTGTACAAAGCGACCTGCTTAATACAGACACCTCTGTAATGAGGTCAAAAATTTTTGACCATATGATGACTGGAATAGACAGGTTTCACTGTATTATTAATAATTGATGGTAGGAAAGACGAAAGTCTTATAAAACCAATTTATAACCTATACATAATCAAAAATATATCTAATTTGTTTTTTAAAATGAGTAGGTTAGGGGCAGATACAATTGATCTAATTAAGTTCACTGTGAAAATAACTCTCGTCCGTACCATAATTAGTACTTATACGATACAATAATCTTGACAAACTGAGTCTTCAGTATATGGTAGATCTCACAGGGAGGGTATAAGTTTAGTGGTTCTTCTCTGCCAGCTTGTGAAGATTCATTATGAGATGGGATTCCAAATGGTAGAACAATGATGTGGTCAGTGAAATTTACGTCTCTGTCAAAAGTAACACCCAAAATCTCTTTAACAATCAGAGTGAGCAGTCTTTAAGTATGCATGCTAATGCATTCTTTTTTCCCTCTGCAATCTATATTCTGTAAACTCTTGAGCAATGTCATCATATGCATTCCCTCAAAAGCTGAATCAAAAGTGGATGACACAAAGAAAATTGTTCACACCCATCAAAGTTTCTAACCATCTTGTCATGATCATGCAAACATTTAGAATTGGGCCACAAGTAGCCCTAATCGGTATGCCCTTTCTCAGAGTCAACTTAGTTGTGACAATTTGCGGTGAGTGTTTAAAAATCCCTCTCATTGTGGAAATATCTTAAGGTTATGCTTTTAATTTGCCTCAGTGCCTGTACAGAACAAGAGGTTATGATTACTAAATTTAAAGGATGGCAGGCACAGATACACTAGGAGGGAAATATACTGATATTTAGTTGTACAATATATTTTTAAACCAAATAATTAAGTATTTATTAATACCACATACTGCAACACTGGAAAGTACTGGTTTTCAAACTATTCAACAGAACTCATTAGCAAGAGTGGAGCAAAGAATGTATTATCATGGGACTGCTAGAAAGGTGTTAATGGGAGACCAGTTGAATATGGGAGTGCTATTTGTCACCTGTGTTGATGAAAACGTTTGTTGGCTATTAAATGGCTAACAACTCCAATTTGTTTTCCCTCTTGAAGCCTGCAAAGCCTACAATGAATTGAAGCTATTGGAAGCTTATATGTATTTAATGGGTATTTACAATATTTATAATTAAAATGCCATGGTTAGGCATGGTATGATATTGATCAATACTGCCCACCCTGGCCCTGCACCCTACAATTATAGAAATGATTATAATTTTATTGTGTGCACTGTGGGCATATAGTGTGTGTGTGTTGTGTGTGTGTGTGTGTGTGTGTGTGTGTGTGTGTGTGTGTGTGTGTGTGTGTGTGTGTGTGTTGTAGTGTATGCTATATGTCTGAATGCATGCTTATTTGCATGATGTACATTTATATACTTGTAAGTGTGAACGTATAGTACATGTGTGTGTGTGTGTTTATTCTATTGCAGATATGGCCTCCTCGGTGCTAGTGGATGTGGCAAGACTACATTGTTGCGCTGCATGCTAGGGAGGCTACCCATTCACTCAGGATGCATCACCATCTTGGGAAAGTCTCCTGGAGCCAAAAAGCACAGTATTCCTGGTAAAAATGTGGGCTATATGCCACAGGTAATAATTTACCCATAACACAGGATGCATGTCCCATGTTTGTCATATAGCTGGCTAAATAATCAGATGTGCATTTATATGCTTAAATTTTCAGAGATTTACATATTAATTTAGTTACTAAGCCATTGTGAGATCCGCTTTTGTTGATATTTAAAGCAAAGTAGTATGCCAATAAATTGAATCAAAATGCAGTAGAACTCCTCAGACTACATGTAAAATGGATGGCTCTAGTATACAACGAGTATAATCTCTGGACGCTTTATGACCTGAGTCATATAATACACTGCAATATACATAGAGGAATGGTAATGAATGGAGTCATTCTGTTGGGACCAAAAGTCTATTTCGTAGTTTTTTCAATTGTGTCCTTAATTCAGAGTGTTTCTTAGATAGAAGTTTCACTTGTTTGATAAAGACTTAACATGGCAACTACATTACTACACAATTAGATACTGTTTGTTGTGTGTCATTTAATATAGGAGACAGCTGTGATCAATGAATTCACAATAATGGAATTGTTCTACTACTTTGCTCTACTCTACCACATGAACCTGGCCTATACTCGCAAGCGTATTGAGATGTTGAAGGCATTTCTAGGGCTGCCAAGTCTTACCAGAAAATGTGGCTTATTGAGGTATACTTCTTTGTATGTGTGAGTGTATTATGTGGCTATATGAGACGTTATGGGTGGGACAGAGATGTTGCAAGAGCAATAAAAAAATTTATCAGTTTTTGCAATACTGGGATCAGCTTTGGGAGATTTCAGCTTTGGGAGATTTCAGCTTTGGGAGATTTCAGTATGGTAAATCTAATCCCACCATTTTTTCCACATGATCACTGCATAGCTAATGGATCTTGTATTCTAGTGATGGCCAAAAGAGACGTGTATCATTTGCTCTTGGTCTTCTTCATGAGCCACCGTTGTTAATACTGGATGAACCAACTATTGGACTGGATCCATTACTGAGGGCAAAGTAATATAATGACAATTAGACATTGCCTGTATTAAGATATGTTTTTAAATAGGATTTGGCGTCACTTACTAGAGATTGCCGCATCTGGTGAGACCACCATCATCTTGACCACTCATTATATTGAAGAGGCTAGACAAGCCCATACAGTTGAGTGATACATGACAATGAAATGTGGTATATTACCCTCATTATACAGGTTGGACTCATGAGGACGGGCAGACTCTTGGCCCAATCAAAACCTAATGATCTGATTAGGGCATTTAATGTCACTGTGAGTGCTAATGGACAAAATGTGCCATATTTGTACCTTAATATTATGTGGTGCTTGACCTGTGCTTGTAATCATTGCATACTTCACTGAGATATGTATATATGTCATGTGGAAAAACCTCAAATTTGACAACCCCTCTTCAAAAATGTCTTGTATCAATTGCAGCTTGTTGAGCTCATTCCGAGCAATTTTAAACATCTGCCTATGTAACCCCACACACTTTTGGTTAGCAGGAGCTAAAGAGATGGTATAACTCAGAAGCAAAGCTTTTCTGAGGCAGGTTAACCGGCAAACACATGATGAGTCACATGAAGCTAAAATAGCTGCATGTAAATTAGTGCAGTAATGCTATAGACTTTTACTTTCAACTAGACTGTCACAAAAACCATGTTGTATTATTTTTGTAAGGCATGTCTACCACAAATTCTCTAAATTTATTTTCAACAAAGACTGTTAAATTTTTGTGAATAATTCGGCTTCCCATGCGTTTACAGTATCATGTGACTGTTCTGCATGATAGTCATGTGAGCCAACTTTGAAGTGACTAAATGGTTATCCCAGTACTATTGATGCACATTTGAGAAAAATCACCTCTCAAAGAATGTATAAGTTGTTAGATAGCATTATGATATATTCATGTTGCAATAAGATGTCTAGTTTTACATAACTATAGCAATTATACTGGCAAATTGCACTCACACAACAGCATATGTAATGTCAAGACTGTGGTCACATCTCTGTAATAATTGCTATTGTTGCGTATTTGTTTGAATTTATCACATTTGCTCCATGTAATGTCATAGTTACTGCTCCATGAATATACACAATATTATCATACCAACAGTTAGTCACACAGTGTTCACTAACTATTAAAGGAATGAATTTATTTAGACATTAGAAGACGTATTCCTCAAGTTAGCAGAAGAGGAAGAAATTAGCAGACAGAAGAAGAGAGCCAGCAAATCAGTAGTAGCAACTGTATGTTATACACTTGTATAGTTCCATAAAATACATCTTTATCAGCTGGGAACATGCACCCATTGATACATACATATGTTATAGTGCTTGCTAAGGACAACCGTATAATGCTGATATCACTCTGGGGGATATCATTACATAGCTACAAGACTTGTGACTAAATGTTGTCTGGTTATGTGGCCCCACTATGTAGGGATATGATTTCACAGTATACAATTACAATATATCTACTGATGTATGTGTTGTGTACAGGGATATGCTAGTCCAGAACCTCAAGAACATACACCACTGTTACCAGGAACATTTGACCACATTGATGACCCTTATGATCCTCCGTCAATTCTACAATGTTAGTAACTATTTTAATATATATGTACTGTAGTTAACCTTGACAAAGTATGTATATAAATAAGCACACTTTAATTCACCAAACATCCAGCAGTCAACTACTCCAAATAGTCATTGTAGCTACTGAGCTATCTTCCAAAAGCGTTCAACAACTCCATCTTTTTTTTAATAATCTCACAGTCTTGAGATTTTAGTTGCCACCCTCAACATCCTCGTAATTCAGTGCATGAACCAATGGAAGTATAACTGTGGATGATTCCATCATCATTATCTCTCTAGGGAGCTGTAGGGAGAGCCTGTAGCACAGGAAATCAAGATTTCTAAATATCTAATGAGTTCTAATTTGATTTCTTAGATGGTGTATCAGAGTCCAAGCTCGTAAGCTACCCCTTGGAGAGGTGTGTAACTCCCTCGTACACAACCAGTCACATAGCAACATGTACATATGTGACCGTATCAGCAAAAATCTGCCTATTTTGTACAATTTTTGAATTTCATTTATTGTCTCAGCTTTATCTACATGTCCAAAGAATGGGTTACCAAAGTTTCAGCCTATTATGGTAAGTGGTTCTACAGGTGCTTAAATTTTGCAGCCATAAGTTTTGTTTGCATTGATCTACAGTGGCTTAAAAGTTCACAGTAAATCAACCAAGGTTTAGCCCTGTAGCCACTCGTACATTCAAGAATGAAGGTTTTTAAAATGAAGAAATAATGTATGTTTACATATCTACCACATCATTAACAAACACACATGACACGCATACCATTATTGGGGCTACAGAAATGAAACAAGATATTCAAACTCTCCAAATAAGATGGTGTGTAGGTTGAGACTTGCTTCAGTAGTTCCTACTCAATTAAACTTGCATTTTTTCTTTGTAGGATGAGTAATTTTAGATTTTGTTATTCTCCTGCTTGTACAATTACACACAGCTATAGCTACTGCACAAATGCTACCACTGTTCTGATGGTTGATGTATTTTATTCGTTTATACAGTCCCTAAACTTGGACTACCGGGACTACCTAAGGCATACAACATGTTAGCACTTATGTGGAAACAATTACTCAAGTTTTTCCGTCATCCCATGTGAGTCATACACATCATGTAGATGACACAATTACTAAATATGTATCTCTAGAATGCTGTTTATACTGATAATCAGTCCAATGGTTCAAATGTCTGTGTGCTGTTTTGGTTATGGGAGAGCTCTAGAAGATTTGAAGATCTATGTCACCAACTATGAAACTGATGAAGCCGGTACTTAAAATGATTTTTATAGCTTGTTTGCATGTGTGGTATTGCAATTATGTTTTTCAGTTGATTTCCCCTTTCTACTTGGAGAGAGATTTATTAGTTATATCAGTGAAGACACCCTTGATCTGGTAGTGTGTACATGTCATCATTACTATTATACTGTATGGAGGAAACTTTGGCAAGGGAAAATCTTGGCATTGCCAAAGTTTAACCCACTGATTACTCATAGAGCTTGAGATTAGCATCTTTATAGCTAAAGATTGAGCTTGAATTCGTCAAAGTTTATTTTGCCAAAAGCTTGTTTCACCAAAGTTTCCCTCTATACAGTAGTAAATAGTTGTCAGTACCTTCAATACAGATAATTTGTAACTTATTGGTTGATCATTTACAATAACAATCCCATGCCTATGCAGTCAATGTACTACTTGCAGTTACTTTTCAACATCCATTTTGTCTGGTCAACAATATAAGTTAGAAACCTGCAAGAAGGCTAAAACCTTTTATAGCAGAAAGTCATAAGCTTCGCCCAGGTCTGACTTCACCTTTTGTTGAATCCAAAAAATAATTATAAATTCCAGACCAGGTGTATAGACAACTAGCATATACAGCTTGTTTTGTGACTTTGTCTTCTTCCAGAAATTCACCAATGAATCTGATGAGGGTCTAACAGAAGTCGAAGATGGTAAAGCTTATGGTCATGTAGTGATCCCTCCCAGGTTCACTGAAAACTTTTTAGACTGGTGAGGAATAATGAAGATTTCTGCTAACAAAATATTATATATTGTGAACTTAATGATCATATCCCTGAAAGATGTAAATGCTTTCTCGCTGGGATGATAGACAGTGGGAAGACTTCTATTAAGAATAGTTTTTCAAACAAAAGATTTTGAATTATTTCTACTGGTATCGTCCAACCAGGGTAAAAGCATGATTGTACTGATGGATATATCGTTTATTAGTTTACACAATGATGTTATTTAGAGTCACATACAAAATGACAGAACTACAATTTATATGGTGTCATTTTCCCTCATACACATAGGGGTGTACGAGTGTGTGAGAAAATCATGAACCAGTCAGTTGATGTTAACCTGACTAAAGAGTTTTTAAATTCTGCTACTATTCAAGTAGCATTGGACGTGTCCAGTAAGGAATTTACTATACACACGAGACTGCATTGTAGTATTCAAATATAGACCTTACAACTAACATAGACACTCTGTATTTATGTATTTGAAAACAGTGTAGTAATAGATTACACCTCATTTCTATCCCAGCATAGTACATGTAACTGTACAAATTGATTGCTAAGCTGGCCCAACATGATAAGGCTGGCATGCCAGGCTAGAATACAGTGTGCATGCATTCTGGGAACCTCACCAGAAGTATGTATTAGCTATGTTAACAATGCCTTTGTTGAGCATCAGTCATTTCAGTGCTCTAATAGTATTCTAAATTCAATATGGCTGTGACACTCCGTACTTCTGATAAACCCCATGACAGTTTCACTCATTCTAAAGGTGCTCCCACAGGTGACTACAACGTTATACAACTTGGAGTTCTATACTTTGTTACTACAATTTCTGTACTGCCCAAATAATCAGAAGCTCACTCTATACATGTGTGCTTGTTCTAGTTTAACATGAGCTTTGTAACGTGCAAAACAAGAGCCAACCGGTTTAACCACTTAAGTTGATCACACACGCATCCGCGCGCACACACACACACACACAACACACACACACAACACACACACACACAACACACACACACAACACACACACAACACACACACACACTACATGTACATAATAACTTTATCCTAGTTAAATGTATAATTTTGGGATGTTATATCATTTTGAAATTAATTGGAAGACAATTTAAACTCAAATGAGCAATGTCATTAGCTAGTGTTTGGATTATGCATTATAAGAAATGATCACTATTTTTCGTTATTATGTAGACCAGCAAATCTATCATACCATCAACAGGACTCTCAGTAGTGCATTTCAGGTTGTTAAAATGATGGAATAATAACGCATTAAATGAAACCATACATGCATGCACTAGTACACTTGTATGTACATATATGGTCATACACAACATCTTTGGTTTGCTTGTGTGGTACATTCTATCAAAATACTTTCATTGCAATTCATCAAAATTTCCCTCTCAAATATTACATTTAGTGTATTCTCTGTCAATCAATCAAAGTTTACCTTGCAAATATTTGCACCATAACTAGTACTAGTTCATTCTCTTGTGCACACACTGAAATGTATGTATCACATATGGCCATGCACAATTAACAGTGTTGAGGTTTATGATAAATAAAGTTGTTTATTTTCAAGGCATTACTAAGAGATATTCTAAATGTTACTGGTGCTCCTGACTATTTGGATCATCCACTACTGAATGTGAGCATAATTATATTTTCCTATGTACAACTCTTAGATGTCAATGGCATATATATTACATATTCAATTGTCCTATATACATTTTCAATTAGTTAGGTGGCTTAGCAAAAAAAATGTGGACACAACTGACAAAAGTACCAATTTTTTTCTGTGAGTTCCTTACCACATTAGATTAAAATTTTTGATAGGATCCACCTCAGGCATGCATGCTGGGAAGCCATCCAAGGCTCGGAAATATGCCTTTTTGCAATGTTGGTGTTTTAAATAGTAATTTGAATAACCTAGAGTATTTCAAGTGACATTAAATTATAAGGTATGTCATTAAAGTATAAATTATGCTAAATTAAAATATTTATCAACACATGTCTATGTTTTTGTGTTTCATTCACAATTACTCTATTAGAGCAGTCGGGCAGTCCTGTAGCACAAAGATAAGCACATCTCCACTCTGCGTTTTAAATTCACTTGTACCACAATCACTTAGGGCATGTAATACTCCACCAGACCACCACCACAAGTATCCCTAGGCTGTGCTGTGCTGTGTTGTGTTGTGCAGTGCATATGCGCTCTCCTCAAGCATGTACGTATTTTGACAGATGGAATCTTTAGATTAGCTTGCTCTGAAGTGTACAATTTCCAGCCTAGGGGCCCACATCTAGGAGTGTTTACCCCTCAGAAATTTAACCATGTATTTGCTTATAGTAATAGCTAGTAGAGTACATTTCATCAATTGTTTGCTTATGATACAACAAGCGTACCATAACAGAAAGATAAAAACAGCAAGGAAAAGAACTAAGCTCTTCTGAAAATTAATCAGTGCTGCATGGTCAAAATTATATTTGCAGGACTGATTTATTGAATGTGGGAATTTGAAAGAATAAAACTGCTAGAACAGTCAACATCTATAAAGTTCTGCTGCACAGTAATAAATTAACATGACCAGTGTGCTAGTTGAACTCTTCTTTGCATGTGATTTCAGAACAGCTATCTTACCCAATATTGTATGCATACAATTGTGCCAAACATGTCATAGTTGAAATTCTACACTCTTGATTAACTGATTGATGACATATTGCAATTCTGTGTTCTTTACATCCTAACCTAGCATGTCAAAGCTAATTAATTATGTGTAATCTTTGGTTGCTAAGTTTCACAGTAATGGTGAATGTAAACATGCAATACTAAAAGTTATTTTTCACTGCTACAATTTGATTTTAAAATTGCAACACTCCATCAGATTGCATCATATGTCTGAAACATCTTTATAACTATAGCATTTGATATATATGTACCTGCATGTCCAGTCAAGCTCTGGTAGCAAGGCAATTATATTTACGTGTACGTAGTGTACGTAGTTAGTCATTTATACTCTACCATTGCTTAATGAAAGCTGTTTGGAAAAAATCCATGGTGACTGCATCCCACGGTTATACTGTACTTCAACCACACTTCGCTCTCACAAACCCTATACATTATATCTACTACTACAAATACGCGAGACTTGAATAAAGGAATTTTATCTTACATGGTATACAGCTGTACTGCTGGATTAATGGTATGAAGAACCTTATTGTCGTGGTCGTGCATGTGATTTCAGCATAAACACAAAATCACGCATGTAGCAATAACACTTATTTTCATACTAAATAACAAGAGTTGGTGTAGTATATGCTGGTATGTTATCAAGTTATAGCTACTTCGCAAACAAGCACAAAATGAATTCTGTATAAGATGTGACATCTGAATGACTACAGTATTTATTTATTAAGGCTTTACAGTACAAGTGGTGAAGGTCTGTAGGACACCTGGTCCTACAGCCTAAAGAAAGGAGAAAAAATCCATGACTGGACCTGGGCAGCCTCGAACCTGCAGCCATCCGATTAACACTTGAACAGGCTGTAGGACCAGGTGTCCTACAGACCTTCAGCACTTGTGCTGTAAAGCTTTAATAAGTAGAAAAATAAAATAAATAAAAAAGTATTATGTAAGAGATATTTCATGTATATATCACAAACTAATTACTGCAAATACTACAGTGAATATTCATTTCCATAGTGAGCAACTATAGAGAAATTTCTCTATACAGTTTGTGGATCATACAAGCTGTATACGGTATAAACTATAGGTGACCGGATTTACGAAAAGATACCTTCCACACATTTAAATACCAGCAAACAAAATGATGTAATACTTGATTCCTTAAACTGATTAACTTGCTCTTAGTACCAGATACTGTAGTTACACCCATGGAAAATTTCAGGCTATTATTATTATATGCCATGATCAAAAAGTTATGAAGCTTCAAAGTTCAAAAAATGGGTCAAACTTTGTGTTTGGAAAAGGTACCTTTTCGCAAATCCGGTCACTGTCAGTATGAATGAAAAAATTACTTGTCAGCATTGAATAAAGCTTGTGAGAGTAATATTACTGTTGATCAGGTCTGCATAATGTTCTCTTGCACGAAATAGAGCAAAACTAGCACTTATATGGCTTGCCGATTTTGAAAATTCTTCAGTTACGTAACTATAAATGCTTTTATGGAAAGGCCCTTTTTAGAATAAGATGGATCCTATCAAAAAATTAAAGTTAAGGTTGTACTACATATGTGGAGAAAGTTTGGTACTTTGTCACTTGTGTCCACATTAGTTTTAAATTTGGCTTTAAGCAACCTAACTAAATGGTCAGTGACTGTTAACAATAGCTAAAATTATTATACCATGATGATCCGTACATCTTCACTTGCAATTGGCATGGCCACTTATAGTGTTACGATGTCACAGGCTGAAAATTGTTAATTTTTTGTACCTTGCTCATGTTTTCAGCTGACCTTGAATTGATAAGTTGAGTAAACTTTTTGGACAAGATTGAAAACATTGTATAAGATGGGGATTAGTATAATAGATGAATTATTACAGAATTTTGAATTCTATAATGTATCTTAAAGGTGTCAAGGTATGTGTTTGGAAGAAAAGACTTGGAATTTGCAGACACAGTCTACACTGCAATGCTTGGAGCGTATGCAAGTTTTACCACTTTTTAAAAATGTTGTGATGTCACCCCTGTCTAGCACAGTATTGTAATTGGTTTGTCTATGACACTAACAGCAACTCAACTAATCGTGGAACGAAAGGATGGAATTACTGAACGTACATGGGCTGCAGGTCTGTTTATATTAATGTTCTACTGTTAACTCTCTTGTAATAAATTGTACATAGCTGTTTTAATTGTCATAACCATTTCTTATTTTTTCTGTTCAGGGGTTAATGCTACAGAGATGGTGCTCTCTCAGATGTTGGCATTTCTGCTTTTATTACTGTCTCAGATTACCCCACTGTTTTTTCTGATCACATATGCATTTGATGTAAGTTACATAGTAGTTGGTAGTATAGTAGCTGACAGTATTTGTTATCCATATGTGCAGTGACAGAACTATATAGGTGGGTTCCTGAGAGCCCTAGTTAGCTCAGTATCTGTGTATGGTTACTGTGCTGACCTGACCATTTGTCATAGCAAAAAACCCTACACTATATTTCAGCAATATACATGTTTTATAATAACTCTATAAACCCTCAGCAAGCTGCAATGCTGTGCTTTACCTCCCATTTCATTCAAAACAATTGAGACACTCTAATAGAGCAGTCAGATAACTTAATGGACTATAGGACAACCATTCCCCTACACAGTTAGTTTCACTTACTGGGTTACTAAAATCAGTGGTCAATCTCTGAACTTTTAAATTTTCTGGGGACATGTCCTCATTTTTATTCCTAAGCTATATATTGCAATACTGAATTTTCAGAAATTCTCTTTAAGAAATCCAAGATCTGCTGCTGATACAATATACTTTATTTATAAGTAGAGACAATTTTCTTGGGTCTTGGGGCAATATTTTGCTGTTTTGCTCAAATTCTATCCTTTATGTGTTGACTGCTTTAATTTCATGAAGCCGGCTATATAACCTTCAAAATTCTATTCAATACTTCTAGTCATATGGTAAAGTAGTGTATAGTAGGGACCACAAAGGAGTAGGCATGGCCCACAAAATAGCATCACCCAAAAACCAGCCTCAATTTTCCCTGACAACAATGAGGCAGTATTAGTTAGGTAAAACTAAGAAACAAACAAACTTTCAGATCGACCTGAAATGCTTTCAACAAGTTGCTACGGAATTTAAAAAAAAAATTATTTAATGAAATTTTCTACTGACTGACTGATGCCTTCAGACAAGCGTAACTCAATAACGGCTAAGGCTACAGGCTTGATTTTTTCACTGTTTGATGTTGCTTCAGCCTTAGAGGTACGTTTTGGCATACCGCAGTACATACAATGCATTCTTCATGGATTTACCACTGTCCTCCTTTGTGTCCCATTCATCTTTGCTGATAGCGAAAAGTGTCGGTTTGGTGGTAGCACATGATGGCTTCCCTTCGTAACAGACATCATCCATATTTTTCATAGTGGCTATTTTGACTGCAGTGGTACTTTTCAAACAGTTCTTGATCCATACTGCTGTGTAACGGGTTGAACATAGCTGACAATGAAGCGTAATAGGTACTTCACTTTTCAGACGATAATTTATATAACTGGGCTGCATGGCCCTTTTCTTTCTTTCTGTATGTGGGGATTGCAGAGGTGCTTTTGAACAGTTCTTGATTCAAAGTGTTGTGCAACAGGTTTAATGGAGCATAATGGATACTTTACTTTTCAGACAATAATTGATATAGCTGGGGTGCGTGGCGCCATTTCAGAGGCAGTATGTGTGGGTTTACCAGTCATAATAATTAAAGTTAACAAATACACACAAAATTTGGAATTTTCAACTAGTAGCACATCGATAAAAAGTACTGAAACAAGTTGGAGTAGTCCATGAAATTAAGAAGTGTTATATCCCTATTGTGCTCAAGATACCAAAACAGAAATGCACAGTAGGGATATAACACTTCTTATTGTTTTAATGTGATTTAATATATCATGGACTAATTATTTTATGACTTAACATTACTACCAAGTTAATAAGATTTGTTCTCACATCTAGTATTAAATCTTTGCAACTTTTATCCCAAGTAAATGTGAAGTGAACCCTCAACTGTTTTCATAGATAGTTATGCTAATTGTTAAGTTTTGGTGTTCTGTACTCTCTGCTTTAGCTTCCAAGAGAAGGTAATCTGTTCATTGCATATCTACTGATACTTTGTGAAGGAATGGTAGGAATTGCATTTGGTGAGTATTCTTTTATGTGTTTGTGTAGTGCGTGTGCGTGTGTGTGTGTGTGTGTATGAGTAAACATAGCCAAGTGGTTAGGGCATCAGCCTGGTAATCGAAAGGTCCCAGGTTTGATTCCTGGTTGCACCACTTTGGTGTTGTTGTTGTTTCCTTGAGCAAGAAACTTTACTCATATTGCTCCAGTCTACCCAGCTGTTTAAATGGGGACCTGGTGGCTTGGTGTCAACTGGGGAAGCAGCCCACCCAGCTGTATTGGGGAAGCAAATGCCCTTGTTTCGCTTAGTGGTGTTGAGGTTGTTGTGGAACTTTAGGTTCCGCAACCTCTCTCCATTAAACCTGGACAGTCCTCCTGCAGGTTACTAGCCCTGCCCCAGGAGGATTTTCCTGCATAAGGCTCAAGTGCCAGAGTGGTGCACAGGCATCCCAGTGCTGGTTCACTGGGCGGCAATAGCTATGTTTCGCATGGCTGCCGGAGGCTTTGTCTGTGCGTGCGTGCATGTGGGGTGTGCTAAACAGGAGATGTGCTAAACAGGAGATGTGCTTCTCATACCACTTTTTTAATGTAGTGTGATTAATTATAAAATGGCCTTTTTCATTTCCGTAATTGAGGCACATGTTTAATTACCAGTGATGGACCAAAGTGGGTTTCTGTGGTTTTAACAGAAACACCCTTTTGAATTTAGTCTAACTTGCTATATACCATTGTGTTTCAGTAGCATGTAATTGCACTGAACTAATATCCATTATAGCCACTAAACCCTCAGCATCACTTTACTTTTCACATCCCACTGAATTAAAAACGATCGAGATACTCTAATAGAGCAATCAAAGCTACGGCTTAGTCACCACATTTGCCCTGTCCTACAGACTTTCAGCACTTGTGCTGTGAAGCCTTAATAAATACAAATAAATAAATAAATAAATAAATTACAGTCACAGACAGCTATTGATATTAGGGGAAAAGTAAACTAACAAATGTACAAGGAAAATTAGAAATTTTACATTTGAGTCAACCGTTAATTACCGAAGCATAAAGTGGCCATTCCATTTCCACCCTCTACAATTTACAGTATGAGAAGCACCTGTACAATCAGTCCATAGAAATTAAAGTTCTGAAACCATGACGTGTTACCACCAATCAACACTTACACATAGTGGAGAAAGAAATAGCTCACAAAAGAGGACAAAACATGATGCATGCATTGTAGCAGCTGTGGGTTGCTGAAAAAAAATGTCTCGGGCCTACGCAAGTCAAACAACAGAAAATTCAGGTAAATATAAAAAGATATTCATGCTCCATGATCTCTACTAACATACTGTATGATAGCTTGTAAAGTAGGTTGTTCACATGTTAAAAATCAAATGCTATAATAACACCTATGAATAGAGGTGCTATTTTTGACTGGAGCAGTCAAATTTTAGCACTTTAAGGTATTACCATTATCGGCACTTCATTTTTTTAACAGTGCAGTGTCCCCTGGCCCTAAGTTCAGTGGTTTTTGTGTAGTGTGTGATGAAACTTTTACTCTTTTACAATTGTTTGGTTAGGTTTGATGCTATCAGCATTTCTGGATTCTGAGGTATTTGCTCTTCAAGTTGCTTTTGGCATCTACATCCCAGTTGTGATTGTTGGTGGTACGTATGTATGTGGTATGTGTAAGTTGTAATTTTCAGCCATGTGATAGTTTTCTTTTTTTGTTATGCATGAACATTGGCTAGGTCAAGTTTTATTGATAGATGTGTGCATGATAGCATCAAGAGTTCATAATATTTTGTTTGGGGACAGATATTATGAACTCTTGATAATTACCAAGACATTGAGTGGGAATATTAGAATACTTTAACAAAGCAGTTACAGCCGTCCTGTGGCTTAAATAGGTTGTTAAAAATTGTCAACTCAAGAAACAACACTGAATTTGAATCTCATTAACAAGAGGTACTCGTGCACCAATAATCGGATCAGCTATTGGTTATTGGCTATATCAGCCTTGTTTTATTTCTGCATACTTCAACTTTTGGAGATGCAGTTTATTAGAATCTTAATGTGAGTCATGTGACATACAACATTACGTATGTGTAGCAACCACGGAAAGAGCCTTGTAGCGAACTTCGGCATCCAGGTAAGAAATAGTACTGTGAAATACCTTGTGTATGTGTTATGAGCTATTATGGCCAGTTAAGTCCCAAGTTCAGGCAGATTCTTAATCGGTATGATATTTAGCAAATTTGGGTAAGGGTAGACTGGCACACTTTAGAGGTTTGTGACTATTTCCAATATGGAGTATATTCCACGCTGTTGATAAGATTTTCTAACTGATCAGTGGGACTAAGCTAAAACTACAAAAGTAGTTTTTATTAGGCTGATATTTATTAAGGCTTTACAGTCCTACAGCCTGTTTGACTTTTAGCTGATATTCTGATAACCGATATAAAATAATATTATCAAGCCAATAAACAAAGCTGATTGGATATGGTAGCATAGACCTTTCCTCTAACAAGTTGCATTCTAAATTCAGTTATAAAGTGACAGTGTGGGACAGTTGGCATAACAAACAGGATATTACTAGAGCATGAGTGCCAATAAATGTACATCTGTCTGTATCTGCTGCTTGTTACAGATCTGACGGCCGCAGTGTAATTTTTAATTCATAAAAAGTTTTTGATGTGCTTACACATAAGGTCCTGAACTAGAAGCATTTCACTGTTTTATCATGTACAGAAATCTTACACCATATTGCACAACGGCGGCTTCCTTTGATCTGCCCATGCAAAGTGTTGCATATATTAATGCCATATTGATTAGAGTTACAGTACCTTCTTTGCTGGTGTAGTAACTTCAAACTAATTTCTCTACAGGTGTCCTGTGGCCAATACAGAGCATTCCAAGGTGGATGCAGTACGTCAGTAAAGTGTTTCCTGTTGCTGTGCCAACTGAAGCAATTAGTTCGATACTTCTGAGAGGTAAGAGCATGTTGATTATTCCTGCAACCTTGAATGTATTCTTTTAATTAACTCTTTGGGACTATTTATATCACCAATAAAATTAATGTATACACTGTATGTTTAATGCATCACATTTCTGACTCAAGTTTGGGTATCTTCATCCTTTACATGATCAGAGCACCATTCCTGTTTGAGTTACTAGTTAATTCTAAATGTTTTTAGAGTTAAATATGTACATACCAGTGAACAGCTAATAAAACGTTTTTAACACAGTTTAGTTCTTCACAAACTGCAAGTGGACCCAATAGTTGGTTTCAGAAGCTCTATAGTCATGTATTAATTACCCAATGCACTTTATACCAGCTGTGATTTGTTACTTTGTAGGCTGGGGACTACATAATGATGATGTCTGGCTGGGGTTTATCATATCCTTATCATGGCTGGTCTGTTTGATGATCATGACTTGTGTCGGTATACATCTGAAGAAGTAGCCATCACATAATGTATTGTGTGTATAAATGAGAGAAATAATAGTACGTTAGTATTATATTTACGAAGGAGTTGTAAACTGAGCTATCAGACAGTAACTTTGTGTGTCATTTGGAGTGAGTATGTTGGTAACTTTATGAAACTAATAATTCAGTATTTGGAAGCAATAACAAAAGGGAAATGTGTCCCTGAATCATGTGAGATTGAAGAGCATAATATTAAGCTACTTTTGAATTACTTGCTTATTGGAAATATTTGCCCCAACTTCAGATAATATCATCAGCACTACCAGTTTATAGTAACCTTATTGATAAGGTGGTCTCATCCATTCTCCAAGATGGCACTTATAATCTCTAATTGATAAGCTCTACCCTGGAAGAACGGGTCTGCAAGGATGAGACCATTGACAAGGTATATGGTACTAGAGACCATTTACCTCTAGCCATCTACATGATATTAACTGGGTGAATGATTCACCACTTGCAAGTAGGGTTGCAAAATATCAGTGTGATGTGAATACAAACAATTTTGGGTAATCATCCCTCCTTAAGCATGCATCTTATCATGAACAATATTTTACAACAATGTGTGTATATATATGGAGCCACTTTGGCAGGAAGAATATAGAGGATGACTTTAATTCTGAGGCTGTTGTAAAACTGTTGACACGTAAGGTAGCAGTACTCAAATACATCATTCTTGAGATTAATACCTTACTAGAACAGCCACTATGTACTGGTATCACACTATAATATTAATTAAACTTAGAAATCTTGAAGCACTTGGACCTGAAAATTTTGAGCAGGCCTGACAGTTACTCACATGCTGTTAACATTGATCACTATTTCAATGTGCAGAAGAGAATTCCTTTATATCCAACACAAGATGAATCCTCTAGTTACATCTGGTAGCCTTGCACAGTATAACTCTGTCACAAATAAAATATTTAGGGAGTTAATTTTTTCAATGGCCAACATAGACAGTGGCATGATCAATGCAGGTTGTACATACATGTATATGACTGATTGCTTTGTATGTTGTTTGGGTCATGATGTATAGTCAAGACACATTTTACTCATATATACTAATTCAACTTGGTTAAAATTAATAAACACTGCCACAATACAGTGAATATAATAGAATACAAACACATGGTGTTCACGATAAGTCTCTACACAATTCTACTCCAGCAAAATTGTCCACTCCTTGTGAGGGGCTCTTCCAAACTGCATGGGGAAGACATACAGCTTTTGGTTAGCAAGCATACATACATACATATATAATTTACTTTCTCACTATTTCTCTGGCAGTATACCACTCGGTAATGGTACTATATACATGTTACTATATAAGGTACTATATACATGTTACAAGGATTACTATTCAGTGGCGTAGCCAAGGGTGGGCCTGCAGCTGGGTGGACATGTGCCCATCCAAATTTCCCTAGGAGAGTGGCGCTTGCTTGCTTTAGCTATTACGAAGAAGAGACAAGTAGTGCATACCTCGGCAGCACAATGTTTTTGTTGTAAATCAGCAGTTGATATTGATACACTGTAAGTTCAATATTTACTTCAATTACATGATCCAAGTAACTTCAGTGCTTTCTATTTAACGCACAGCATCATGTGATCCAAATTTTAGGTAGGAACACGAGGAAGGAGGAATCCAATCTATTTTTTTCACATCTGGAATACTGAATTGTAACAGCACAGATTTCTTTTGTTGGCGGGGTGAAGTGAACTAAAGTAATAGATGAAAAATGAATTCTTTGGGGTTAAGTTGGTTGGAGGTGAACAATTGCAATTGGTGGCTTAATTAAACCATATGATTATCTCAAGAGTCTTTAAGAGTCAGGCTAGAGTGCAAAGAGTTGTGTACAAGTACAGATGAGATAAAAGAGACCCAAGACAAGGAGGTGGAATAAGCTAGTTTCCAGCTTCGATATCATTCATGCTGTAGCATTAGACTAGTGAAATAAGCTGCGTGTAGCATATAGCTAGCTAGATACATTAATGCACTTTTTGAAACAATTTTAAAACCAAATGTACGTAGAGTCCACTAAGGATGGACTCGCATTTTGTGCTAGTTAGTTGCATGGGGTGAAATGTGTAGGTGAAAGTGCCCACCCATCTGCGAAGGCCCGACTACGCTACTGTTACTATGTGTGTGGAAAGTGTTTATGTGGAAAGTTTCATGACTTTGTGATAATTTTTTTTGGTTGAACCACTATACTATTAATACATTTCATCTTGGGATATGCAATGGAAGTACACAGTTATATTCTAATTCTTTCAGTTACCTGAATATCAGTTAGCTCCTTGTATGCCCTCTTGGCTACAACACAACCAGACTCCATCGTGGGAATATCCAGCATCTATATCAGTGAGAAGTAGTAGTATGAGTGACAAAATGCCAGTATATCCAAACAAATTTCATTACCAAGAATATCTTTTGGACCTCATAGGTGGCTTATTAATGAGGTCATGAAGTGCACCTTAGCTATGTTTGGGATCTACTTGACGTGGTCACTATAATGAGGTGGTCTTGTTATTAAGTACATACTAGCTATGTTTGGGAAAAAGGTCATGAGTGACAGTACACTTAAGAAAATGGGTTGTTATAAGCATCACGAGTGCCATCACGTTTGGGGACATGTGAGAAGGTTAGAACAAGTCAACTAGGTTTCCACACTATTTGGAGGCTTGAGGACAGTTTGAGCGAGGGCTACCCACAAATTAATTACCAAGGCCACAGGCTAAAGTAATTTAATTGTGGGTAGCCAAGTCCACATAGTTTAAGAGGCTCTAAACATGTCAGCTCATTCAAGTTTATACCTGGTAAAAAAAAAATAAAAAAACAAGCAGCAAACTATGGCTGCTAGTATCAACATTCATCCTTCAGTCAAGTTGATAATGTTAGTGTTACATCATGACAATAGTGCAGCATGCCAATGACACCTGCCTTATATGGCATTGTCGATACTCATGTGATGAATGTAGTAAACAACCACGAGCTAGATCACAGGTTAGCAACCACAGGTTAGCAACTAGTTAGTAACCCCCAAAGATTTCTATTTCTAGATAGTAACCTTATTAAGCCTCCAGACATCAAAGGAAAATTACACATAACTTCTCTGAAGCCTGTTAATACAGTGAGTCAGATTCTTTCAACTTAGAATGTCCCAAACCTAGTAGTGACTTCATCCTCCAGAAAAATGTAGTCTATAGATTGTGCTAAAAGAGTCAGAACGACAAAGATCTGGAATTTCCCTTGAATTAAAATAAGGTTTCTATCTGAGCAAAAATGTCATCCTAATTATAAGACACTACTCACCTCATCCAAAAAGTTTATGGATTTAACAGGACACACCACACAAGCTGTCCCAGCACCGAACATCTCCTTCAGCTATAGAGAAAGTAGTGAATATACTGTGTATATATATTTGCTGTCAGTATACAACAAACACATGATATCAAACAAAACAGCGGAACTGTTTAAGTAGAGATCGCCCCAAAAGTGACACACACCGTTTAAAATGTCATCTTAAAAAAAATCCTTAAGACATCTTATACGATGAAAATTACCTTTACGGAATAATAGTGGTCCAAATACAGCACAAAAACAAGAAAATACTTACAGGAGACCAGATATAGAATTTGCCAGCCTGCCTGCCTGATACAGTCGCAAAGCTGGAGGCCAAACAAAGTAATGCACAGCCACCATTTTACGCCTCACTAACAAACTAACCAGTGGCACATGCAACAAGTGTGTGCCTTCTGCACTTTGTCTTTCTTCAATCAGGCTGTTCGTCCTCTTATTCATGCAATGAAACCATATCAAGGCATTAATTTTCCATATCAACACTTTCCTTGAGCAGCATATTTAGATGCCACAAAATCACTTACACTTGGTAGATACCTATAACTTCACAATAGGCTCAAGGCCACGCCCACTAACGATCTTGGTTAATTAATAATGATCAGCTGCGGAGACCACACCTCTTAACAATCTATTTACTCAATCATGAAGACCACACCCCTTATGCTGCATTTATAATGCTAGCACAGTGAAAATATGAAATAATGACATGCCCTCTTAAGTGAAACGCTGACTTGAGATACTCTAATACAGCAGTCACCCTAATAGAACAGTCACACATGTATTGCTGTATGCTATAACAAAAAATAATAGTATTACCACATAGTTAGGTGGGAAAATCCCTAATTTGACATTGAACAAAATAACATGCCAATGTAGGGATTTTCTCACAGAGCTATGCTGTAATACCATCATTCATATCTTGTTTCACTACTTTTTGTTGCTTGGATCCCTACTTTATTTAAAAAATTATAATCTAGTAGTAAAAGGAGCAGACAGACAAACACAGATAGATACATAGTGTACATACACACAAACACATGTTTTATGGCCTAGTTTAACAATACAACACTTTAAAGAAACACATTACCACTACATGTTTCTACTAGGTCATCTATTATATATAGCAACAGTATGCTGTACATGTGATGGTACTTACCCTTCCTTCCTTCAGTGCCTTCTTCACATCATTCATTCTGATTATCCTCTCTGTTACCTTGTGTGTACCCTAATGTGTGTAAAATACCACCTTATGAAAAATGCATCTTGGCAGCAGTTATGTTTGGGACCAACTTTACATACTTATTACAACAAAGTGGTCTTATTTGACCACTTCAAGTGGTTTCACTGTATTATGGTTATCTCACCCAGCTGTTGGCCAACTTGAGTATGGAGTCACGAGTCACTCCAGGTAGAATGAGGCCATCAAGAGGTGCGGTAGCTATTTCAGGCTCTGCAGGGGTGATAGAGCTTAGTGTGTGCAATATTGCAATATGTGCTTATGCACTGAGCTACAGACAACGCACACACACAACACACACACACCTCCATTCTCATTCACCCAGTGCACAAACAAGTTCATCGTTCCCACTTCAGTTAACTGATGGTCCTCTCCAAACAGCCACAACACTTGTTGATGTCCCTTCTCCTCTGCTACCAACTGAGTCCTGATGGTCGGACCATAATTCCTTTAAGAGAGAAAGAACATTATGACTATCACACACAAGAAGACAATACAGTCACTTAGGGGACCAAAAATACAATAATTAATGTACCCACTAGTCATGAAGTACACCTCACTTCCACCATACTTATGTACAGTTGAGACAGTCACTTCAAAAAATGCAAACTAGTTAGTGTTGTCCCATGTAACTTAGTCACAGTTACAGATACTTTTTAAAAGTGTAGAGATGCATGCACTTTACAAATAGTTGTAATAGTTTGCACTGATATAATTATGTATGGAATCCTTTGTGAGTGTTATTAAGATTGTTATATTGGTAGTTCTAATGACAGAGAGACACATCAGTATTCCAAAGCTGTTCTCTACCAGAAATGTTACCGAATGGTTTCGGTGGTTTGAAATCTGTTGTGCCGCCAACTCTTGAAGTTAAAGCCATCCGCTCGAAACTACCTACTCTTCCTAGAAGGGGAAGGCTGGCTGTCTCTCTAGAATTAAGCGATGATGATAAGCTTATAAGAAGGCAAAAGAGCGTTTGATGCCGATGGAATTTATTTCTCTGATGAATGTCATCAATGAAAACTTTGACCAGGTGAGTTTCTTACATGACCTTAAAAACTGCTCAATGGGGCAATGCTGGAACTTGTAACAGATGCGGTTAACAACTGTTACTCCACCAGTTGTTAGCAGGCTTACCCAGTAGCATGAAAATTTGCATTTCGGCGAAATGTTTGACTTAGATAAAGTAATGGAACAAGCACGTTTACTTTTTTACAACAAATGAGCTCTCAGCTTTACACTAACAGATGGTCTTACTCGCTGATCAAGTGGCTGTACGTAGTGTTAACCAGTTACCAAGGAAGCCAGTTGTATGCTGTTTTAAATGTAATCAGTCTGGTCACATACAGCGTCACTGTCCTGTGTACCAGTCTCAGACACCCCCACCCCGTTGCTGTTCAATTGTGGCAAAGTAGGCCACATTGAAAGAGAGTGAAGACAACTTAACCAGGGAAACTCCACCAGGACGTCTGGTCAGGATGCCAGGCATCCCTACCCTTAGACCACTCCAATGTTATAACAGTTGCTGCAGTGAAGCATACTAATTCAATTTATATCAATTATAAGTTAGTAAATTAGTAGTAGCTCTGGCTCAACCATTTCACTTATTTGGTAAGATACACTCTGTGACAGTTGATCAACACCTCCCACTACTACCACAAAATCTTGTTACTGCATCAGGCCAGCCCCTACTATTAATAGAGAGGTGTACAGTTATCTATCAGGGCAAACAACTCTTATCACTCACCAGTTCAGTGCTGTCAATAAACTGATCACTCCAGTTAGATTAGGGGTTGACTTTCTGAAACAACATAATCTTATTCTGGATTTCTCCACTAACCCTGTAACACTGTCCTTCAGTAGTTCTAAGACAACCCACCTGGCAGATTCCCGACACTATTGCAGAGGTGGAACCCACTCTTACAGGCACAACAGCAGAGGCAAGCAAAGTTTCGTGCAATGCTGTCATTCCATTGTTTGGAATATCCATCTCCTATGAGTATCCCTCACACATCCCTGAATTTGTCATGGCTATACTGAATAAGTGTAATCATCTGTTCCAGGGTCTTATCACCAGATACCAACACAAGGCTCCCCAGTACATGTCCCACCATGTAAAATTCTGGTACAATACAAGGCCACAATAGAAAAACAGATCCACCTAGATGTTAGAACAAGGAATCATAGAAGAAAGCTGCAGTCCATGGATGGCACCAGCAGTGTTAGTACCTAAGAAATCAGGTGAAGTATGCCAAGCATACTGCTAAAGATGCTAATCCTTTCCCACTTGTAGATGAGGCGCAGGATATGCTGGCAGGATGTTCTGTCTTTACTGTTTTAGATATCCAGTGTGCTATTGGCAGTTGCCAGCGTATCCAGCAGACATTCAGAAGATAGCCTTCTACCCTGGCCCTGGTATGGGACTGTACCAATTCAAATAGATTCCATTAGGTCTCTCACTGAAGCACTAGGATCCTTCCAACGTCTCATGGATAAGATTATGCATGGTCTCCCTTGTGTTATAACTTATATCAATGATGTATTGGTTTACTCTAAGAATATGAAAGATCATAAATGTCATCTACAGCAGATTTTCCATAGACTAAGTGAGGCAGGTTAACTCTTCAAGGTCACAAGTGCGCATTAGCAGTGAAACAAGTGAATTACCTTGGGCATCAGCTCACAAAATCAGGTTTGATTCCAGATAATGGCAAAGTACAAGCAGTTCAAGATTGGCCTGTTCCGATTAACTCTTCATCTTTATGTCAATTTTTGGGGATTGCATCATATTATAGCTAGGTGTTATATTGTTCAGTTCTCTTCTATTGCAGAACTCATCTTACACAAAAAGGAGGTTACCTATGAACTGAAACATGCTCGTATTGGTGCTCCTGTGCTGGAATGCCCTGATGTTAGCAGTTATGCTGAGACCTTTGTACTCCAAACAGATGTTAGTGCTTATGGCCTTGGTGCAGTCTTAGACCT
Organism: Dysidea avara; assembly: GCF_963678975.1. NCBI lineage: Eukaryota > Metazoa > Porifera > Demospongiae > Dictyoceratida > Dysideidae > Dysidea > Dysidea avara. The sequence continues at coordinate 35,893,017 of NC_089278.1, forward strand.
ATGCTAGCCACATGCTTTCAAAATCAGAACAAAATTATTATGTCATTCAAAGAGAATATCAGACAATTTTTTATGTACTAAAGCAATACCGACACTACCTACTGGGCAGAAAGTTTAATAGTTAGTGCTGTGGGTGGTTATTCTCTGCGGGATAGTGCAACTGCATTAGTGTTCAGGTACCTTTTCTTAAATATCAAAATAAATTTCTTGTACAGCTGGTGCCCAGCAAAAAGCATACCTTCCATTTTCTGAGACCCCATTGCACATCAGTATCTCTGGAACATCTTAAGAAAGGGTGACCCCACAATCACTCAGATTTACAATAGGCTGACGGTGGGTTCAGCTGCACCACCTGGTGGCACCCATCAATTCATAGATATAAGCAGTTATATCAGTTACATGTGGTCAGTGGTGTTGTGTGCAGACGGCACCATCCAAGCTCTTCAGCTAACTTGGTTACAGTACCTATCCTTCTGTCTAATTTTCAAACAGATGCTCTGCGTCATTGTCGCTATTTGAGTTACGAAAAGACACTCCACAAATTACACCAGGAAGCTTATTGGGTATCAACGTCACATGATGTTGAAAGTTTTGTAGAGAATGTGTCAAGTGCAATGAGTCAAAGCCACCTTGCCTGTTCGAACAACTACGACCAGTATCCCAATTGGAAGGCCATGGAAAATGGTTGCGGTTGATGTTCTTGAGGTGCTTGTATCATCAAACAATAACCGGTACCTCCCTGATAGACAAGACTACTTCACAAAGTAGGTGGAAGTGGTTCCAATGGCTGATCAAACTGCTGCTCGAATTGTTTCATCTGATATTATGTTCCCTAGGCATCCCAGAAGTGCTTCACCTTCGGGCAACACTTACTGAAATGCGTGGCTTTTTGGAAGCTAATCTTGTAGAATCAGCTAGCAGACCAAGAGTTAATTATAACAAACAGTCATTAACACAGCACTTTACAGCTGGATAGCAAGTGTGGTTATCAGCACCCACAGCAAGAAAATCAGATCCTCGCCAACAAAGAGTGCTTTATTGAACGAATAAAGCACTCTTTGCAGTGCAATAAAACACTCTTTGTGGTCGATGAAGCACTGTTGGCCGGCTGAGAGTGTACTTTATGAAATTTAAAGTACACATTTTCCTTTGATCTCACCCACGCAAAATTCTATAATGTATCATAAAGGTGGTTGTCTGATCCTTACAGGATATCTTCTAGAGACTGGCTCTGGATCGATAGTGTCTTTGTAGTGACATCTACTCCATTGACAACTTTGAATGCACTATGCAGTGATTAGAGATCTTCATAACAAGTGGTCCTTTCACTACTGTTATTGTCCATTCACCATCCCATGCAATAAAGCACAGTTGCCCATGTGCCTTAGTGCAGGCTAACAGCCTGCGGGGCTCGCGCCAGTATGACTAATCACCTAAGTTGGTGAAGGCTGATAGCTTTGCTGCGCTGAGTGATCAATCACCCCAACCAATACGAGTTCTACCACTGGATTGCTTTTATAGACATACCTAAATGCTTTGATGATGGGTGGGAGAAGGTAGCGTTGCTGTTATGTTTGTTAATGTCAACGGACAAGTCTTGGAGATATCATGGAAATACTTCACCATGTGACTCACAATAGAATTGATTGTGGGTTGTGAGCAAAACCTGCCAAAATACGTGATGAACGTCTACCATGCCAAACTATGGTGAACTACGCGTGAGTTACTTTATTAAATAAGTTTGTGTGTGTTCAGGCTGCTAATAATTCATGTAACACGTGTTAATTACAAGTCCTAGTGTATGGTGAAGCTACACGACTAGAAAGTTCCATAAGCCATTTAAAGCATAGCCTTGCTCATGCTATATGAAAAATAAAGCACTCGGCCACGCGCCTCATGCTTTATTTTTCATATAGCACTCGCGGCTATGCTTTAACATATACTAGAAGAATCAACTTAAAGTTAAGTTTGAAGACAAGCTTCTACTAGGGGAGGACACATGTAGAACTAACAACATACATACACTTTACAAATAGTTAAAATATAATTAGAGAATATAAGTATGGAACATTCTAATACACTAATTGACTGTAGCGTCCCTTTGCGAGTGTTACTGAGATTGTTACAAAGTCATGTTGCTAGTTACTGACATATGGACATTCAATTCAGTTAGACCCTGAATAAGGACACTTTTTAATGACACCTTCATAGTTGTACAGCAACCCTCAGATGCCCAAGGTCCATAGGTATACATTATGCAACTACGAAGACTTCAGAAATTAGGTCACCTTTCTAATCAACGAATGGAATACAGAGATTCTACTGTACACAAAACCTCTGAAATCAGGACACCTCAGTACTAGGATATCTTGATAATCAGGACATTTATCCCATTTGTATTAGTGCACACACAAACTCTGAAATCAGGACACCTCATTACACTTTAGCATGTCCAAATATACATAGAGACAGACTCCGATGTAACACAACTTACGATCCCATCTTAGCTGCTCCATTTCCTCCTGGCCAAGAACGTACAAACTGTGGGTCACAGTACAAGGAGACAGGATTGAATGTGCCAGTGGTGAAATATGGTCCAACAGGACACAAGAGGGTATAGAACATGGCACTGGTTGCCTTAGAAACTCCTAAACTGGCCTGTGGATAAACACAATATTTATACATAGTACTAAATCACAACACTACAAGTGGTTTCTCTATTAGAATATTTTGTTTTTGGTGTATTAGTTCTACTAGAGTAAATGAATAGAGCTCTTGTGCATAAGTGAATGAGCTTCAACAAATTGTCTTAACTGTGATGGGACTGGCACAGTTAGGATGATGGGGTCCCACTGTTATAGCAATACCAAGCTGTGGCAACAAATTTTACTACAACAAAGAAATTATAGAGCTGAATAGTTGGCAAAATATGATTTAAAAGATTGTCTTGGTGTGTATGTGGAGATGTGCTTTTCTTCAAACTTTCCATCAATCCAACTGCAGTACTGTACAACAGGAAAATCAGATAAAAGAACAGATTTGATAAATCAGTTAAATTCATCATATTTCAATTCGTCAACATCCATATAATTAAGCACCCCTAAAAGTACATGTTCAGGCCATGTGATTTCTTGAGTTTCAACATTGTTTAATCAATACTGATGAAGTGTGGGTTTCTCAAAATTTCCTGTCATACAGTATCCTGCCATACTACGCTAATATTAGCCAGCATTCAATAAGAATGTAGAGCCTATACAATGGACAGACAGCACAATGGTTTACTTTAGCATCCAAAATCATTAGTTAGGAGGTGGGCATTATTAAGAATTACGACAAGATGTGTAATGACAACAAGTCACTTACATTAGTCCCAATCATGGTGGGCCTGATATAGAGTGAGCAGTCTGGAGCTTTTGGGGTCCAGTCCATATCCAGCTTGATTAACTCTATCATTGACTTGAGTAGCTCTTCATTGTCCATTTGCTGATGGTAATGAGGATTAAATTAATGAACACTACTGATTCATACAGAACACACATCTGCCACACACACACACTTACTGGTAAACAAGCAAGCTCTGCAGACCTGTTCAGTCTCTTACAGTTCATGTCTGGTCTAAACAGCCTCACTTTACCATCCACACCATAGAAAGCCTTCAGACCTTCAAACAGCTGTAGGAGGAGAATAAGCACATATAGTCATAACTTTACTTCTATATTGAAATGTATGGACTAAGGTAAAAAGGTCTACACTGTTTGGCAGAGTATGTTCATGAATGTGAAGTATAGTATCTATGACATGTGCCATAATATAGATTCACTACTAGAGAAAGGAAATCACAGCCAAACTACAGTGGGGGCAATTCAGTGACTCAATCTGTTCTGGCCACCACTTGTGTGTATACTCAATAACACTCTGTAAACTTCATTAGCAACAGTGATGGCTGCTCACAATTGTATAATAGTACAGTCACTATAAGTCAGTGAGGCATGTTTTGTGGGACAACAATAGTAAGAACATATCCAATAGATTAGCAGAGTGGCTGATAAATGATCAATACAATAAGTGAAGTGTGTGTGTGTGTGTAGTGTAGCGTGCAGTATGTTTGCGTCCAGTGTTGGTTCACTGGGTAGGTATGACCGCATAGCGGCTTTGCTTTTGGCTTTGTGTGTGTGTGTGTGTGTGTGTGTGTGTGTGTGTGTGTGTGTGTGTGTGTGTGTGTGTGTGTGTGTGTGTGTGTGCACAAGTAATACAGCTCCTACATGCTTTTGTCCTAATTTCAACATGGTTGGATTATACTTGTAATGATTCTGTTTGTCCCTGTTAATCCATATGGGTAAACTGTTCTATGTGTCTATACTGGTGAAGCACATATTATTATAACATCTCGTATGCACTGACAACACCAAATGTAAATACACACACAAGCACAAACACACACTCCCTGATATACATATGTATATAACACAAACAACCTTTCTACCTCAATAGCATAATGGAATGCTGGAGCAGCAGGGTGAAGTGATAAATTCTGCACAGGTGTAATCTTGGGTGGCTCCCATCCTTTTGCTTCAGTCCAGTTGGCAGACAACATGTGATCTGTGAAGGTGTGGCCAAACTTGAGAGTGCTAGGGTCTGGCTTTGTTCCAGGTGTAGTGGTCTTGGTAATGGTAATACCATCGTGCTAGAATATGAGATACACTGACTGTGTCGTATATAACATGTCAATAGCTCCTACATATAGTATCTCACTGATCTCTACTACTGAGGAAAAACTTGATGGTGCCAAAAGAAATCAAAATCCCCTAATTTGGATTTATTTTCAAAGAACAATGGGTCTTGGGAATTTACTTTGAAGAAAGGGCCTCTTTATAATATCGTACATGGAAGCAGTCTAAGTCAGTAACTTTTGGGACAAGATATTTTAGTTTTAATAGGCAGGTATGCTTTAAACAGGTGAATCAGTGTATAAATAGCTCACCTGGGGAATATACAAGTGATCTTTTTAGAGAGGTGACCTTTTATACAGGTGACTATTAAGACAAGTTTAGGTTCCCTGGGCTAGTGGTGAAGCACCTCGTAGAGGCTCTGCCTTCTGTGCAAACCCTCCAGTGCCCAACTGGTAGACTTGATAATAATAAAATAATAATAAAACAAGTTCCACTGTAAAAAAACTCCTGCTATACATTACCTACAGTGAGTGCCTGCATGTCACCTCCTTGTTGTGTGCATGTTGCGTAGTGTGTCTGTATGCAAGAGCATAACATAGCAGCCAATTAGTAGTTTCTCATCCTCAAAATAGTAGTGCAGGAGGGTAGATTTTAGTAAAAGGTGCTGGATGCAGTTGTACAAAAAAAATCCTTGATGTGGAAAGAAAAACAGTGATGCAGGTGAGGACAAGAAACAATAATGTGGCATAGAAATTACTTTGTTTGCAGATGATGCAATCCGCCCACCATACAGATGAATGATGAAACAAACTTCATCGCAAAATAAAAACACACCAAAGATTTGTATGTTACGAGGTATGTTACCACACACTGTACCTTGTATGGTGCGGACGAGAACAGTCTGCTGCACACGCTGTAACAACAGTGCTGTAGTAAATAAAGAAAAGGCAAACGATCATTGTAAAATTCTACAAAACCACACACCAGGACAGAATCTTCTATAATTTCGACACCGACACATGGTACGCACTTACCTTGGGTAAGTTACTAAATAAACCCTCGGACAAAAGTCTTCTAGATACCATTATTTCGCCTGGCTCCTAGCCAACACTACGCAACACAAGAGTGATAACGGGAATTTACGTTATGTGCGCTTACAATATTTTTAAAGGCGTCTACCCCACATGGCTGGGAGTTGTGCTTCTACGTCCGGAAAGGTACTAGTAAATGGCGTGGAACTGTTTTATGAAAGTAAAGGTTCAGGGAGTCATGTGCTACTGTGTATTCCTGGTGCGCTTGGTACCACGAAATTGGATTTTGCGCCCCAGGTGAGCTATTTTGGATCACGTGAGGGATTCAGGATAATTGCATTCGACCCAAGAGGCTATGGCAACTCAAGACCTCCAGAGAGAAAATTTTCCGATAGGTCAACATTCATAGAGGATGCTAAGGATGGAAAGGGTCTCATGGATACTTTGGGGGTGACAAAATTCTCTGTACTTGGCTGGAGTGATGGAGCAATGTCTGCGATCATTCTAGCCTCAATGTTTCCAGAGTCTACCATCACTGTAGTACCCTGGGGGGCTAATTGTTTCATTGGAGAAGAAGACGTAAAAGTTTACAGAGAGGGGAAAGACATGTCTACGTGGGAGCCTCATCTGCGTGAGCCATGGGAGACAGAATATGGTAAGGAAGGTGCTCAGAAGTTGTGGGGTAGTTGGGTGGAAATGACCGAGGAGATTTATCATAATGGTGGAAACATTTGTAAAGATCATTTGGGTTCTGTGAAGTGCCCTACACTACTCTTACACGGGATGAAAGATCCATGGATCCCAAATTACCATCCTGTTGACATTGAAAAAGGAATTGCTGACTGTACTGTGTATTACTTTCCTGATGGTGACCATGAGATTCACCTCAATCAAGCAGACAAGTTTAACCAGGTGGTGGAGAACTTTTTGAATGGGAAAAGTCATCAAAATAAATAACTAGTTTCTTATGATCTAACTTTTGTACTAATACTTTGTTGTGACTGCAGTATTAGAATAAAGGCTCCGGCCTTAGCAATAGAAGTTTTATAGTGCAACATTACAAAGGGATAGTATTAAATTACTCATGCCGTGGCACTGGAGGCCTGCTATAGTATGTTCACGTTGAGCTGAACCCTCAAAAACATTTAATAACTCATGGATGCAATTACACACGATCTTGAAATTTGGCTCATTTGTACTATTGCTTGACCCGCTAAGAATATTTCAAAATCTTTTTGTTCAAATGTTTGACATAATATTTACGGCCAATCAAAATTTTCTCAATACATTTCCTATGGGG